>NC_079159.1:118215155-118529737 GCF_947563725.1 Argiope bruennichi
AATGACAGTTATATAATATCTTTATATATCTCTGATATACATATTGTGTTACTGATATATTGATAATATTTTTAAATATCTTTCCAATGAAAACATTTGAGAAATTTCTTATTGCTTTTGAAATGTTTTAAAAATTAATTAGCTATCAAAATATTTTTAGTAAATTTAAAATCCTTTTCCTTAAAAATGTTTATAAAAATCAATATATCTTTATGAAGTAATTGCACAATACTTTGAATCAGTTTTATTAAAAGTTTGTTTGAAAAAATAATACATTACAGTCACACTAGATTTTAGTTATTTTAATATATATTTTCTGTTTATTTCAAGCATAAAAATTGTATTATTTAAAATTCTGAATCATAATTTTTGAATAAATGTTCTTCCCTTCCTCAATGTCTTTCTCTCTTGTTATTAATGAATATTTAAATGCTTTTTCTGATGAATATTTAATGCAATACATTAGTTGTTTTATCTTTTAATATTACTAATTCTTTTTGTGACTGTAGTATCTAATCTTTTTATAATTTATTATCTCCTCGTTCATATATAATTTTATTTATTTTATAGCATAGTATTAATTTATATTTTGTTTATCATCATTGCATAATATTTAATGTTTCAAATATTTTAGGAATTAGTCACAATTTTTGTAATATTTGTGAGTTTTGATTTATAATTTATTTGTTGCAAGAGAGTTTAACAAGAATTAAAGCTTGGAATTATTGTATATTTCCATATAAATATAATAAAATTAGGGCTGAAAGCACTAACGAAATGAAATATAGTATAAAAATGTAATTCAAGAATTTTATGTCATTATATTCTCCCGGGAAGTTTAAGTTTACACTAAAAAATTTTCTCAAAACTAAAAAGAATAAAATCGAATTGTTCCGAATCATTTGATTCGGGAAATGCATATTTCATAGCCTTAACTTGTAATTTATGCTTACAAAATCAAATTTACATAAAATCTCTTTCTCTTCATAATCAATATTGCATTCGTTTTCTTTTCTTGTATTTTATATTTCTTTTCATTTTTAAATTATCGTTTCAGTCGCACTGTTTTTATTCTCTAGTTTCTATATTTATAATACAGTAGTTTCCCTTTGTGATGACTTGGAACTTGAGAATTCTGACAATATCGTCTAATTTATGGCAATAATCGAATAGGATAAAATAAACTGCATTTTTAACATATCAAGGGAAAAGGAAAAAAAAACCAGTTATTTTAAGTCTATCTATAATTTATTTCAAAAATACCAATTAAAAAAAGTTTAATTGATTAAAAAGAAATCAATATAAATTGTAAAATCTTATATAGGAAATGCAGTGTTTGCAAAGTTTTAGAGAAAATGAAACTCTTAATCAATATCGTTATCAATAGTTTAATTAACTCTTTTCCTATCTTTATGTTGCTTTATGCATTATTTCAACATTTCGAATGTCAGCAGCTACAGCAAAGAGGTCGTTTTCAAAACTGAAATTTATTAATTTCAAGACAAGGCAGAGAAGATTCTCGAAAGATCACCTTAAATAGTGTCGTAATGCAGTTACCGTCAAAATTTCTAAAAACTCTAAAATCTTCCATTTTGTCGCCGAATTCGTCGCCAAGTCGCGAAGTTTGTCACCAATGTCGGGGGTCATTGATTTGGCATCCATATATATATAATATATTCTGTATAATATATAATTCTTCCATAAATTTGTTTGAATGTGGGGTTCTAACAAAGCATAAAATATTTACATAGCAGTAAATATATACTCTACATATAAAATATTACATAATGGTACCAAATATTTACATAATTCTAAAGGGTAATTATTTTATTCTTCATATTTAAAATCAATAAAATTTCATTTCGAATCTTCACTATTTCCACTACATTAAGACACACGTAAGGCATTTGCACTATGGCGCCGATTAGGCTTTGATTGGCCCTGCTTAGTTTTAATTTCGTTTTTATATTAATCTGAAGGATTTTTCTGTTTTAATATAAATTCCTTTTCTTTTTTTAAAAGCCACTGATCAAAGAATTGTATAAACAATTTTTTAAAATACAATTCAGAAAATAACAACAACAACAAAATAAAGTATTTAGAGGTAAAGCTGTGTTTTAAAAAGTTGCATATTAAATATGTTAATTTTTCATGCATTACTCGCTTATGGATTGGCTATGATTACTGGAATTATAAACATTGCTATGTCGAAACTCTTAAAGTGTTGTAAGACATTTGCGGTTCTTTTCACTCTTATTTTTCTATCGGTCTCTCCAGCTTACGCATCCTAATTACCCATGTTACGAACTATTTCATTTAATTCTTGACATTCATCTTTCGCAATCTTCGAATCTTCATGAAATCTATGGATGTATTTAAGCGTCCTGAAGCATTATGGTATGTTCCTGGCTCATTAAATTCTGCGCAGTTGTTAAAGGTACAGGGCACAAATACGCATGCAATGCATTACAGAATTCGAATGCCCTCAGCGTCCCTATCGGAACTCCAAATATAGAATTAGATATTAATTACATTTCCCGTTGTGTCTCCCTCTGCTTGCATGGCTGATATTAGGGATGCGCGCTTGTTTCGCTTGGTGGCCCCCGAAGACAATGCCTTGAACATCAATCCATCATTGAAGGGGCGGTCGATTGGACTGCGAAGGGCAAAACAGGCCGCAGGTATTCCCATGAACTGACTTGTACCCATTCCTGGAAGCATGGGAGGCTGTTATATATAGAAATATATGGGCTTAGATTAGAAATGCACTGATTAATTTTATCATCAATACATTTATTACAATTTTCAGCATGATATTGGGATAGAAAATAGAACTGATGTGTATTTCAGTTACTTTCGAATAATGGAAATAACCCACTCCTTTAACATAATTTAGAAATCTACAATAATTTAGAAACATATTTCTAATTTTTTAAACTTTTTTCTTTTGAACGATAAGGAAACTGTAACATGAAATTTGTCCTCTATAGGCTATATACAGCCTGAGTAAAAACTTTAAGGCCAGTAAAAATTTTTGAGAAAATGGAAACATATAAACTGAGGAATTAAAATACCATTTGATTGATAATTATTGAGCTTAAATAAAAGTAAAAAAAGTAGAAAAATTAATTTGCAAATATTTTACTATTAGAAAATATTACAGAACACACAGATGAATATTCGAGCCTGAGTAAAAACTTTAAGGCCAACAGAGAAAATAACATATAAGAAAAAAATTACAAATTCTTAGAAGGTTGTGTAAGAGCCATTTCTTCGAATTACTTCAAATATTCCTGTTTTCATGGATGAAACGAGTTTTTGACAAAGGGTGGGGTCGGTTTTATACCATTCAACTTCGATAGTAGATTTCAGCTCTGTTGTTGATGTAAAATGTCTCCAATTTGCATAAACTTTTCTTGCTAAGTCACCACAAAGGTTCTCGATTGGGTTGAGGTCAGGTCATCTAGCTGGCCATTTTACAGTTTCAACATTGTTGACTTGGAACCAATTTTTTGTGCTGTTACTCGAATGGATCGATCCATTGTCTTGCTGATATTTCCAATTTTCTCCAGCAAGACATTCAGCATTTGGCAAAAGATGATTTGTTAGGACATTTTGGTATCCTTGTGAATTCATTCTACCTCTAACGAATGCAATTGAGCCGACACCATTTAAGCAAAACAGCCCAAGTCATGACAGACCCTCCACCTAATTGGCGCTTGGAGAATATTTCTTTTTCATTTCTTATATCATGCCAATAGAAATTCCAGCCATCTGGTCCATCCAAATTACATTTTTTTTCGTTAGAAAAAATAATTTCTAACCATTGGTTGTCCCAGGGCATGACTTTCTGGTCAAAGTTCAAACGCTCTATTTTGTGTCTCTGCAGTAACTGAGGCTTAGTCAATTTTGCTGTATAAGTGAACCTTCCAGACCTTCTAATTCTGTTATAAATCGTTTTTTGACAAACTTTTAAACCTGTCGTCGGAATCAGTTTCCTGGTTGAGTACTTTCCAGTAGATGCAAGTTGGCAAACTCTTCTTTCATCACGTGAGGACAAAGCTTTAGGTCTTCCCCCAGTATTCTTTTTACCATAATTGTCTTTCAATTTTAAAAAAATTGTTGACTACAGTCTTTGATCTTCCTATCTTTATCGAAATAGCACGACTACTCATTCCCGTTGAAGACAAAGCTTCGATCTGTCCTCTTTCACGATCAGTTAACTTCTTACCCTTCCCCATCTTCACAAAGATAACCAATACTTCGAAGAAACGTATGACAAATATGAAAATTGCAGCGTTGTCACAAGCTAGTAGTTGCAATGGTAATTACACGATTATATTATATTTATTTTTAAAAAATGACTGGTGGCCTTAAAGTTTTTACTCAGGCAGAAATACTAACTTTGTAAATAACCACATGTTTCTCATAATTATGTATTTACAAATTATGTTTATGGCATTTATTTCTTATCAATGAACTTTGATAATTAATATTATTTGAACCCCTTTTATTTCATTTTACATTTTCTCAAAATTTTTTACTGGCCTTAAAGTTTTTACTCAGGCTGTAGAACACCGTCTTATATCTATGCCTATGGTTGATATGACTGTTGAACCGATTAAATGGATATGAGAATATTTTCATTAAGGATCATAAGGGGTTAAATATTTATTTGTTTTTAGGCTCTCTAGAAAATACAGACGTAAAGAAAACATTTGAATTTCTGTGCTGATGTTAGCATTTATAGTGGCTAAAGAAGCAAAAGTCTTAAGTAGAGTGAAATTATAAAATGAAAAAAATAATCTAATAGTACATGCGAAAAATATGCTACTCTTTATGACTTTTATAGTGAAAATAGAACAACAAATTTTAAAAATAACAAGAAAGTGTATATCATTTCGAACACAAAAATAAGAAAAATTAATAATTAAAAGAAAATATAAAAGAATATTAAAACATAATTAATGAAAAAAAGTTATTCAGATTAAGACACCAAGGAAAAAAGAAACAACGCACACACACACATTATATATTTATATATATAATATACCCTTATAAGAATTTCTCAGTAAAATCACAGAAAAAAACCTCACAATTTTTTTTTACTTAAATTTTTAAAAACATTTTTTATTCAAAATAAAATAAGCAGATATATATCCTGCAGTTTTTTTTATTCAAATTTAAATGCAACTAAGGGATTTTTAGCTAAAGAAATTTGGCACCATATGATATTGTCACGCTCTAAAAGGGTGCTGATGAGGTCATTCTCGTTTCGCAATAGCTTTATCATAGAAAATGTCACAAGTTGTCACTCGATTTATCAAATATAAATCTTTAATGGTAGTTATATTAGTTCGGATTAAATAAACGCAATCTGCTTCAAGATTGACAATTAATGATAAGTAGGAGAGATTTGTGCTAATATGTCGATTCTTCAACATTTCTCAGGACTTTCGCTTTCAACTAATGATGCATACATTGAATTATTCTAAATATAGTAAAAAAACATTTTGATTCGTTTGTTTAAAAAATAAAAGGACGTAAACGCAGATAATGTATGCTTTTATTTAATACTTAAGTGCGTAAAAATAATTTTTGAACAACCTGTATATGATTAGGATTTGAAAGCTAATATTCTTTTTAATGGAAGTTTACATCTTATAACGAATAATGTTTGGTTTCTTAAAGCTCTTTCTGCAACTCTAAGATACGGAGACCGTGGTGGCCTGTTGATAAGGTCGCGGGTTCGGAACCAGAGGGTTTCTAATTCTAGACCCGCTTTCACCGAAGAAACGTGGTGTAATTTGTCTTGTGCACGCTAAATCTGTCGGGACCAAACTTTCTCCCGCTGGTGTGGTACAGAAGTTTGGAGAGGGGATGTCAGCTCAGGCGTCATCCTCGTCATCTGACCGTGGTTCTAAAGTACGTGGTCCATCCCAAAATAGCTATAGTGTTGCTTTAAAACGTGACGCTGATATTAATAAATTATATGTATGATATTAATAAGATTTCTGCTTTTAAAATGCAATTGAATACAATAGCTTTTTTTTAAATGATTCTTATGCTGAAGTAAAATATTGCTTGTCCTGTATTAAAAGAAAAAAATTCTTTTCAGAAAATTCTACTGCTTTAATCCTCCTACATTTACATAAAAAATAAATGCATTTATTTAAAAAAAATCCGGCTTAAACAGTTTTATGATGCATTTTTGAACATTATTTTTACACTTTAAAATATATTTCACAAGAAGATACCAAATAAAATGAATTATGGGTAGAAATTGCCATTTAATATTCATCAATCAAAAATCATCAATCTTTTTTCCAAGAATCCAATTGCAAGAACTCTTTTCAACCGATCAGTTGGAGACATTATAGATTTCTGATTGTTGAATTCGATTTTTTTCGACACCAAAGACTTTCTGCTCGGAACAACAAGTTGGCATGTAACAAAAAGGCAAAGTAATTCCTATGTATAATATACCAGAGAAAAAATAAATAAATAAAGGCATTCTTTCATTCCAACACAATGATTAATACTTTTGAAAGCCATATCTCAATTTTGACTTCATCAATATTGTTTTTTGATATGTCTATCTCTATATCCATCAAAATTGAAGCAGATTTTTAAAAATAATTATCTTATTTTACTCTTTTTTACAAGAAATCCTCATTTAAGATCATACTCTTAAAAATGCCACGTACTGTCAGCAATTATTCCGAAGTATAGGTTGCTAAATGAGCATCACCCGTCCGCACTGAAGTGCCGTCATCATCATGTTGATTTAAATCCGGCCCTAATTGCATGACAGCAAAGATGTCCGAAGTCCGAGTGAAGTGGCCGGACTGTGCTGTCACTCAGGGGCCATAATTAGTTCCGCTTTGTCCTCGCTAATCAGTCCGCGTGTCACAGGAAGCTGCCGGGCCCCTCTAATTGAAACTCTAAAATTTTGTCACGATGAGGCTTTCAGGTTACGGCTCTAATGAACAGCGCCGCGAGCAACACGAACAGGTCGCCATTCCCTGATCAAACAGCGGATTAAAACGATACGAATAAGATATTTACAACTGTCTGTAAAGTGATGAATTTGAAGACATTAGTTTCATTGCTATAAATTTCGGATTTCTGCAAATACAGGATACGATAGTGAATATGGAATATAATCATAGTTTTTAAAATGGAATTCTAAATACATCGGCGATAATTTCTTTGGAATGAGATACGAAATTCAGGAAAACATCTGGAATTATTCTTTTACGATTCGGAAAAAAATAATTCAAGTGAATTCAAATAAAATTTCAATAAGATATTTCAAAACTTTGAAGACATTCGTAAGATATTTGATAAATTTGAAGGCATTACTTTCAATGCTATAAATCACAGAATTCTGCAAATACAGAATGCAGTTATGATATAGAATATAATCAAAGTTTTGAAAATGAGATGTTAAATATATCGGTGAAAATTTTTTTGGAATAGGATAAAAAAATTTAGGAAATGTATCAGGAATATATTTGTGAAATTCACCCTGTGATACAATTACTCTGGTGAATTAAAAGAAAGTTTAAAACTCAAGTTCCAAATTTATTAAAAAAGATCTAGACTCAACCGGAACCTGGGATAAATATTTTAAGAATAAGATATCTTGAATATCAGAAAAATAATAAAAGTTTATAAGTGTAAGAATCGTCTCATTCAAAATTCGATAATACTTCAAATCTTTCAATTTAGAGCTGCATTTAATTGATAGAAATCTTTTAGCGAAACATTTAAGAAAGAACACTTCTCAAATTTGTTAACGTCAATATGAAATTTGTGAAGAAGTCTGAGCAAAAAGCTAACCATCTTCGAAATTGATTTTGTTTTCATAAGAAAGATGGAATAAAATGATAGCGTCGATTAAATACTTCGTTCTGTGAGCTACAGGAGGATGGTAATGAGGAGGACTTTGTTTGAAACAGGGTCAGATAACATCTGAGCGCGTATTTTATTCTCAAGACTTCCAACTCTGTCCATTGCGAGGATGTTTCCAGGCCCACATATACGATCTTATGATCACCATCAAAATTATACGAAGAAAATTCATAGGTTGAAGTAACTTGTCAATAAAAAATTGTGCTTGAAAATTGGGGCCTAACAGTGATGATGAAAGAATTGATAAATATCTATATCATATTTAAGGTGATACAGAAATTCTCTTGATCGCTATAATATTACGGTATTTTTTTAAATTTTACACTTATGACCCTTACAACCCTTATGAGTTTTCTTTCTGTGATAGGAATTGAATTGACACTTCACTCTAACACTTTAATGGCCGCACGTCTACGCAATTAAGCGTCACCAGGATTCAGCAATATTTTTGAAGAATTAATTGAATAAACTTTATCTAAATTCATGAAATAATTCAGCATGTTCGTACATACACATGAAACAAACTACTCGGCGTGATTTCTTAAAACTTTTCTCCCATTCTCTCTAATAAAGATGAATTTGTGTTTTAGATGTGTTTTTCCCAACCGATTCCAATCAAAATCGACACAGAATTACAACTGCAATCACAAAATCACATATAAAATTTGATGTATTTAAATCATTTGTGTTTTTAAATTTGCATGTTTCTGAAAGTACAGACCGACAAACAGACACCCTTTGTTGGATTTGGCTTAAAATTAAATCTGTGTGTCGAATTTTATTGTCCATTATGATTTCTTCATTTTGCAATCATCGTGTTAACTTATATTCGAATAAACAGACAGACAGACTTTCTCTGAATAGATTTTGCTCAAAATTTGACAGAAATTTACAAATTTGGTGTAAAGTTTTTATATACTAAATTTTATCAGTATGGCTAAAACAGTTTTGAATCATCTCTATCACGGACAGACTGACATTTTTCAAAAATGTGCTTTTGGGACTCAAAAGGGTCTGAAAAGTGAAGATTTGTTGAATTTTCTGACGATTACAATACTTTCTCTATACTTGGTATACCCGAAAGTTTAAAAATAAATAAATAAAAACATCACACATATGTTGTGTGAACAGTTGTTCCGGCTCTCACACACAATAAGTGTTCATCAAAGTGTCGATGAACATAAAAACAATTTTATTAATAATTTTAACAATATTAAATATACAAATTTTTCATAGATTTTTTTTTCAAATTTTAAAGCTTTCTTAAAAAACTCGATTTAACTAAACTGAACGTTTTAAATGCTATAATCAAATATTATGCCATGATATAACATGCATACAAAATGTCGACTAAATCTAAGTCTTACTTTTTTAAAACTAACTTATGATAAGTTTTTAAGATAAATGGATTCATACAAAAAAGTCATTTCATTATTTATATTAAAAAATATATTTTTAAGCGATATCGATGGAAACTTAATATCCATAACTCATTTTTTTCTGTTTGAAGTTGATGTATTTTTAATGTTATTATAAAACTCTTCTGGAATTAAAATCCAAACACACTCTCCGAGAGAAAATAAAAGTTGGTCAATTTCAAACATTTTTTTCTTTGTTTTTGCATTTTAATCAATAAGCCGCTATCTAATTTATTCTCCTCCCTCAACATCATGATTCTAATATTTTTCAAATAATGCAAATCATGAGAGGATACAAAAAATGCTCAAAATGAAGACGTAAAATTGCTTTCCTCAGAAGATAATGAAGCTATATAACTTTTTTGAGATTAAATATTTTTTTTTACCATAAAATAATGTTAGGATATTCGTTTCTTTTAAAACTTCAGATTGAATAAAATATTACATTAAAACGATATCACTCGCTCCGCTGTGAAAGTTAATTACATTATCTAAAAATTGGATTGCATTTGAGAAAAACATTCCAGAATATTTATCTTTTTTTATAATGCAAATATATTATAGAATAAAAGAAACAAACATAACGACTGAAGCGAAACAATAAATAAACAAATTAGAAATGAAGAAAAATGTTATTTAAGGAAAATACGACAAACGGATATTATTTGAAAAAGATTCCAACTTTATATATTTCAATTCCTTTAGAATTTCTCATCGACTTTCATTTACTTTATTTTATAAATTAATTAAATATTTCACATTATTTGTTATATAATCCAAAACTTATTTTTTCTAGTAGACAAAACTATTATCAATGGTAAGTCTGATTCCAAAAATTATTTCGACTTCTTACCTAAATTGTTCTTTTTTCTATAAAATAAAATAAGCCCCCCCCCCTTTGTATTTTTGGTTTAAAAAGTTCAAATAGATAAAACCAAACTATTTTAATAGAAATTGATTCAAAATCGAACATACTAATTGTTGGGAAGAAAGGACATACAAAAATAAGATGTTCTATTTTGCCCCCCCCAACTGGAAAATAATTTTCTTTCCAAGGTATATATTTTCTATTTAAGAATATGATTTTTCATTTCACTCTCAATAGTATAAATTTGGTTCGTGGAACTACAGTGTGAACACAATAAGTTTGTTGTTGTTGTTTCTTATGGCACTTGCCACGGACAAGCCCGCTTTTCAAAGACAGCCGATTTAAGACTAAGGGGGAGCACCTCTTGTTTTTATCATAGAGCCAACTTGGGCCAAGAGTAGGACTTGACTACTCACGCATCACTCGTTCGCTTGCACAACCCATTTTTACAGGAGGGCACATTCACACAAGTCACAGATAGAACATGAAGAAAACCATGCCCATACCGGGGACGCCCAGATCACGGGGAAGAACAATAAGTTTGAATAGTTTTACATTTACTAGTTGCTACTTTTAACTACAATTCGAAACTGTATCCTCTTTCGTACTTCGAGTTAAAAAAAAAAAGAATGCTATAATAAGGTTTTATTTTCATGACTTACTACTTTTTTTAACACGTTAAATAAATTTACTCAACAGGCCGGTCGGTAGAGCGTTGGATTCGCGTCCCTTAGGTTGCGAGTTCGAACCCCGCCGGCCCGAAGATTCCCCGCGTGCTTGGTGGCTGACGCACGTATAAATCTGTCGTGGACACAAAGTCCTCCATGTCGAGAGTAACACCACTGGGGGTACTGGATCAGGGGTGATCGTTCTCTGATTCAGGTCTAAATTACGATCTGTGAATGAGTGAATGAAGTCCGTCCCGTAAAAAGGGCTGTGACGTGTGTGTAGCTAAGTCGTTCTCTTGGCCCTAGATGGCGCTACTATAGAAACAAGAGGCGCTCCCCCCCAGGCTTAAATCCGCTGTCTTCGAACAGCGGGCTTGTCCGTGGCAAGTGCCATAAGAAACAACAACAACAACAACTCAAGAGGTTCATCCTTCTATGAGATAAATAATTGAATGAAATAGAGACAATATTGCGCAGATTAGAAAGTAATTAATACAAGTAATAATATTTATGTGTGCATTTCTCAATGCTGTCGAATCCCAGTATTTTTTTAAGGTTGAATAGATTTAATTATAGCGAAATAACTTTTGCGCAGTATATTTGTTATGAGGCCAGATAATTTTAATCGTAATAACTTTATCCAAAAACCAATTTTCAAATAAATGTCACTTAGTATAATTCCTTTTATATTAATCACTTGTATATTGCAAATATTACATATTTATTGAATAACAGTTTTACCAAATTTGACCCTATTAAGATCATGAAATTATTTCTATTCTTGAAATAGTCACGAGAATCCTCAACAGGCATTTAAATCTCACATTGATAAGAATTTCTTTTAAATATCTATGGGTTCAATCTTTGTCTGATATAAAAATCGGTGTCAGATACGTGATGAACTAGAGATACGAACCTTCCTAGCTTGTTAACTCTGTTTTGTAAAAATCGTTTGCAATTTTCTGTAACGTTGGAACTCCCCGAGCCTCCAGAATGTCGAGTCGAGTCATTAGCGGCTCAATGTTAACCGCCTCAGAGGATCGGGCTGCTGATGACACTTGCCAAATTGACTCAAGATTTGTATCTCAACTCTCCAAACTTGTTTAGGAACTTTCCGCCCCTCCACCCCCTTCCCGCACAGAGCATCTTTTTTCTCTCTCGCTCTGCAGGATGCAGGGTGTAACACCGATTGGCTGCGTTAGCGAGACAACTCGAATCCCATTACGATTCGCTGATTGCATTTATGACGTTGCAGCCTTCGACATCCAATCAATTTGGTTCGAGTTCCAGATTACCATCTGCTATATCTAACTTCAAATAGGATTCCCAAGGCAAGCACTTAACGAGAGATGGGCTTAATACTTTGAGAACTAGCTATCAACTCCCAATTAGAAAAATGTCTTTTTTTATCCGAATGATATAGAGGTCTTTTTATAGAAATTAAACATTAATTATGGCATGGATTAATTAAATCATTAACATTTGTTTCTGTCTTAAGTGCAAAATTATAAAATGATACTCAACAGAATTGCTAATAAGGAAGAAATTCCACTTGCATACCATTCTATGACTAGCATAACTATTATAACTAGAAATACACACAACAACAGTTTTGCATTTTTCAGGATATTTGATGAATTTATTATAACTTTTATAAATTAGATAATACATTTAGAATATATATATAGATTTATTTGTGTATGGATATAAATGGATTTATTTGTGTATTAAATTATTTAAAATTTTTGAGTATTTGCAGTAAAAATTGTTCAAAATTTAATCATTGCGTACAATATAACGTCTTTTAAAATGCAGAGATATGCTGAGTATTTCAAAACATTCAAATAGGATTATTGCAGTCGAAATAACTTGCAGAATATTTAACTGATTGATCGATTGATGTGACGCAAGAGCCAATCTTGGCTAAACTACGCCTGACATATGGTTAAAATATTGATAATCTTGATAAAAAAAACTACGTAAAAATAAAATTGTGCCGAAAGATTTTAAAAAGAATTACATTAAAGTAGGATCTTTAAAAATTTCATTATTATAATTGTTTCGAGTTTATGATTAATATCATAGAAATAATGTTAATTTTGAATTAACACATAGCATTGGTGTTTGAATTAAATATTTTCTTATCAAAATTCAAATTAAGCTTCAATCAATGTTTCAAGGAACAAATTTGCTTTATGTTGTTCATTTTCTGCTTTGAAACAGTGAGCATATTTCTTTAGTAATTTGATCAATTAACGGTATATTAACAAAATGCCACAGAATTGTTCAATAGGCAGTTTAAAGAAATTCTACAAAATAAAACCCTCGTTCTTTCTATTAAATTATAAGTGCAATCTAATGCACAGTATTAAACAATATCTTCCAATATTATACAATATGGTATTGTATAAAATTATGTGATATACTCAGCATCTCATAATCATAATTATTGTACGGTATCATTCAGTTCTGCACAATATCTTTATGTCATGGGAAACCACACAAAATCAATTATTTTAAGAAGTATAAAAAACATTTCAATTTTCAAAGTTACGATCTTGACTATTTTTCAAGGCAAATAAATGGGAAAGTTTTTCAATTTCGGTGTGCAAAGCCCTTAAAACTTTTATTTCAATTTATATTTTAAATTATCATTTTTGAGGCAGCTTAAGTATAACACACGTTTGAAAAGAGCATCTAGAATAATTTTTGTTCCAGGGAAAAAAAATAGATTAAAGGAAAATGTAAAACTTCTACACCCTCCCCCAGGTAAATTCTTCAGTGAGTATGAGGACTCATACTGCCGATGCATTATTTAAATTAACATTCAGAAGAGCTCCATGCTAGTGAAAAACTTCATTCACATGATTCAGAAAGCACTCTCATTATATTGAAGAGAAAGAAATTTTCAGAAGATTTCCATTTCAGCTGGTTTTAAATGCGCAAGTTATTCCCCATTCTATAGAAGTTAGTAGTTTCTCTCTGTGTCCAATACATTTCCATATTTATCCAACACAGAAAGATTCTGTAAACACGGCTCTGCATGCCATTATAGGTTCGTTTTCGAACGAGAGAGAAAAATGAATAAGTAAAATTATCCCGAGGAAAAGTACAAGTTGCCTGATTTGCATAATTTAATCAGCAAATTCCAGAAGTTTCTGTGTCTGCCTTTCACCTGCCCCTTCGCTGTGCCCTCCTTAAAAATTCATCAAAGTGATCAAAAACAGCGACCTTTTAACTTCGATAGGAAAAAAAAAAAAAAAAAAAAAAGGCAGTTTCCTCTGTTTTTGTGTCTCTAGTTCCCGTAAATTGAAATTGATTACATTCAGTAGAAAGGAAAAGTTCTACCGGATTGAATTTTTAATGATCTGTGCTCTTTGGATTCTATGTTTTGAATAGAATTGTTTTTGTATCTGCAAAAGCAATCAGCAATCAGAGTACTTATTTTACTTTAGGGAATCGCATAAAAAGTTGGATTCAGATTGTCTGGATTAAAAGGGATTGTTTCTTTGCACAATCTGCAATGTTTAGAGTCTAATGCAGATTTCGAATGCATAAAAATGATTCATCAACTGAAATCATCATATTTTGCATTTGGAAAAATATCTAAAGTAAACAAATCAATCTTATAAATTAAAAAAAAAAAATTCAACAACTTACGTAGATTTCTATGGAAAATAATGGTCTGAACTCTTTTCGAAACATTGGAACAAAAAAAAAAAAAAAAGCTGATCATGGAGGTGGCATATTTATTAACCCTTTGACTACACATTGATTTGAAACGACTTTTATATTTGAAGCGCATTTCATTTTTTTGAACCTATGAAGGCTGTAGCATTTATGTAACAATTCATCTATTTCTTATTATTCGGAATATATAATGCTGCACGATATTGTAATAAGCTAATCAGAATTACAAATACTAATAATAAAATGGAAAAAAAAATTAGACATATACGGAACGTTCTGATACGTCAAATGTACTCAAAGGGTTAAGTTCCGTTCCGACGGCCTGTTGCCATTACGGATACGGTCGTAAATCTGCCATCTGATTCATTGTAGGACCACCCCCGCCTGTGGATGTCAAATGGGAGCTTCCCACAAATTGTCGGTAAAATGGACAGACATCAAAGAATAAGGCAACAACATTCGATAAGAATTTCTTCACATTTACTACTAAATATTTGTATGAATTCTGTATCAATCCTATGCTTTTTAAATTATATATGTAACGATGTCTCTTACTCTAATTTAAATCTTAATATTTATCTTAAATGAGTCCATATAACAGTTCTAAAATTTTCTTTTATTTCCTGATCGGAACCCCACATTTTTTTTTTTTTTCAAAAATATTTCTAACGCGCGCTCTAAATAATTGGTGACGCTGTAATTCTTACGCTGCAAGTGAAGAGATAAAAATTCTTAACGTCCAAAGCATTCCTTCCAAAGATGTCTAAGATTCCTTTCTCTGAATCGACCCTTGTCAAAAAAATTCCTATAAGAATCTCTCAGTAGAAGTGCTGAGTGTAAAAAACAATTTAGAACCTTTATCTTGTCTCCTGTGTTCACCATTTTTAATAGATATTTATGTCCTTCATTGATAAATTAAATTACCAGTTTATTTTTTTGTCGGTCATTCATCTGAAAACAGATGTTATATATAAAGGGAGAAGTGCTCCACTTTTATGTGGAAAAAATGCAATGGTCTAGTATATATAACAAGGACTAGTATATATTGATTTAAAAATTGCAGTTCTTAAGATTTGTTACACAGACATCTGCACATTATAACTTATTAAAGTAACTGCAATAAAAAAAAATGCGAAGTCGGAATTTTCAGAATACCTGCCTATATTATCGACCCTAATTTTTCTTATTTAATAACACTTCGCCTTTTCTTTCTTGCAGTTTAATTGTAAGAGACCAATTGGATATTGCGTGACGGACTGAATTCACCCCTTGAATTGAAATTGTTTTATCACTAAGATATTTGAAACATTTTCCTGATGAAATAATGTGCCTTTGAAATGGCCTATACTAATAAATATAAAAAGAATAAAACTTTTTTTATATTTCTATCTCTTGATTAAATGCATCGGTATGTAATATATATCTATTCGTACCGTAACAGACCATTTTAGAGAGTTAATTTTTTCCTCTGATTAAATGTAAAAATGTAATTTTAGTATTCAGAAGTTACTTCAGGATTGTAATTCAAATAAAATCTCTGAGATTCTTGTTCTTATAGGATAGAAAACAACAAACTTGGTTCATTTTCACTTTCTCGTGTGCAAAGTAATAGTGATAGCATTATTATCATCGTCAAAAACTGCAAACTCGAGATTTTGTCGAATATACTCGTTTTAGTCCTCCATGATTCCAAATATTTTTTTATGTCTGTTTTTATCTGTTAGCCTATTTGTGACAGGGATAACTCAAAAACGCTTTGAACTACATGAATGAAATTTGGTATATGATCTTTACATCAAATTTATAGATATATATCAAATTTTGTGCAAAATCCATTCCTAGGAAATCAGTCTGACTGGCTGGTCGAATATAGTTTAATACAATAATAAACTCAGTATCCAGATTCAACATTTGAAGTGTAGATACCCGCCAAATTTAGATCCAAATCTACGAATCGGCTCATCATCCTGTACTTTCAGAAACATGTAAGCGCAATAACTCAAAAACGCAAAGAATTATAAAACATTTAGTATGTGATTTTGCGACTGCAGTTGTGATTCTGTGTCAGACTTAGGTTTCAATCGGCTGGGGAAAATGTGCCTAAAACACAAATTCGATTTTCGGACACTATTAACCGCATTGCAGGTATTAATCGCCCAAACACTCTCCAATGATCACACGATGCATTCAATAAAAATGCTAAATTCTCGCCAAATGTTATTTCGTAACTATTGTACGCAAATGCCATGCAAGGTTTCTCTTACACAATTTGTTTTGAGTGCGGGGATCTGTGATAATTCATTTATTAGAGAGTATGCGAGAAAGTTTTGGGAAGACTAGTCCCGCTGATATTTATAACTTCTTCGTAGGTAGGTAAAAAACTATACACTTGCTTTTGTCAATGTTGCCGAAAATAAAACTCAAGAATTAATCTTGAAACTATAAGATGATATGATGTTTCAAGTGAGAAATTCAAATGTGGAGTACTAGTAATGTCTTCTACGACGGACGAATGTAGTGCAAAATATGTGAGTATACTCCATTTTTTAGATCCAATAACCTTAAACAGCAAATAATTTTTTGCCATTAAAACAATATAAATAATAATAATACATAATAATATAAAACTATATAAACTGCTATATAAATAATTTCCCGTTATTTATCTGAATAAATAAACGAAGAAAAAATAATGATGAAAAATTAATTGTACATGTTTAGCTAATTAAAAGAATTAAGTTTCAGGTGCATAAAAGCGATAATATTTTATCCAAATTTTCTAAACAAATGTTTATAACTGTTAAAGTACTTCTATCTATTATTAAGCTAAATGAGTTAAATCGTAGCAAATTAAATTACGTTAAAGTTAATGACCCTCTCCTATATCCCTGTTAAGTATAACTTATAGCTACAGGTTCAATGTATAAGTTTGGGATAAAGCAAAGTGAATGTAATTAAAAAACGTTTGGCATTTCAGCCATAAAGAACAAATTTAAGTAAATAAATAAATGCCATTCTTTTGAATATAAAAGAAGACAAATTAATCACTTTATTAAAGTAATACAATATCTGAACAATTTTTTATCTTGAATTAAAATGACATATTTAAATTAAATATACTAATTAATTTCTGACTCAATAAGTATAAAGAATTAAAGTTTATAAATTCATTATTAAAAATATTCTGAAATTTAAGTTAACTAAACAAATTAGTTCCTAAACAAATAATAATGTCTATCTTTACAGTTTTGGCATATGGAAGTAACATTATCAGAGCCAGCATTATAATCGATTTCGTAAAAGAGTTCTGCCATCTGTTTTTATTAAAATATTCTGTATTTCATTAGAAAATTATTATGTCCGTTACTCAGGTCTGAGAAATATAATAACAATTTGAAATAATTTATTTCATGATATTTTATAACATCTTAAACAAGTATTACATATATAAATGTATTTACATTATGTTATATAATATTAATGCGCTCCCACAACTATTATGTCACGAAATATCCATATATAACGACTCTGTTATGATATGATATAAATATGATTATTAGCCTTGCGTTAAGACAACTCAGAGAAATGAATGCGTCTGTTACAAGAATGAAATAAAAATAGTTTGTGTGGCTTTTTTCTTTGAGAAAATCGCTGCAGACATCTACGCCGTTAAAAGCAATTTTGAAACTATTCTTTTCGCTGCTCTCGCTTGATTGTTTATAATGAATAATTAATTATTCGAGTCATTTTTTACTTGATAGCGGCGGAAACAATATTCTTATTCATATTTGCTATTAAGAGCTGTTATTATTTAATGATTCATTGTTTCCTTTTCATTCTTGCGTGTTTTCATGTAACTGGGAGCAATCTGGACTTTTATCTCCCAGATTTCTTTTTTTTTTATCAAGCAAAAATGTTATCTGTTTTACATATGGGAATTATTGCTTAGTATTACAGATTGTTTTATGACTCTGCACGTGCCAGCAATTATTCCAACTTTATTTTTTACGCTGTAATGATTTCTTTTAACAATGTTAGTATTTTTTGATTTCGTCCTTCTAGAAATTTGATATTCCATCTCTCAGCCAAACGACTGTTTTTATTTTTAAACATATGTCAAACCTGTATATTTGTTCAAATATTTGTATTTAAATAAATGCACGATGCTGAATCTAAAGAAAATCCTTTTAATAATACATTAATTCAAAATCCACTAGAGTAGTAAGCTCTATAATTGGAATAAATATTCATTCAAAAAGATGAAATCTCAACGTTTTTGAATTATTATTGATGTCTAACATAAAGATAAGTGTCTTCAACATTATTTGCGATGAAACTTTTTTTCAAGAAATGGTTTACTCTTTTTCCGTTTACTCATTCTTATAAATAAATGTAAAAGCTCCGACTCTGACAGGTTAAATTTAGTCTCAAGAATTCAAAAACGTTTTTGATTCCTTTTGGTGCAAACCTTCGTGGGGAGTGGAGAGAGAAACATGAAAACATGTATTAGACTACAAAATCCTATTTTAAAAAAAATGCTATTGTGATAGGGTAGAAAAAAAAACGCTTTTCCTATTTGAATTATTTGAAGTTATGGCGAAATATAAAATACATGCTACGTTTTACTTCACAGTCATTTAAATATCACGGTGTATCTTTTCTCCGATAAAATGATATGGTCTTCCCAGGCTTGATCTCTTCATTAAAACCACCAGAAATATTCTAACGTAGGTAAGTTAGTTTTGTTTCAAGGGAAAGATAGAATTCGTACTCTGGCCACCATTATTAGGCGACTTAAAACTGAAGAATTGTATATTGGTCATTTTTCTTATTTTAAGATAAAGTAACTGTTGCTATTCATCTGTTGTACTTGAATGCGATATAATTAGATTAAGTATCCAAATTTAATTTTCCAAAAGAATGCAATTATTTCAATATTCATTAGAAGTTTTGTTTTGGTATCTAATGAAATCATTATTTAAATCAAGCATATTTTTGATAAGAAACTTTTTTGAAATGACGTTCTATTCTATTTCTACGCTGCTCAATCAATGGTTTAAGTAATTAATTCAACTTAGGGTGAACATTCGGTAAGTTTATTCTACAATAAAAAGTGGTTTGTAAGATTCGGTGACATTTTAGTCTTGAGAACAATCTATGTTCATGTGAAGTAAAAAAAAAAAAAAAAGAAAAAAAAAAGAAAGAAAGAACTTTAATTCATGTTAAATTCTAAATGAGCTTGCAGAACAGTCAATAAGCAATATCCCTTCAATTTCATGCATTAGAAATGTTATAGAAAGAAAGAAAATGGTGTCCTCATAAACTGACGAAGGAAACAAGAAACGAAGTGTTGATAGCTGGATAAATTCGCTGTCTTTGCACAAAAGGAAGAAAAAAAAGGCACGAGTGATGAATTCTACGACAACCCAAAATATAGAAAAGCATGGGATCGTCTTGGTCAGCCATCAACGTCAGTTGCATCAACGAATATTCATGCCAAGAAAGTGCTATTATTTATCCTGTGGAATTTGAAAAAAGTAATTTACTATGAGCTTTACGAATTTGGTCAAATTATTATAGCTGCACTATTGTTGCCAGGCAACGTTCGCCCACCCACAGCAAAACGATCTACCTTTTCCCTTAAGCTGAGAAGTTGTCCAGCTTGCGCCGACTCACACTGATTACCACTTATTAAGATCAATGTCGTTATAATTGAAAGATCAACGATTCACGAAATGTGAAGATGTTTGGAAATAACACTATGACTGATTTCTTCCGAAACTATCTTCAAATCGCGAAGGCATTCATCATCCACACAATAAATAACAAAATACCTTAAAAAGTAATGGTAAATATTTCGATTATTAATATCATTGTCATCAATATCTTTTCAATATAGTTGAATTTAACAAAAAAAAAAAAACTGTTTCTATTTTCGCACCTAATAGCTCTCCTCCCTTGGAGGATGATCTTTTGTGTGGTGAGTTGTGAAAAGTTTTTTAATGTGTTAGTATATCTAGAAACATCGCTATATTTTGAGATTGTGTTACAAGAGTGAAACTTTGATAAATTTAGCTTCATCGCATATTAGGCTAGAAATAATCGAAGTGCTTAAATTTAATAATTGTAAATTTTCAATTTTACTTAAAGCCATAAAGGACTATTATTCAGTCAGCATTTTCTTTATACCTGTGAAACATCAGTTTAAAAGCAGAAAAATGAATTCGACTGGCTTTCAGGCGTATTTTCAGATACGACGAAAATACACTGACGGAAAAAAATCCCAACACCAAGAAAAAATTTGTGTAGAGTAATGAGATTTGGACAATGTATTTGTCTAGCTAACATGTTTAATTGATTCAATTTTCAAGATCACAAGTTAATTTAGGCTCAAGAAAATGCATTTCAAATGTGAAATGTTGTTACATTAATAACTGGTGTATCCTCTAAAATTTTGAATGCAAGCCTGCAAAGGTTCATGCATTGTGTCGTACAGGTGCCGAATGTCACTTTCTGATTTGGAATTCTATGCTTGTTGTACTTGTTCTGTCAATGCTGGGACGGTCGGTACTAGAATGGATAATGCTGGAATTGTCGTCTAATGATATCCCATACGTGCTCAAATGAAGACAGATCTGGAGGTCTTGCAATCCAAGGTAACATGTCGACACTCTGTAGAGCACGTTGCATTACAACAGCGGTATGAAAGTGAGCGTTATCCTGTTTGAAAACTCCCCCTTGAATGCTATTCGTGAATGGCAGCTCAACAGGTTGAAATACCAGACTGACGTACAGATTTAGTGTGTTTGGGATAACCACGAGAGTGCTTCTGCTGTCATAGGAAATTGCTCCCCTGACCATGACTCCAGGTGTAGGTCCAGTGTGTCTAGACTGCAGACAGTTTGATTGCATTGTTCACCTGGCCTCGTCCTGACCAACACACGGCCATCACTGGGGCCAAGGCAGAACATGCTTTCATCAGAAAGCACAACAGATTTCCCCTCCGTCCTCCAATGAGCTCTGGCTTGACACCACTGACATCGCAAACGGCAATGGCTTGAAGTCAGTGGAATGCACACTACAGGGCGCCTGGCTTTCAGCTGTCCTTGAAGTAATCGATTTCTAACAGTTCGTTGTATTACTGTGGAATCAACTGCAGCTCGAATTTCTGCTGCAGACGTAGTACGAAGCGCCACAGCCCCCCCCCCCGAATATAGCGGTATTCCCTCTGAATAGTGCCACGTGGCCACCCGGAATCCGGTCTTCTTGTGGCAGTACCATCCCTTCACCACTGCTCCCAACAATCACTCACATTCTGGCCAAGTCTTTCTGCAATATCGAGGGAAGAAAATCCATCTTCTCGTAGCCCTATTACACCACCTAATTCAAACTCGGAGAGCTGTTGATAACGGCTTCTTCATCTTCTTAAAGGCATTCTTGGCTAACATCAACTCAATTCGTCAGATTTTAAATATAAATAACGCTCACGAACTTTACAGTACGCATTTAAAGCAAACATGATATAAAAATTCTGAGTGGCCCTCTTATGCGGGAAGCGTGAAATTTGAATCGATGTCATCTTTCAGATGTATAAACATGCCTACCAAATTTTGTTTATTTAGCACAAATCCTTCTTGGTGTTGGGATTTTTTTCCGGCAGTGTATCATAAACCAGTCAAGATTAAGATGATTCATTAATTAATTTAGTATTCTAACAACGTTTATTTTGGAAAAGTGGACAAGAGTCGGTAAAATACACACCACTGGAATGCAAAGTCATGCGAAATATAAAATCGCTTTATCAGAAATACGGAAGGAAATTGGATTAATTTGCTTTTTATATGAATGATAGCTTTACGAATGATTAGTTGTAGAAAACAAATGAAAAGAAAACCAATATTAACAATAGTCAACAGTTAACATTTTGAATAAAGAAGAAACAAACATTCAAACAAAAACAATCATGTATTCATAGATGTTTATAAACTTTTCCTGCAATACTTTCTTGAAAATCAAGATATTCTAATAAGAGTTTGTCTTGAAACTTTATCCAATCGACTGAGTGGAATTGTTTTGAAATAATTCGGAGAATAATGGATAAGCTTGTTATAACTTAACTAGGGCTTGTATATTTTCAAGTACACTTATTTGAAATCTGAAAGGATCATAGAGATAATCTGATGGAAGTAATGTCTGGATGGACCAGCCGGTCACCATCTAACGAAAGCAACGGAATGACTCAAGTACAACAAATCTTTCGGAATCTCGTATCAAAATGATGCAACTCTAAGTACACTCCAGGGCCGAATCTTCGTTGATCCGTCAATTTATTTGTGCATCGGATGGCTTTCTTTTATTTCCCGTCATTACCGCTGCTTTCTGGCCGGGAATCGCTCGGGAAATGACGGCGATCAGCAGCTATGGCACGAGAAATCGGAAGGCGGAATGGGATGGAATATCTCTGGGATTCTTTTCCCATCATTCGCCGAAAATGACACGTCATTGGTCCGATTCTTCCCAGTGTGAGCAACAAACATACCATTATGCTCTTCTGATTTCTATAAAGAATAAAGTCGTGAATGGTATCTCGTATTGCACTCTCCACCGAAGACGTGATTCATAACCAAAGGAGATTTTGCCTATAACTTTGCAATACTCCTTCTTGTTTGACACCATTAATAGTTTACTATGAGAATAGAAAGTTACATTTTTGCATGTGAAATGAATGATGGAAAATTCCTTACAAAATCTGAAACTGTGCCATAATCATATAACCTACTTATTAGCACTTTTAATAAATTTCACGAAGAACAATTCGTGGTTACTATATGCACAGTTTATTGACGCTGACAATTTAGTTATAAAATCCTATGTATATCCTTCAAGAAAGTTTAGTTTAGTTATATTAACGTCCCGTTGTAAAGCAAAACTAGGGCTATTTTTGGGACGGACCTCGTAATTTTGAACCGCAGTCAGATGACGAGGGCGACACCTGAGCTGGCACCCCCCCTCTCCACACCACACCAGCGGGAGGACGTTTGGCATGGCGGATTTCACGTGCAACAGACCCCCTTACACGTCGGTTCTTCGGTGGAATCGGGTCTCGAACCTAAAACCTTACGGGTCACAAGCCGGGACCTTACCACCAGGCCACCGCGGCCTCGTATATCCTTCAGGAGATAATCATAAGTCAATATGACATTACATAAAGTGTATAATGTTTTCTTTTGTGAATAAATTTTCATTTCATGCATTTAAATGAGAACACATCTTTATAGTGGCTTGTAAATAACATCACTGACATTTTCATTAATATGCTTTGGCAACTAAATGAAGTCTAAAGCGTCTATAACGATTACAATCTCATTGTTCAATTTCTTGAAGATCACAATACTTGAATGCATATAGAAAAAATAAAAATACCCTCTTGCATAATGTGAACATTTATTTATAAGTAATTATGAACATTTTCAAACACATTTTGGAAGAGGGTCGATTGTATTCGAGGCAGTCGTGGATTTAAGAGTTTTGCAGTCCTACACAGTCCACATTGTAAAGTCTCCTCTTAATAATTGATCAATTTATTTTCGCGTCTCAACATTTTCCTCAATCGACAATTAATTATTTATCCTAAATTAATTCTTGATATTAATAACTTATATATGTTATATACGTGATGAATGGCCTACAAGAAGACAAATTAGTAATTGAACTTCAATTTAATTTTCTTAAGGAACGCTTAATTGAAACACGGAAAATAACGGTGTAATATGTCATTTCGCACCGGGGCATAAAAGGTAAATCCCAGAAATTTCTTCTTTCAATGCTTTTACTTAGACTCTTATAGGGATTTCTTTAACGATGACGATTAAGGGAAGAGAAACTACGATCTTTGAAAAGATCGAAAGGGAATCTTAGGTATCTTTGAAAAGAATTCCATGGGCGTTACAAATTGTTATCCTTGTGCATACACCGTGAGAACTAAAGAATCAGATCTTGTAATGACAAAATGACATTCAAAATTTAATATATTTAAGTCATAGTAATTTTGAACCATCGCGTTTACATGTTTCTGAAATTACAGACCGACAGACGGTCAGTCAATCTCTCGTTGTATTTGGCTGAAAATTTGATAAGTGTCTTCTACACTGTAGATGTGTACCTAATTTTATCTATTTAATTCTTTTCGTTTTTCAGTTTAATTTTGTATTCGAACTGCCGGAAGACAGATTTCTTCTGAAAGGAATTTGCTCCATTTTTGAAAAAAATCTACAAAATTGATGCAAAGACTGTATATTAAATTTTATGTCCCTGGATGAAAGCATTTTTAAGTTATCTTTGTCACAGGTAGACAGACGTTCAAACAGACAGATTCGTTAAAATCACGAGCAGAAATGTTTTGAGGAATAGAATACTTTCTCTATACTTCGTATACGGAAGTTCTGCGTTAAGTACAACTAGGATTCCTGATTCTAAACATTCATTTTTAATGTTCTTAGAAACTTATTTTAGATTATTATACTGTGTTCCCTGTGAGAAAAGCGTTCATTCCCATATCCATTTCAGGTTGAGGCGCAGACATATTTGCACTTTAATATCCTCATTTAATATTCATGCAATGTTTGGTATTATAATTAATATGCAAACCTGTATCATAGTTTACTAAAAGGGCATTAAAAGTGGAATATTATGTTTCAAAGTCGTGATACACAAGCTTGATCACAGATTTATTCCTGAATTTACAAACATTCATCTGGTTATTAATTCCAATTTTAGTAGTTTGGATTTAAAATTTTGAATTTTATTTTTATATCATCCCTATTCTTTTATCTGATTTTTATATAACTTTTGCATTTTTTAAACTTTGAAAAATTTGTTTATATATTGTGTTTTACAGAAACATGCTCTTAAAATATGTACAGCAATTTAAGTTTTCAATAGTCTTAGTTTAATCTGATTCACAATAGGACTGTTTGTGAAAGCGGAGTGTCTGCCTTTCTTTGTTTCACGCAGAATTAATGCACCTCTAATGATGTTTGTTTATTTAAATGAGTTCTACGAGACTAAAGTTCTGAATCATCTTTTGAATATTATAAACAAATATGCTCTGTGGTAGTTTACTCAAATATTTGGGATAATTATCCCAAAATGATGTATTATTCATGATACAATCATTTCAAAAGGCGTGCGGTATCTTCATTTATTGTTTGAAGCATATAATAATAAGTTATACTATTGGAATGGATAACGGCGCATTGTGCAAAGTTGATGTGGCTTATTTAATGTAGATTTGAAACAAATATGCTTTATAGAAATGATACTAAAAATGACATTTCATTTATTTCAGGTAAGATACATTTTGTGATACATCAAGTTTATTTATCAAATGAACGATTTTGTTTGTCATAAAGGTAACACAATTTTTTTAAGCATTATTCATAATATTTACAATTTTTTTATGAACTAATTCAGATTGATGACTCATAAATAGATTTAAGATTCCACACTTCTTAAAAAAAATGTAAATTTTAATAATTTTATTAAAAGACTTATAGTAAGATAAAATTACTTGTTGTGACTACAGAAGTTCAAAACTTGCTGAAAGCGATGAATAATTTAGAAAATTAAGTCGAAAAGATTTGAACTTTGAGGGGTATTGTAATATTGTTGTAGAATGCTGTTTCTTATGGCACTTGTCACGAAGTCAGCAACTTTTAGCTAAGAGAGCGTCTCTTGTTTTCAGTAGCGCCATCTAAGGCCAAGACGCTTTATCTACTCATGCGTCACAGCACTTTTTACGGGGCAGACTTCATTCATGCATTTCATTACTCATCCCCATGAAGATGACATACACACATTCGCTTGCATAATCCCTTTTTACAGGGGGGATCTTTCACACACCTCACAGATAAAATACAGGGGAAGAACAACCATGCCGGAAACACTCGAACCCGGCATGACCACATCACAGGGAAGACGGTGATATGTGAATTGTACAATCCATTATGCGCATATATCACTCCTTACTGCCAGTTATGGACTGTGTAAATACAATAGCCGTCTCAAGGTCAGGTTGTCAAGGTCACGCAGACAGCAGCACCACTCTTTTTTTACATAGTCATCAAGGTGTTTCGGTAGATATCTGCTTTCTTCCTTATTGCGGGTGCATTATAATTTAATCTCTTGCCATTTGTTCTCCATTTTGTTCTTGATTATAAGCTAATTCGTTTTCACAAAATAGTATTAAAATGCTTGTTTTTAAGCTCTACTATTATGACTAACTCTGATGTCAGGAGACAATCAAAGAGGGTTGTCTACAATGTGTACAGTTACTTAAAAAAATTGGTGCCATCTAAACCGAATTCTATGGTAAAAAAAAAAAAAAAAAATATTTTTACAGACTTGGAAAGTAACTGCCGAAATGTGTGGCGTTTCCTACAGAACAATACAGCGAATTTATGCAGAGGTTGATATGACAGCCGTTGTTGAAGTTCTAAATAATATTCGAGGTTTTCGAATCGCCTAAGAAAATAAATCCACGAAAAAAAAAACCAATTACAGACTTGGATGATTTTGACAAAAACGTTGTCCGCCACACTGTACAAGAATTTTATGACAGATGTGGATATCCAACAGTGCTAAAATTAAGAGTTTGATTAATAGAAAAAATAAATTTTTATGGATGCTCAAACTTATCGGATAGTTTTAAAAGATTTGGATTTTCTTACAAAATGTGCAGTTATGAGCGCCAATTTTTAATGGAAAGAAACGACACTATTGTTTCTCATATGAGGTATTTGAGAAAAATGGCCAACATGAGAAACGATTCGTTATCCAGACCAGTGATACATCTTGACAAAACCTGGATAAACGCTAACCATTCACCTAAATTTATTTGGCAAAGTTCCACAAGTCAAGGAATCTTAAAAGTTCCGTTGAGGAGAGGATCTAGATGGATCATTTGTCATGCCGGGTCTGCTGATTAAGGCTTTATTCCTTCCGTACTTCTTGTATTTTAATCCAAAAATATAGCTGACTACCGTGAAGAGATAGACAGTGAAGTATATAAAAAGTTGTTTCTCGATTTACTAAGAAGATTGGACAAACCATTCGTCCTTGTTATAGACAACACGAGTTATCAATTTGCATAATGACACCAAAAGCAGATCAGAACTATTGAACATTGTAAAAGGAACACAGAGAAAAATGCAGAGCATATGAGATTGATCATATAGCATACGAAATGGAGAATGAAGAATTAAGAAATGAAATGGTGAAACATTTCCCGTATCACTGCCAATGCAATGCAATAGATGTGGATGAATGCTAAGATTGCAAATAAAAGTAAAATTTTCAGAATTATGGATGTTAGGAAATCGCTTGTTAAAGGACTATTAAACGTAATAGAGAATGACTGGAAAGAAAACAAGCGGAATTTAGTTTAGTTTTATTAACGTCCCGTTTTAAAGCGACCCTAGGGCTATTTTGGAACGGATCTCATAATTTTAAACATCGGTCAGATGACGAGGACAGCACCTGAGTTGGCACCCCCTTTCTAAAATTCCACATCACACCAGTGGGATAACGTTTGGCCCCGACAGATTCAATGGGCACCAAATCCCTTACACGACGGTTCTTCGACGGAATCGGATCTCGAACATGAAACCCTCCTGTTCCAAAGTTAAGACCTTACCACCAAGCCACCACAGCCCAAAATAAACGAAGAAATCATAAAAAGGGGACTTTTCTAAATCTCGTTCTAGAAACGATGTAAGCGGAAGAAGTGTGATCAATTTAAAAGACGACAGTGAAAGAAGTTTCAGAGGAAGAGAAAAAGAGTTTTTTTAAAGATAAGAACTTTTAAATTAGAAATTTTTTATATCTATAATTTTTTTTATTTCTTTCAAAACGAAACATGCAAAATTTTACCCTGATAATGATAACTGCTTGAAATTATATGTATTTTTTAAATATATGGATTTACTAAACGTGTAGTACTAAAAGTGTATATTTATTTGACTGACATTTATAGACTAAACATTTATTTGACTGACATTTATAGACTAAACATTTATTTGACTGACATTTATAGACGTTATAGAATAAAAATCGACTCATCTATAACGATGATTAACACCCATTAAATTAATTAACAAAAAAATTGAAATTCAAAAAATGAATCATGTTGAGATACAAATTATTAATCTCTGAAGAGTATCTGTATTATGTTTTCTAGTTGTTGTTTCAATATTTAGCTGTAGAGAATACCAATCCACACACATAGATTATTTTTTATTGTTTGAGCTTATTAAAAGTTTCCTGATTTCCACTTTGTACTGTATCTCACTCTTTTGTGAACCGATGCTGTTGGAATTTCTTACAAATGAAGCACCCAGCTAGCACTTGCATGGGCCAAATTGCAAAGGCTCTTTCCAATATGCAATGCACAGGCGCTTGAAATATTTGAAACAGTTCCACTAGTTTATGATGAATAGAACTGAGCGAACCGGGGCAATCGATTTTCTGTTCGTCATCCCCTATCAGTGGATGCTTTATCATCTCCGGGCGCCATCCATCGAGCCCCGGAGATTATTCCATTCATCGCGAATCATCATTATCAAATTCGGATCTGCCCACGGGAAATGCACCGATCGCCGGATCAAAACAGTTACGCTCTGTCCCCCTGGAAAGTAATCTGGACATTCAGGAGACCCATGTCCGTGCATCCGAAATCATTACATTCGGCACAATCCTCTTAAACAGCCATCATCCCATCATTGCGACAGACTAAGTCAGACTCAGACGATGGAAAATATTTCAGCATTTCCTTTCACTGTAATGGAGAGATTTTGAAACTTTGTTGCTAATCTGGGTTTAAATTGGAATTTTTCGTCTGCAAATGGTTTATTCTTGAAACCGATATGTTAGTTTCTGAGAAATTGGTAAATGATACTCGTGACGATTTTGAAAACTTAAAAAAAACGTGGAAGCTGGCTTAATTTGGTTTAGTTATACTAATATTCCGTTATAAAGAAACGGATTGCATTGAGATGACGAAGACGACACCTGAGCTGCTTCCCCTCTCCAAATTTCAGCACCACATGAGTGGAAGAATGTTTGACGGATTTATCGCGCCCCAGACACGTTTACACGGCTGTTTTTTGGTGAAATCAGGTTTTGTTACCTGATACCTTCCGCTTTCGAAGCTGAGCTTTCTGATTTGTGGTGGTAACATCATAAGCCAGATAACAACTTCCGGAGAAGAGTGTACGCTTTTGTCTAGTGGCTTTGTTACTCTGCTATGAATCCTAACGTTGCGAGTTCTAATCTCGAACTTGCACAGATTCATTTGAGTCGTGGTTGCCTGGTGAAAAGGTGTCGGCCTCGGAACCGGAGGGTTTCAAGTTAAAGACTCGATTCCACCGAAAAATCATCGTTTAAGCGTGTATGATGCATGTTAAATCCTTAGAGGCCAAACGTTACTCACACTGGTATGTCAGTGAAAGTTTGGAGAGGGGGTGCCAGCTCAGGTGTCGCCCTCATCATCTGACCGCGGTTCAAAGTTACGAGATCTGTTCCAAAATAGCCCTAGTGTTGTTTTAAAATGGGACCTTAATACAATTAAATTAAACCAAACCCGAAGCTGAAACCTTACGACCAGGCCAATGTAATCCCAATAGAAAGGTGGCTCTCTAGTAAATAGGGACTTCTATTATTTTCTACTACTAAACTCTATATTATTAAATAAGTGTCCTTTAAAGACTAATGAAATATGCTATTGAATAAACACCTTCTTAGATGTAATAAAATGTAAAGTAAATAAATAACTTTTAATGATTGACCAAACATGATTCTCAAATCTGTGGTTTCCACAGACAATATGAAGAAAAGCGGAAGTTTATAAATAGTAGAAATAAGTAAAAAAAAAATTAATAAGTTTTCTGGTTTGTTAGAATTTAAAGTGAATATTTACTATTCTTTATAACATAATTAAGATAATGACAAAAATGAATGGCTAAAATCAGTCACGAATAAAAGGGCTTACTGCTTAAAAATGGATAGGTGCTAAACTTTTTACTGCTTACAAATTGATAGATACCATGAATACATTATTTAAATAAATTAAAGCATTGTTAAAGAAAATATCATTTTCGAAAATCTTTGTTTTTGCAATTAAACATTATAGAATTCATTATACATCCTGAAATTTTATTCCTTATGTGAATTAAGTCGCTAAAGCATTTTTGTCGAAATAAGAATTGAGTTCGAACCTAATTGGTACTCGTATATCAGGGAACCAGCCTCATGTGCCGCCACTGAATAAGATTAAAAACATGTCAAATCAGTAGTTTCACATGTTGTTCATTACTTATATTTAATACATCCTATAGACAGAGTATTTTGTCAGTTTAATAAAAACCAGATGGAGAGGCCTCCTGATACTTTCTCTCATACTCTCGAACAAAAGTCTTTTCCTCCTTCCACTGTATAAAATTAAAAGTTAAGTAAAATCGCCGGGAATTTCTTTCATGGCAATGGTGAAAGATAATTAAGAAATATAGATCTTTGGCGTGAATCTAGCATTTTTGATTAAATTTAAGAAAATATATTAGTAAAAGAAATATAAAAAGATTAACTTCGTCGTCACATATAAATAGATTTGATTAGAAAAATGTTTCATCATCTGATACATAGGTTCGTTTTAAAAATCACACGAATTGATAATAAGCAAACTTAATTTCATTATTTTGCATTTTCTTTATGAATTCTTATTATTTGGTATAATGAGTAAATAATTCAATTTATACCATATTCGAACAAAAACGATGACAAATAGGCAAGAATAATTTGGTAGAAACTAAAAATGATTATTTAATTTCGTCTACTATGGAAGCAAAAGCATTCGTATTAAAAAACACTGCATGCGAGAAAATGTTTTAACATAAAAGCGATGATGTTAGAACCTCTCAGATTCTTAATTGCATTAACGCAATTGATATTATTTAGAAATGCAATTTCTTGCCTTTAAATTTAATTATGTTTATGAAAGATACTTCTCGGATATACTTCGGTTCCGATTGAAAATAGTAAGCACTCATTCAAACAACAATTAGCTAAATACTATAATTGAAACATTCAGTATCGTCTGAAAATGAAAAAAATATATATAAAAGAATATCATACATTAATTTCCTTAATGACTTGTTTTGTTTTTGCACTTCTTATCGCTTTTAAAATTAATCCTGTTAAAGCAATGTTAGTGATTATAATAGCCTTAAAATAATATGAGAAAGTGTTTTTTCGAAAGCGCTTCTCTTGCAATCATTTTTTGGTTAAAGATTATTTATCAAATTATGGTTCTATATTTTACCCTTTAAATGTTGATTGTCTTTTGTGAAATATTATCAACATAATTTTTCCCCCACAGTACTTAGCATTATAATCTAAATGTCTTGTTTATTTACATTTGAAAAATTCGTGACAAAAAAAATTGAAGCGAATCATAATTAAATTTTTAGTTTAGTTATTAACATACTCTCCTTCTTACGAATGCATAATTTCTAATTAATTATTGTGTTGGTATAATTATTATTGGATTTTTACTTTATTGTTGACGAATCTCTAGGTTTCAGACTTTTTGCCCCCCCCCCAAAAAAAATAATTCTAGGATTATATTTGATTGTCAGCACGGTAATTTAAAAACGCTTTGAACAACCCGGTTCAAATTTGATACATGGACTTAGAACTAAATTTGAATACTTTAATTACATTTTTGAACAAAAAGTATTTAGAAGAAGTTTGCCTATAGGACTGCTCGAATGCTAGTGGATTTGGTAACTATACAATACAAATATCTAGAAAGAAAAAAATTGATACACAGCTTTAGCATCTAAAACGTATTTCCTATAATATTTTAAACCAAATTTATCGAAAAATTGACCAAAGCTTGTACTTTTGAATTTATTTAAACACGATACTTTAAAACGCAGTACCTTAAATAAGTAAAATTCGGTATGCGATCTTGTGTCTGCAACTGTATTCTTTGTCAAATTTTGGTTTGGATTGATCAGAAAAAAAGCTACCCAAAGTATATATTCGTTCTTTGGAGTCTTGTGTATTAACTCCATGCCAAAGATTAATCTATAAAAATAGAACACTAGATTCAAGCAAGAAAATCTGTATTTTGTAAATTTTGTTCGCTAGTGCTTAACATTCTCCTCCTTCCTTACTCATGATTCTAATTTTATACAGGAGAGAAAGGGGTAAACACAATCTGTCAGAAAGCACCTGAGAAATTTTTTCCGGACCACTCACGCTATTTATCAGATATTGATTGGAAGGAAAGTAGTGAAGCAAATTTCATATGTATTTAATAATTTGTAACCACCTATATAACCATCTGGCTTATCTAGAATATTCCTTGTATTTAATTTCAGTTAAACGTATTGTTCAAAATACGATGTCCTTGATTTTCTCAACAAAGAATGTTTAAATAATGAATTGCAACAGACATTAAGGCATTCTTATTTTAATAACCCTTAACCTGTTCTAGTTCTAGTGTACATGAACATTCCTGATGAGTCAAATTCTATAACATTGGAAGGGTAGCAGTGGTTTGATGGTAAGGCGACGGCTTCGGAACAAGAGGGTTTCAGATTCGGGACACGACTCCACCTAAGAGCCTTCGTGTAAGCGGGTTGGGTGCACGTTAAATTCGTCGGAGCCAAAAGTCCTCCCTCTGTTGTGTTGTGAAAGTTTGGACAGGGGATACCAACTCAGGTATCGTTCTCGTCATCTGATCGCTGTTGAAAATTGTGAGATCAGTCCCAAAATAGCCCTAGTGTTGCTTTAAAAAGGGGCGATAACATTAGATAGCTATTTAAAAACTTGACTGTTTGTATAATCTAATTCAAACTGTACATCGATATTTGCCGCAATTTATTTCCGTAAGGTTCTCTAAGCAAGGCAAGCTACAATAAGGAAGAGCTTTCTTCCTTTGCTTTTAATACCGATAGAAAAGTCAAGCGATTAAATATTTGATAAAACAATGAAAATGGTTGTAATTTCGTTGCAGCAATGAAATTTATTGTTAAAAATTATGCCTTTTTTTTAAATTTCTAAAATTTAGGAAAAGGTTTGCAGAACTTGTATCATTAAATAATTTTTTAAAAATTTGAAATGGTTTAAAAATTAATTTTGCAATAATGTTTTCGAGTGTTATCGCGGAAAAAACGATACCCGCTCCTTAATTTTTAATTAAAATTCCAATGAAAATTTCCCAAACCTCTGCTTATTTCATCATTTTTAATATATCTTTGTCATATTGATAGATCATTTCAACCGGTCTATTCTAGAGCGGCAAGACTTGCACATATTCTTCTTTGATTCTAATACATGTTTATATTTGTGAACGCGTATTCATCAAGTTAAATTTGTAAAACTTGGTTTTAAAAACGTAAATGTATATGTATGCGTAAATATAATATCCTTCTAATTATCATATTTATGAAAATATAATCAATAAACTTTTGTGAGACTTATTGTTTTACTTAGATTTGTGCTTAAATGTATTAAATTAAAAATTATCATTTTGTAAAGAGTTTTCAAGTAGCTTAGATTAAATATATATATTCCAAGCCATTAGCAAATGTAAAATCATCTACACCGATTATAAAGAATGATTAAGCTAGGAAAAGTTTTCTATATCGACATAACTTAATTTCTATATTGGATGACGTATTATTTGGTAGATAAAGCAATTTAAAATATTTGTATTTTGTTGCCAATTTTTATCCGAATGCCTTAGTAAATAATAAAGATTTAAATTCTTCATCTGTTAGTCTTCTTATTAATCAGTTAAATATATATTTAATGTGTAACAGATAGAGGAAATAATAGCTGGATTTTATTTGTTAAATAGAAGCCGATTTTCTGGCATCTTCTTTAAAAAACACAATTTATTTTTATATAAATTACTAGAGGAAAAATCTAAACTAAATTTCTCATTATTAACTGAGAAGTCAAATTCAACGATCAGTTGCAGATTTTGACATAACTTCTAATATATTTATAATGAGGTATAAAACTGGATGACCTTTTTGAGAGGCCATTTCAATTTCGTTAAAAAAATTTTTGACCTTTTTAGAGGGAATACCTGAAAAGTAAACAAATTAATTTAATGCTAAATATTTATGCCCCTAGAAATATTATAATTACCTTAGAAACTCAGACTCTTCAATTTAATGGGAGCTGTAATTATCTGTCAACTTAAAGTAACGATTAGCCAGAATTTAAGCTTGTACAGATGATTTTTTCTGAAGTAATGCTGATCAGAATGCTTCAAAATTCAAGGACTATTTTTTAAGGCACTGCGGCTTAGTTTGAATGCTCTAGATACTAGTTATGCACTAATGAATATTTTAGATACTTATTATGTGATATAAAAACAAAACAGTTTCGAAATGCACATAAGGTCAATACTCGCAGTAAATGGCAGCACACAAGCAGTAAATAGTCAATAACTGTTTCAGAGCAAAGTTCACAGAGACAACTTGTTAAAGAGAGAGAGATTATCTTCTACTATTTAGGTCTCTCGAATCATCTGCTACTTACTCTCAATTGACTTCTCGCTTGCATTGAAATCAATTGCCAACTAACTCTAACCTTATCTCTGGGCTTTTTATAGTATCGATGAAAAGGCGAAGAAGGTATATAACAATTTCACAGATGAGTGGCCGAAAAGAAGAGACTTTGGAATGAATTTCCTTTTACCACTGGTCTCTAATTTGCGCAATGGAATGAGAGGCGGAACACATCTATTCATACGAGAACAAATTGGCAGAAATTTTTCCGTTTAGTGATTTTTATGAAGAGATTCTGATAAGAATTTCTATGGCAAGTGTCGATTTAGGAACAGGAATTTTACGTAGTGTTTAAAAGAATGCGTAGGTATTAGGGATTTTTTCCCCTTTGCTTGTGGAGTGAGATTTTCGGACTCAGTAATTTTTTAAAGCACGTGCTGAAAATCATGAAGTAAAAAGTGGGATTTAGTTCAGGAAATAAGGGAATATTTTAGAATGAAGTAACATAGGCTAATTTAAGATAAATATTAGTAAATTAATTAAAATTTAAATTAGATTAAAAGATATGGTTACATAATTTATATATAATTTGTGTATAACAATTTTTGATTTAATGAGATTTTAAAAATATCATTTATTTTTAATTCCTACTATTAGCTTACACTCTATATATATCTTGTTCAAATTTTAAATCGTTAATAAAATACTTTTTATTCATCCACTCAAGTTCAAATACATTTTTTAAACTTGTAGTGGATGACACTTGATGTTAATACATTTTTTTTCAAATATTAATTAATTAATTAAATTTGTCCAGTCATTTCTATTTGGTCGCCAAAGTCGCCAAATCAGTCTCAATGTCGCCAAATGGTCGCCAAGTTTGTCGGCAAGCTCTGTTTTGCCACGTAATATTGTAATTCTGTCATATGTATATACATATATATATTAATTGTAATTGTTTAATAAAAAATAACTAAAATAAAAAAAAATGTTGACCTAAGTAGGCATTGACTTAATTTTTTTTAATATATTACTTGTTTAGATAAAATAGAAACAGTTTAATTTTATTCATTGTTAAGATTTTTTTTTATAAAAACCGCAAACAAAGATAAGTGGAAAGTAGGGAGTGAAAAGGCTGTCAGAAAGCATTTTGAACTTATATAATTTTCGAAAGGAATTCACTTAAACAGCATTTTAGGTTTGACATATTTTGAAGCTATCGTTTGCAAATAAAAAACCGGAAAATTTAGAGGTAAAACTGAAGCTGCATTTCAATGGATTAGAAAGAAATATTCATTTAGAAAACGAATATTTATTTTTAGAATGTAGATAAACCAAGATTTTTATATATGCACCAGAAATTTTCACTTTTATTTTTTGAATTCATTAAACAAATGCAAAGGTAGGTTTGACAAAGGGAAGTGAATTTGAAACAAATTTTAAAAATGCATTTGCAATAAACAAAATGAATCAAAGCTCTCTTAAAATTATATTGGTGGAGACTCAAATTTTTAAGCGTGAAAATGATGGAGCATATGTATGAAGTCGGTATTATTTATTTTCACTTTAGTTATCTCGAAGAGCTCTGAAAATCTTCGTTTTGGATAGGTTTTGTTTGTTTCCAATATAAATTCAAAACTACTTATTTTATTCCTGATGCTTTTGAAAATTCCAATCCAACTAATTTACTTTCGCGTAGGTTTATTAAATCATCCATTTTATTAATTATTATTAAATTAAATTTCAAAAAATTAACAGCGCAAAAATGGTTCAAAGATTTATTTTTCCTTCTTTCTTACGCACTTTATCTCTTTTTTTCTAATCGATTTTCTTTCAAATGCCCAAACTCATAAATTATATCTCCATCTTTCTTCTAAAATAAAGTGTTAAAAAATGAAATTTCCGGCAAAAGATATTTCCCCTGACAGATATATATCTAGATTTTCATTTCCCTTACGCAGCAGAGTTCACCCAAGAATAAAATTATTACAAGAAACGAGAAGAGGAAACATCGAAGTTGCAAACTTATTTCTTTTTGAAAGAATTAATCACGCCGACTAAATCGCGATGTCTTTGGGTGAAAACACAACTGCCCGTCGTCGCGATGCGTTTCAATGCGTTACATTTCTCCCAAACAGGAAGTTAACCTATCGACAGGGGGGTGGAGGGAAAAAAGAACTCAGCAAATCAGCTCCTCCGTCACTCCCGGTTTTTGTCTCATGTCCCAAGAAGAGGTTGTTCAGAATCGGTTGCCTTTTTTCCACTCGACTGCCAATCGAACATCGATACTCTTCCTCTTCACTTCTTCTTGCATCCTTCGTGTTTTGTTTCTTTTCGGGAAGAATCCGTTCTTGAAGAAATGATGAGGCAGGAGGAATATATATATATATATATATACGACAGGAACGAGGAATTTTTGCATTTAAAATCTTGCAAAACCTCTTAAATTTATTTTAATTATCTAATGTCTTTGTTCGAGAATGTTCAGTATAAAAGAAAATTGATTAAAGTAACTAAAGTAATCCAATATCCTCTCAAAGGATTAGTTGAGAAACAGTTCAAACCTTGCTACAAAAACGAAGCGTGAAAACGGTAAGAGGATCAAAGCCAAAGAACACAAATGAAAAAGAAAATCTCAATTTGGTAGAATGCTTTATAGTTTAAATACCTGCTTTCGCATTTAAAGGATTCCATCGTATAAACAGATCTTGAGCGGAACAGAAGAATCTGAATACTTAGTCGCTCGTCCCCCACCCCCCCAAAAAAATTATCACATGTATTTGATGAAAACCAACTATGTTGAAAGGAATGTTGACAAAATTCTCTGTTTATTCTTTCATTGAAAATGTGAGAAACGGAGCGAATATTTTGAAAAAAAGTTGTAAAGGAGCTCGAAAGAATCTGAACACTTAGTTGCTCGTCTCCTACCTCCGAAAAAAATTGTCGCTTATATGTGTTGAAAATCAGCTATGTTGAAAGGAATGTTGACAAAATTTTCTTTTTATTCTTTCATTACAAATGTGGCGATGCCTTCGCTTTGGGTAAGTTTACAATTTTGGGATCCTATACGTATACAAAACCTTTGTACATGTGGAATCAGCTTTAGTGTTTCAAATTTGCCATCATCCTCCAGATAATTTTATGCAGAAATAAAAAGAAGAATTTTGAGGAATCATTTGGGTCAACTGACTGCGATTCCAGAATTCGATGCTTATTCCAAATAACTTCATATACCCTCATGTAGCGACTAACTTAAATTATATTAAATTTCGATGAATGATTTGATATGTCAAATTTTTATTGTCCAATGCCAAATATTCTGAAAATATATGATAAAGATATTTTTTCGTTGCCTTCGAGTTTTATATTATTCTTTTTACCCAACCATTTTACTATACCCTTTTACTCAGTCTTCATTCAAAGTCCATTTTTTTATATCCAACACTGACTTAACTTTTTACATCATCACGATGAATGATGGTTTGCTAAAGAAGGACATTAACTACTAAAAAGGAAAATGTCTCATTTCAAAAGCAGGGAATTAAATTTTCATTTACTCCTCAGATTATGAAGTTGCTGTGAGATGCTGTCCACAAAATGTTTTATAGTTAATGCATATTTCATACCATCATTTACCAATAATTTCGGATATCAATGCAAAGGTGACACCCATTGTGTGTATGGAAAAAAATTTATACAGTGGCACAAACTTTAGGTTATGAGGTCTTCAAAGTATTAACATTGCGATTAAAGGAGACAACTTCAGGATTATCAGTAGAAGCAGTAGAAATAGAAAGAAATAGTAGATAGAAATGAAGCAGTAGAAATAGAAAGAAAGAAAGAAACAGTAGATAGAAATGAAGCAGTAGAAATAGAAAAAAAAATCATGATTATCAGTAAGAGAAGTATCAATAGAAATAAAAGAAAGTAATGGAAATAGAACGAAAGGAAGCAAAAAAAAAGTAGAAATAGAATAAAAAATTCTGATTATCAATAAAAGTAATAGGAATAGAAAGTAGCAGTGAAAATAGAAAGAAAGCAGTAGAAAGGAAGAATAGGAAGAAAGAAAGTAGTAGAAATAGAAAAATCCGCATGATTATCAGTAAGATCAGTAGAAATTGAAAGTAATTTCGAGCTTATTTCATATATGCACCTGTTTCTTCCCTCTATTTAGATTGATTTTACTTTCTTCAAATTAATGCGAGACTTTGTATCTAAGAATTAAATTGGGACAAATGACATAAGAATGAACTGTAGCCAGAATACGAAAACGAAATTGTAATCTGCCTGTATAACATTTTCCTAGATTTCTGCATCGAACCGGCGAGAGGTCATTGGCGAATTTTAAAAGTTCCAGATCCCGGTATACGTTTGATTGGAGGCGAGACTGCATATCAATTAGATGATTTCATGATTCCGAAATCAGAACTACATTTAATCAAACATTATCTCATTGTGGTTTAATGTAAAAAAATGCTTTGGAATGGGAAAAAATATATTCTTAATTAATTTGAGAAAGTGATTTTGACTAATGAATTCTAAATAATTCATAAACCGGATGGTAAATTTAATTTTATCATCGTCCCGTTTTAAAGAACAATAGGGATATTTTGGGACGGACGACGTAATTTTGTACCGCGATCATATGACGAAGACGACACCCGAGCTGGCAATCTCCTTTCCAAGCTTCTGCTCTACACCAGCGGAAATACATTTGGCTCAAACGGATTTAATATGTACTTGACCCCCCTCACATGATGGTTCTTCCGTGGAATCGAATTGCATACCTAGAACCGCCTGGTCATAAAGCCGAGACATTGCCACTAGACTACCGCATTCTTTATAAGTTCGGAATAATTCCTTAAATTTTAAATAATATATCTGAGATAAAAAGTATTATAATCAAATTAGAACCGACAAATATAATTGTAAAAAAAACTGACGAATATTTCCTTAATTACATCCATAATTACGAGAAATATTGTCTTTCACTTTCAAAAGAGTTTTTACATTTTCTAAACAAATAATTGATATTAAAGATTTAATTTCAGCAGAATTGGAATAAAAATATGATATGCATTATTTAACTTCAAGATGTGTGCCGATATGATTAGATATTTAAATAGTTTTTAAAAAATCTTCGTCATTTTAATTAAATCTAGAAGTTTATATTAATAAATGTTATTTACCTAAAACTAGTAATAGTTGAATGTATTTTTTTTCACTTGGGTTTTAAGAGAGTTTACTACAATTATTTTTTTATATTCATCATCATTAAATATAATCTAATTAAAGAATTCAGGCATATTTTAATTCAATTTTTTTCCCCAAGAGAGCAAAAAAAGGTTATTAAGAGTAAGCTTAACTATTTGTTTATTTCTCAATTAAATGAAATCCGGAATAATAATTCTAAATAGTTCTTAATAAAATTTAAGCTTCACAATAAAAAAAAATATTTTTTTAATGAAAGCGTTATTTTCAGTTCATTTCACTAAAAGAATTGGGAGTGTAATATTTATTTACTATATCCTGATTTAAAATTATTTACCACTTTTTTCCTAAAAAAGGATTTATTTTTATTTGTTTAAATCTCTTAATTAATGATGCAGAATTTATTTTTTAAAGTTCGTATTCAGTATTTAAGAAATTATTATAGAGGAGAAAAGTTTAATTTGTTATGTACCAATTTAAAAACGATATTATATATATATATATATATATATTGCTCTTCTTTTTTAAATTTTTTTTCTTTCTGTATTTGCTTTATATTACATTAACTTATGCAAATCTAAAGCCCAAGTAATTATTGTATCATATTTTGGGAGTTGTATCATATTTCTATTGAAATTTTAATTTACATTAATGTTGAACAAAAAATAAAATAATTAAACAAATTGAGCGAATTTGCAATTTAATATTTGATTAAATAATAGTACCCAGTCTATTTTAAGTTTCCAAAGGCTTAATAGTTTAATATTTGATATCTTTGGTAAAAAGTAGAATATATACACAGATGGCACTATTTTCCATAATATTAATTGAGTATATTATAGAAAATAAATGCGATTCTGGTAAACATTCTGATCTGTAAGTAAATAGGACAGTTATAAAATAATCAAAATATTTTCTAAAAAATCAGTTCTGTTGAATGAATAGAAAATTGTAATTGCATAGACCTATCTCAGTATACTACAGTAATTAATTTTTTTTTTTTGAAAATAGTTTACTATATACACGAATCCCAGAAAAGCAAGTATTCCAATTCCTTAACTATTGCCATTACGCATACTTTTATACACAGTTCCACCAAATAAGGCAACAAAATGTATGGAAATACTTTGACTTCTGTAGAGAGCAAAAATAAAAATTTATAAAAATTCAATTTTTATGTGGCTTTTATAACGAAAAAAGTGTTAATAAGTGAAATGTTTTTTTCTTATACTCATCTAAAAGAACACAAAATTTCACCCTTATATCTGTAAAATGTTCTGAGATATTAAAATGTAAAATTTGTTTGACCAGTGTTTGAACGAGTCGTTCACAAGAATTTTCTAGGATAATACATATATTACAAAAGATTATTAAAAGGTCAGAAACAGAAAATACTAACACATTCTTCGACATCTTCATAAAGCTTTATTCTTTAAAAAAATATTTGTGTATACGCGATCCAGTTCATCACGTGTAACATAAAGGCTTTTTCAATTTGTTGGCAAAGATGTTACAGAGCATGTACTGCCAAATGTAATTCTTTCCTTACTTCAAACATAATGCGAATCAAAACTTATTGAATATATTGAAAACCTTTCAGTATAGTGTTAGACAGCACAGGACTTATAAACAAGCTTATAAAAATGCATATCGCACATTTATAGAAAATTTTCACTGCTGATGAACAACTTATAGAAAGAATGGATTTTTAAGTTCCAAAATTGATTGTTTTGAAGATAAATATTTCTTTCTTGATTAAAGCGATATTCGTCTGTCCAAATCATATTTCTCAGAAAAGTAGAATGAGAATGAGTCCAATCGTGAACTTTTAGACTTCGATCGAAGCAATTTTTGTAACAGTCCATGTACTTCACAGATTCTCTACAGAGGCCAGTTATGAAATTCAAATATTCTACACACTGTTGTTTTTGGAATGCTGTCCTCTGAATCAACTGCTTTATTTCAGTATGAGGACAATTTTAAAAATATGTCAAAATGACTACTTCTGTAACATTTGTATTACGCTTTATTTTTCCGGTTCTTTCCCGGGGAAGTAAGGTACCTGTAGTTATTATTAAACCGTTCTAGAAGGAAACTGGGAATTCAGAATGCGACATCTATAATTTTCTATAACTAGGCCAGCGGTATGGTTATATACGGAATAAATCGTCAGCATATTCAAATGCTTCTTACTAAAATATGAGGTTCTTTTCGAAAGCACACAAGCACGAGCAAAACATTTATCAATAATTCTCTTAAATTTTCAGTTTCTCAGGTTTTATTTCTTTTCTTCATACAGTCAGTGCTGGAACAGTCGACCCATCAGAGTAAACATTATGCGAGATTAACTAATTTCTGTTGTTGTTGCTTTTTCTTATGGCACTTGCCATGGACAAGCCCGCTTTAAGTCGGTGGGGGAGCGTCTCTTGTTTTTTAGTAGGGTCAACTAGGGCCAAGAGTACGACTTTGCTACTCACGCATCACTCATTCGCTTGCACAACCCCTTTTTACAGAAGGGCACATTCACACATAGAACAGAGGAAGAACAACCATGCCCAAACCGGGACTCGAACCCAGGACGCCCACATCGCAGGGAAGATGCGCTACCCCTATGCCAGAAAGCCGGTCTTAACTAATTTCTTTGAAGTTGATGTACTACTGATCAAATATTTGCATATGAAAATTATTCCATATTAAATTTATTTTCATCTAAATGTTTCATCTAAGTTTGAAATTAATTCCTCTAAATTTGAAAATAAATGTTGTAGATAAAAGAGTGAAACTTAATGTGTGCTTTGATGAAAGTAAGTGAAACATCTTACAAACAGACACTTCTTCTACTCTACACATTATCTCTAAAACCTACTGATCTAATGATAACTAAAATGATCTGAATTAAATCCTACTGGCTCCATAAAACAGATTAAATTTCAGGTTGGTATAGTGTTAAGCAGTGAGTGAGAAAATTTTAAGGAGGCCACTCTCGCTGGTTTGAAACTTGCTTGCTTGATGGCGCCCTTTTTACTGCCGAAAGAAATTGTCTTCCTGTGTTTGGAGGTGCCTCTCTTGATTAGGGGATTTCAGGAATTGGGGAAATGCGTCAACAACCTGTGGTTGTGGATAAGAGAAAGCACTCTCATTCTCGACAACATTAATAAAGGACTTCTTTTACCTGTCTTCCGTCCCCAAAGGGTTGTTTCAGGTTTCATGAGAACTTAATAGAAATCACGTAGCATAAAGAATTTCGGAAGAGGAAACACCAAACTTAAATTTATTCTAAGAGAAAGATAGCTTTTCATTTAAACAAAGCAACTACATGAAAAGTGATATTTTGCAAATTATGTTCAATCTTATTCTTTGGTGTTTTACGATGCATTATAAATTACTTTTTCCAAAACCTTTTAACAAGAATTTGTTGAATTGATGGACATTTTAAAAAAGTCTACAAATAAACATTAGCAGTCATTAATGAAATATTTGGATAGATCTTGGTAAACAAGAAAATACCCCTCCATTTTATTTTGAATTTTCTGTCACTTAACTATAAAGGGAATGGTATTTCAATTAATGAAGTGCTTGATGTTTTCATGATAAAGTATACATCTCAGTGGCTTTTCATTTTATAATGTATTTTAATTACAATTACTGAAATGAGTAATTAATTATTGCAATTAATGAAATGCTGAAAGAAAAATAGTCCTTTGTTTGAATTAAGCAACTGCATCAAAAGATTTTTTCAAAAATTATATTCAATGGTATTTTCTAATGTTCTACAACGCGTTATAAAGTACAGGGTTAGCAAGAAATAAGTTAAACACTTCTCTTTAAAATGCATTCTATTGATCCAAATGAGATAAAATTTGAACTACAGATTGAGATGATGCTCTTCACATTTATTTAATAAAAAAAATAGTACAAAAATTTATCGTTAGATGGCGTTGTAATACACATAAAACCATTTAATATGGTGTATAATTGTTAAATGAAGTAAAATTGCTCAATATGTTCTTCCTTTATTTTCAACAATATTTTCTATAAATTACCGGAATCTGCTGAAGTATTAAGAATATGGCGCCAAATGTTGTCCTTCAAGGTCTGATAGAGATGCTAGCCTTTGTCGGTAGATATTGTCTTTCAAATTGTGGGGTTATTCCACAACCAAAAGTCTCAAGGGATATGGTGTTCAGTGAGCGAGGAGGCCATGCTATTGGGAAATGACGGCTGATAACTCGTGCTTCTGTGAAATGCTGTATTAACAATCACTTTACATGACGATCAATATGAGATGTTGCACCATCCTGCATGAAAATACTGTCTTGAAGGCATCCACGCTGTAGAAGAGTTCGGATTACAAAATCCCTCGGCATATCATGGTACCGCTGTCCTGTGACGGAACAGGTTTGGATTCCATTTGAAGTTATCTCTTCAAAGAAATACGGTCCAATGATAAAGGTAGCTGTAAAACCACACCATACCATACTGTCACCTTTTCAGGACGCAAGAGTTGTTCCGGGATAACGTGAGAATTTTCCCTCTTCCCAAATTCGACAGTTGGGCCTATTGAGGCAAAAGTGGGCCTCATCACTCCACATAGTGTTCCATAGCCAAGTTGAACAAGGAACCATTGGAGCAAGGAACTGAAGTGCCAAATTTTTACGGACCTCTAAGTCCCCGTCCTGCAGACTAAATTTTGTATGGATAAAAAGGCAAAATCTACCGTAATATTTTTCGTACAGTTGAATATGATACATCTAGAACACGGGAAACAACTGGCGAACTCGCACTATTATTCGGCGACTGACTGCTGGCTTCAATGAGAGCGGTCGCAACATTTTTGAAGCTGGAAGACGATTTTTTTTCGTCCTCTACCTGGAAGAGTGCCAAGTTGCCCAGTTTTTTTTTTTTTTTTTTTACATTTCTGAATCATCTTGCGTAGGGCAGTTGGAGACATTGGACCTCTTCGTATCTGCTTTATACGACGAAATTCCTTTAGAGCTGCAATGGAGTTTTGTTGGTTCTCGTAGAACAATTTCACCAGTAGCGCTTTTTTTGCAACGTAGGCATGGCGAACAGTGAAAAAACTAATGTTCGTGTGGAATCCACCCACTTTTCATCCAAAGAAAAATGGTAATAGACATGCGCTGTAACGCAAATTACTGTTCAGCAACGGATTGTAAAACCCTCCGCGCTTTTGCCGCATGCGTTAGGATAGATTTAATCTGTCAAAATAGGGGTGAAAGGAAAGATGAAAGGAGGAGATATTTACACTTACTAGTATCTATTAGGGGAAATCCAAGGTCAAAGGGAATACCGGAAATACACTTATCGTTCCGAGTCTCACCCCTTAATGAGATGGAGTCGTCGAAATGTGGTCGTCTCAGAATCCGTTGACGAACAGTATGTTTCCCATTTTCAATATATGCAAATAAATGCCACTTGTGTTACAGCGTCATCTATTGGAGAATTTTTGTACTACGTTTTTTAATTAATAAATATAAAGCGCATTATCTGAATAATCTGTAGTTCAAATTTAATATTATTTGGACCAATATAACGCATTTTAGAGCCCTCCGAAGTGGGTAACTTATTTCTTGCTAACCCTGTACATTTCTGGAAACCTTTTAACACAAGAATTAGTTAAATTGATGCAGATTTTAAAACCTCTACGAGTAAAAATTCGCGCTCATTAATGAAATGTTTGGATGGATCTTGGAAAAAAGATAAAGCATCTCTATCTTACTTCAAGTTTTCTATCACTTAACAATAGAGGAAATGGAATTAAAGTTAATGAAACACTTGATATTTCCATGATAAAGTATACTTTCAGTGGCTTTTCATTTTATAATGTATTTTACTGCATTTTAGAATATTTATTGTAGTAAGTTATAGAAATCTATTGAATTTCCAAGAATAAAAAATCATTTAAATGAATTTATTTATATGAAAAGCAAATAGAGGGGGCTCTATAAATTCGTACATTCAAAAAATCATACAAAAAAGTAATGCTCGAAAAAAAAATTACGGTTTGCCGGAATATGTTCAGAAAGACTTTGAACTTTTTTTCCCATTAAAAAAATGGCAACCGTCAACGAAAAGGTATTAAGCAAGCAAGGCTCTTAATTACGCCTATTACAGTTGTAGCATGTATTCCCGTTGAATGGCATCTTTCAGTTTCATCCAAGTGGCTGGCGATTCTGGGTAGACACAAGACTTTAGGTATCCCCACAACCAAACGTTCGCTAGAGTAAGGTCTGGCGACAGGAACGAGCAACATGAGACGAGGCACCATCCTACTGGAAGGTGATAATATGTAATTCAAGTCTTTGCTGCAAAGCAGACACAAAATAGACAATATTCTTCAAAAAAGAAAGGGCTCAGAATGAAGAGTGCGGTCGAACCACACGAAACGGTCGCACTTGGTGAATACAGTGGTTTGGTCGTGTAATAACGATGGTTTGATGTCGCTCACATAAGACGGGTTTGCGGCCCACATGACGTTAAACTTCCATGAAGGTAAGTTTCGTTTGAGCCAACTTCCAAAATGAAAAGACCTGCTTTCCATCGGAATCTGCTGGCAATAATTAGTGAAGCGCTTGTACTCCCCAATGATGTCTCGTCTGCCAAATTTGGCCTGACATTTTGTACAACAGCGACGTGGTCCGCACTGACGGATTGCCTGTCATTTCGTGGACGATTCTTCAAACTTTGCTTCCTCAAAATAGCGTATTATATTCAATATCCATTTGATGAAATAGAGCTTTTATTCGTCTTCATTCATTTCACCGTGCGAAACAGGCAATGCTTTAGTCTTGGATTCACCGTTCTTATAGACAAGTTTAACCACTAATGCTCGATCCGATAGTGTTTAACATGCTGCTACCATCGAATGGTGAATACATTTCCAGCCTTGAGTTTTATACCTATCCCGACTTGCATAAATCGACTCGGTATGGCGTATGAGCACCACCTATCGGTCATTTTTTGGAATCATTTTGATGAGAAAAAGTTCTACGGTTATTTTAACATATTCCCGCAAATCTCAACTTCATTCAAGCATTACTTTTTTTATTATGATTTTTTGAAGTTTGATCGAATTTATTTTTCTCCTTGTATTAGACTTGTATAATAACAAATATTAAGTTAGTCATATATGTATTTGAATGGGTGAAAATTATACTTATCTTTGAAACTTTTTTTGAAATGTAGTTTTAAGCAAACACAATATATAAACTTTTCATTTTCCTTTTCGGTTTCTGTCTTTTCAAGCATTTTTATTTCTTCGTATAGGAAGTGCAGAGGAAGTATTGTAATCATCAAAAAATTAGATTTCGAGATTTTGACGAATTTTTATTTTTTAATACTCCTGAAGTTCGAAAAATACACTTTTGACAATGTTTCTGTACATCACTCTACCCATGAGCAGATAACTAAAAAATGCTTTGGGACGGAAATTTCGTATACGGAATAACGACCCAATTTGAAAATTTCTATTAAATTTTGTTCGAAATTCATTCACAGGAAGTATGTCTGTCTGGATGTGCGAATAAAAATAAATTCGATAACTACAAACAATTAGATAAATAATATTTTTACATATGTTGTACTAAATAAATGTTACTAACACTAAATATTGAAATGTACTAACACTAATCTAATGACTAAACGTTTTATCTTGCATTAAATTTTGAACTAAATCTGTCAAAGCGTTGACAGACTCTCTGCCTGAACTTTCATATGCATGTTACTACAATTAGAACTCTGTTATCATCTAAAATATAAATAAGTTTCAAATTTTGAACCAAATGCATCATCAAATGGTGAACTATCTATCAGCAGATACTCTCACACGCAATAGAAACTCATAGATTCACAAATGCAATGACTTAAATCAATCAAATTCGGTATTCTAATTTGTTACTACATCTGTAGTTTCGCGACGAGTTTTGGCATCAATCAATCGACATAAAGGCGTCCAAAATGCATTATCTCACGATAGATTGAGTAAAATTGCTAGATTTCCAGTCAATGGTCTACATTTCCTAACTATCGTTCACCAATGCAAAGCTTCCCTAAGGTCTCCAATTTTATGCAGAGGAAGACTTATTAGAATGTAAGCTAGAAGATTTCATTACATAAGGGAATTATACATGAACAACGAGTAAAATTCTCAACAAGAAAAATCAGCGGGAAGGTTGAATATCTAATTATAAAATGATCTTAATGGTTTCGTAATACAAAATTTGTATCAATGCATAAGTAGAATAAAATATATTAATATACTGCTTGCGTTATGATGATAATCAATGTAAAAATGTGATATTGAAATTAAACATCGATAATTAATTAGCAATATGAATGAGCAATGGAATAATACTTGTAGAAAGATAAACTTGAATGATAAATTCCAAGCGTATCAGATGCACTAAAGTATAAAGACGCTTTCTGAAAATTCATGGTGTCTTATCTCCTTTGTCAGAGGATCTCCTCTCCTCTTCCGCCTCGACGGAAGAGCTTAAACCATTTCTCATATTCCGTCTTAAAAAAAAAAATACTTACAAGAGGTGAGTTTAAATAGTAGCCAAATTTGCATTGCAGTTGCAAACACAAATCACGAAACTTGCAAACAAAAAGGTTGGGTTCGAATCGGTTTGTTTACTTGAGATCATGGAGCGGAATTTGAAAAAAACACAAGGACACCATAAAAATTCGGATCCGAAATAAATTTCTATATGGATCTTTTCAAATGTCCAACAGATATTAACAGTAATTTTATAGACAGATAAAATCGCAGAAATTGTGTTTTAGAACTTTAAAATGCGGAGATTCATTAAAATTTCTAATGCCATTTTTTATGACTACAATAATTTCTTTTTGTATTCCATACCAAACAAAGTAAAAGAAAAGGAAAATATCGTAACAAACATGCTTTCATTTTATATATTTATTTCAAGGGTCTGCGTATTAATTTTTGTGTTTGCTGTAGCTCTAAAATTGATTAACTGTTGCTGCAATCTATGGAATTCTAACGGTAGGATGTAAAAGAAACATCAATACTATATTTTATTATTTATTATATCTTGATTATCAATTTTTTTATTTCAACCATGGAATTTATTTTCATATTAGGATATTAAATCGAAATATTTCATTAAACCCAAAGCTGAATCTACTCTATCAAATGTTTTTAGAAACAATCTTTCAGAGAAGAAAACATCTAGAAATAATTCTAGATCAATCTATTCTCCTTCCAGTTGCAAAACTGACCTACTTTATTGAGTGATTTACATCGAAACTCTTCGCAAAAAGTGAGCCTAGCAAACAACTCAAACCCTCATGAAACATGAACCTCTGGAGTGGCGTCAAACTTCCACAAGTTTGAAAAGTTTTTTCATCCTCTTCTAAGTTATGTAGAAATAAATAAGAGACACCGATCTAAGGTTATGGATTTTTATTCTGCTTATGTGGGCAGGCAATCATGTTCTGTACATGAAAAAGAAGAAATTGATTCTGGGTAAGTTTCGGGACACTTTGTCTTACATAAAATTCTTGTCAAATATTTTTGCCGAGAGCCAGCCATCTATGGCCACACTGGGCGTTTGGCAACCAAACAAAATAAATTTTGGTTTTCGCAAATGGTAAACTCGGACGGATTGTCTTGTGAAGAATAAATACTATTAGTTAACCAATCAAATATGGAATATAATCATTTAAGGGAATTTTGTTAATTTAATTGAGAAACCCAAAATGTAAAATTAAAAATATTTAATTTTTTACTATGATATTCTATATGCAGTAAAACATATGGATCTAAATTTTTGTGATCAGCAGGGATTGAAAAAATAAAAATTGCCCTATCGAATTGTGCTGGTTTTGAAATGTACCTCTTAAATAACATAACCAAATTTAATTTATTTAAATAATAATTTCTCAAATGATTCAGTTGGACCGATTGTCTTGTGAATAATAAATACTAGTTAACCAATCAAACATTTATCATAAACATTTAAGGGAATTTTATCAATTCAACTGGGATACCCAAAGAATAAATTTTAAAATATTTATTTTTTACTAAGATTTTTTATATGCAATAAAACATATGAATCTAAATTTTTGTGAACAGCAGGGATTGAAAAAATAGAAGCTATCATATTAATTTGTATGGTATTTGAAAGTTATCTATTAATTAACAAATTAATGTTCAAATTTTTTGAATCTTTGCATAATCTTCATTCAATGCATTATTTCAAAATTGTTCTTTAAAAAAATGATTCATTTTATAATTATATTTTTGTAGCAGTTATTTTCAATTACCTTCAATTTGACAAGTTCCTTGAAAAGTGAAATACTCCAAAATGTAGGAACAATGCAATATGGCTTTGAAATGTTCGTAATCTTTGTATATTCCGATTCAGTTTCTTAGTTTAAATTTGTTTCGCTTGTAACTAAATATCCATTCTGCATTTTCCATTAGATGTTTCATTTTTTTGTGAGTTTAAGGCACTTCTGGTAGATTATTATGATTAATTCTGGCAGATTATTATGGTTTTAATATATTATTTTTCACACTTTTACTTTAATATTTTTCTGTTTATTTATTTAAATATTACATAGAATTATTTAGAAATTAGCTGAACTGGAAACCAAGTTAAATGCCCCATGATTGGGAATTCAAACCAACTCAATTGAATTGTTTAATCAACGTGTGGAAAATTCATTGCTGTTCTATGATTGGATTAAGGTAAGGTGTGAATGTAATTGAATAAGAAAAGGGAAAGAGAGCTGATACATTTACAAATAAAAAGCAATTGAATAATCGAAACTAAGAAGAAGAAATTTAAATCAAAGTTTGGGCTCCAGTTCTTCATAAGTTACAAATACATACATTGATAAAAAAAGAAACACAAAAAATTATTTTATCTTTATTATTGCGAAAAGCATTTTCTAAAAATATGAAGCATTCAGAAAAGAGACAAAAAGACTTCTTGATGTTGCTTTGTGTTGAGTCATGGATTTTCATTTGTGTTAGTATGAGAAATCCAAGAAATTGTCACTGTAAGAACAACAATTTATAACCGAACAAAGACCTGAGAGTGCAATGATAATTGGTAACTGTTTTGTAAAAAAAACTACTTAACAATGTCAAAGATTGGTTGCAGAGAAGAAGAAAGGCGTACGTTTAAAACTAGCTGGAGTGGTCTCAAAATTTTCTCGTATACTCTTATAAATTTTTCATGTCAGAGAATGCCTCACATGGCACTGGAATACAATAATTACGAAATATTAACGTTTGGCATGAATTTAGCATTTTTTACTGAATCTATCGTGCCATTTTTGGTGAGTTATTTGGCGATTACATGGCATGCGTTAATACTATCCGAAAATCAAATTTGTGCTTTAGATAATATTTTTTTAACCAACTGGAACAAAAGTTTGTTACAAAACTGCACTTGTAGTCTCAGAATCCTATACCAAATTTGATATATTTTAGTCATGCGTTTTTCAGTTATCGCATTTACATGTTTCTGAAAGTATAGATCGACAGATGGTCAACCCCTGTTTGGATTTGGTTTAAAATCTCATATTTATCAACATTATACTTGTTAAACTTGTATACTGAATCTTATCCATCTAGCTCTCTTTTGATAGATAGTCGTAGATATAGTTATAGTAGATACAGTAGAGTAGATATGGTAGTAGTTTTGTAGATATTCGAACAGCCGGGCAGACTTGTATTCGAACTTTAATTTATATTCGAATGTGTTGGAAAAGCCGGACAGACGCACTTTCCTTGAACATATTTTACTTAAAATTTAACCCATTAACCGTTGGTGTTGCGTTGACGCAACGGTCAATATAAATAATTATAAAAAAATAACGATTAAACAAATTTTTGAATAAATTACAGTTTTATGTTAAAGAATAGCACTACTAACAAATCAGTGAAAAAATTTACTTAAATAAATTATTTTACACCTAATAATCGATGTTTTACTTCAAGCATTTTTTCTGTTCAAATTTCCAAACTCATTTTTTTTAGAAAAAATAAAAATTAAAAACAAATTAAGGTTTGGTTGCGAAGTACATTAGCCAAGGTCACTCTTTGTCAGTACATTCCACAAAGCAGGGGTTTCTGTGGGGGAGGAGGGTAAAGTAAAAACAGGTGTTGCGTTCGCGCAACGTCAGCGGAAAGGGGGTAGCCTGTTATCCTTCTTGAAAGATTTCATTTCAGTTCTGTCCGTCTTATTGGTAGCAACTTTTTTATCCTCTGTGGTTTAAAATGCGCAGAACAAGATATCTTACGTTAGAAGAAGCTTTGAAAAAAAATTTTGAATAAAAATTCCGATGACAAAGATGCAGATGAGACCGATATTGTTGTCGCACCTCCAGAAACAGCAGATGCTAGTGATGAAGAAGAAAGTAATGAAAATATTTTAAATGACGATAATGAAGTTTTACCTAAAGATACTGCAGGGGAAGTTGAAGTTCATGTAAAGAAGAAGTCAGATCCTCCCAAAAGTTCTGCTAAAACAACAACAAAAAGGAAGAATTGCGATGGACAAGAAAGGAACCAATTGATAGGCCTCAACCAAAAAATGAAAAAAAAAAACTTCGATTGATCGTATCAAACAAATCATTAAAGATAAAACTAGTGCAGATTTTTTCAATCTTTTTTTTTTTTTTCAATATGAAGAAAACACAAATATACTTGTTGTTCTGTGGAACGATAACTGTTGTGACAATAGGGTCAACGTTTGGAAAAATTGAACCACTAAAATATGTTTCTCGATACTCTAAAAATCAGAAGAAGAAAATATTAGTAGCCCAACCTCACTGCATTGAGCAATATAATCAGAAAATAGGTGGCGTAGATTTGTGTAACATTTTTGTTTCCAATTACAGAATTAGGGTCCGTGGCAAAAGATGGTGGTGGCCGATATTTTCAAATTTCATTACTAAAAAATGCTTGGAGAATATCAAGATTTTCTGAAGAAGGAAGTAAAAAGTCACAGTTGGATTTTAGACGAGAGTTTGTGCTTTATCTGTTACAGACGCCCTTCGATAGTGAGATAAATAAGAAAAGATCAGCTCCAGGACGTCCGAGCAAATTCAGCCTTACAAAACCAATATCCGAAGGACATTTTATTGTTAAGTCTACAGACAGTAGAAGACTACGTTGCAAATATTGCCACAGCCAAACTATTTATCGCTGCAATGTTTCTGAAGTTGCTTTACACCACAATTATAGTGAAGCATATCATACTTGAAATTTATATCACCTTATTCTTACATAATAAGCTTGTCAACTACATTTATTTGATATTTTTTAATAAATTAAAATTTTCAAAGAAGTGTTTTGACTATTTTACATCCTTTGATAAGCTCACAAAAATTTCTAGTTTTAAAAACGTGAAGAAAGTGCTGGTGATAACGACTAACATTCATAGTTCTTCTCCGCTGACGTTGCACCAACGCAACACCCTATATTTTTAAAAGTAAATGCAATTTCCTTATTCTTACATTAAATTACTATTATAAGTGGTCAAAATAATAACTTGTATTGTTTGCATCGAAAACAAATAATGATTTTGAGTTTTGGCGTTTAAAGGGTTAATAGAAATGTGTAAATTTGATACAAAAAGATCGTTTAATATATTTTATCCGTCTTGATCAAAACGCTTGCGAGTTATCTTTGTTACAAATAGACAGACGGACATTTTCCTAAAGTATGTTTTTCAGGCCAAGGGAAGTCTAAACCGTGGAGATTATTGAAATCTGGAGTTCGAATTTTTGGACGATTACTATACTTTCTCTAAACTACGTATGCGAGAAAATAAAAGCGGCAAGCTTCATCTGAAAGTTACGTATCGCTTGAAATCTTCAGCCTCTTCAAAGCTGAATGGATGGAGGAAAAATGTTTAAATTTGTAACAAAATGGGCATTGACTTTAACAAAAATAACCTAATATATTAAACTCCTTAAAAATGTAATGTTTTGAACATTTCTAAAAATATACGACAAATATTGACTTAATTTTCGATCGACCACCGCCTTTTTTTTTTTTTTTTGCATTACTTCCAGCCAGATATAAAACAAATATCTGGAGAATTTACAAATAAATTACTGGTAAAAAGAAGTTTGAATGGAAAATAATAATTATAGGGGAAAATAATACCGGAATTCCAAAATTTGAAAGACGGAAAGATAAAATGTTGTTCATGAGAAAGGTGAAAAATCTATACTTTTCTAGCGCGAAATTTAAGGCGCAAATTTTATGGAAAACGTTATAAGGAGCGTTTCTAACTTCGGTACAAAATTTTTGAAAAAATGATTTCTTCAATAACTTTTTATTATTTTTGGATGTATTATCAAAATAATGAAAATTGTTTTTTTTTTTTATGAAGTATATTTTTAAAAACAGGAGAATTTGTAGTAAATTTTAATGAAATTTGACCAAAACAATTTACACTCTACACCAACATGTAAAAATGCAATCAAGATTGTCTTAGCCAATAAGTTATAGGGGATAATAATCTATGAAATAACACAAAATCTACGAAATTTTTTGAAATACAAGTGAATAAGGGGCGAAATTGTGTGTAAATATGCCTTTTCCCTATCAATTTATAACTGAATTTTACATATAAAAGTCAGCAAATGAGCAAGTATGTATTTCACCAACTTCATTTCATAGCCCATATTATTTGAAAACTATATTGTAACATTGAGGCAGTTATCTCCTTTTGGATTTGAGTAATTATGTTAACGGTAAAGGATTTTATGAGAAACAAAATTTTCAGAAGATTGTAGTTAACGATTCAAAATCAAGGTTCCTATGGTCACAGGAGTTCAAAATTGCTCCAAACAAGAGATTTGGCATTCTTTTTTTCTTATTTTGCTAGCATTTCATACTTTTCAGGGCAAAAAGTGCTTTTTCTTTCATTTAATTTTTTGCCGAAAATGTTTTGGAAACATTAATTAGCTAATTTTGAATTAACATCCATCCATTTAAAATGTAATGTCCAATTCAAAATTTTAAACTATTTAAAACTGTTAATATAACTTTCTAATCGTTATTTAACCAAAGCACAGTTATAAATTATCTTATCTGTAAAACTAACTGCCGCAGAGATTTCTAATTTCACATATTCCGATTTTTCTAAAACAAAATTAAGCCCACTGGTGTGGTGTGGAGTCTTGGAGAGGGGATAACTACCCAGGTGTTGTACACGTCATAGCGGTTCAAAATTACGAGGTCTGTCCCAAAGTAGTCTTAGTGTTGCTTTAAAACGGGACGTTTATATATCTAAGTTAAACTAATCTAAATTAAATCAAGTGCAAAATTCATATCGTCTGGAAAATTTATTAAAATTTGTTGAATGACTATTTTAGTTAATTTGGCCCGCTTTCTTGTTTACCTTAGAATTTTGATGTCTGGCAAAACTTTCTGAGTTGTGGTACCGAATTGATGGCGATTCAAAAAAACAATTCAAATGATGTAAAGTTAAAACATTAATTACTAGATGATTCGGCCATGATTTACATCTTCTATACAATTCGATGACTCGTTCTTTACTATTTCTGAGATAGCAAAAGGGACTTCTTATTAAGATGATCCGAATCACAGCTGTATATCATGGCAGATCCTGTATTAATCCATTGACCTACGAATTTACTTAACTTCAATATTAGATGACATTCTAATTAAAATATTTATTATTATTTTTAATTTTTATAATAATAAAAGTATCATATTGGAGCGTTCCTAAGTGATTTTTAGATTTTAAAATGCTTAACACTTTTCACTTAATTGCAGATTTAAAATTAAAAATTCAGTCATTCCGATGCACGAGTCAGGTGTATGAAGGGGTTAAATGGGTTATTTAAAAGCACGTGGTTTTCTGCCACATCGTGATTTCACGACGACCTTCATTTGTTCTGGAAAATATATACCATAATTAAATGGATGTAATATATTTAAAGTACGGGTGCCAGTCAAAAAATAAAGGGAACATTCAAGGAAAGGTGCATTTATTCTAGTGATAGAAAACTGAAACGTAAATTTTTTTCTGCATAACCACCCTGGACTCTAACATACATTTCCCAACGTTTCACAATTTTTTTTTAAATTTATTTTATCGGAACAAAAGTGTTTTGGTGCATTTGTAATCAATTTCGACCGTATCAATGACTTCATTTCTTGCAAATCATCTTCTTCTTAGCCCTTTCATCAATGGTCCAAACATATTAAAATCGCTTGAAGCCAGATCTGCACTGTAAGGAGGGTGTTCCAGCGCTTCTAATTCGAACTCTTTTATTGCTTCGGCTGTTGGTTGGGCATAATGTTGCCGAATATTATCTTGATGCAGAAGACACCTTTTCGCAGTTTTCCACGACGTTTGGATCTGATTGAAAGTTTCTATTTAGTTAAAAGCACATCATAACAGTTCTCACTGTGCACAGTCTTGAATTTTGGGGTGAAATGAACGGCTACTACATTTGCATATTTCAACATCGAGTTATCATAATCGCATCAACTGATGGTTGACGTTTCGCGATGAACAGCTGTCACCGTTCTACGTTAGCATTCGACGAATATTTTCCTCAGGTTTAACACTATATGCAAACAAAAAGCAAATCAATACCCTCATTTCCTCCTTGGGCATTCTTTCCGGATCGGCAATGGAACTGCCACGTTTGTTCTGCTACACTCCAATGATTACCGCGGGAATAAGCGTGATGCGTTGCATAGAAGTGTTACATTCCAACGATTACCGCGGGAATAAGCATGACACGCTGCATAGAAGTGCTACACTCCAACGATTACCGCGGGAATAAGCGTGACGCGTTGCATAGAAGTGCTACACTCCAACGATTACCGCGGGAATAAGCGTGACGCGTTGCATAGAAGTGTTACACTCCAACGATTACCACGGGAATAAGCGTGACGCGTTGCATAGAAGTGCTACACTCCAACGATTACCGCGGGAATAAGCGTGACGCGTTGCATAGAAGTGCTACACTCCAACGACTAACGCGGGAATAAGCATGACACGCTGCATAGAAGTGTTACCTACTTCGCTAATTAAGCACCGGATTCTTGCAGTGTTGCCAAACCCTGGAAAGAGAAATTGCAAAAGTCCTTTTACTTTTTGACTTTCCCTCGTGTATCAGGTGAATGCATATTGGAATCTTTGAGTTAGAGGTGGAATATCAGATAAAAGTGCAAATGTTTATTGAAGGCAATTAATATTCAATTTTTGTAAGAAATGGAAGGGTCCTGTAAGGGTTTCGCAAAAACTTCCATTCTATTCCTCATAAAATCGATGAAAGTTTTGATAATACACATGCACAACCAATAATGCAGTAAATATAAAAAAAAATAGATTTGATGAAAAATTGCTCTTCGTCTCCCTATTGTTCGAGCCTTTCTATTTCCTTTTTTAACATCAAAGAAAATTTTTATATTCTAAAATTTATTTTCAACATCAACTTTATCTACCAAAGCTAACCTTCAAAGACGCTGTTTTTTGGAATAAATACCTATCTCTGTCCAAAGAAGAATGCCTCAATAGTCGCCCATGCTATTTCTATGAAAAACTCGTTACTTTTCAGAGTCGGTGAAGAGGGATTGCTACAAGGAAACTTGAATGGTAGACTCCGCGAACATTTTTCCGGCAACTAAGAATCAATCATGTATTTTAAGTCCCTTGAAAAGGGGCGTCTTTTCAGACGAGACAGCCGAAACTTATTGGGAAAGGAACTTTCCGCCCTGCGCCTGTCCCGAAGAGGAAAAGAGTTTTGCGTTTGGAAAATTTTCTGAAAAGAAAAAAAAGGTAACCAACAAATGGCGCAAGATCTGTACTGGATCATGATTTTCTAAAAGAAACTTTACGCAACGTTTCAAGAAAGCGAGAATGGTCTTTCCGAAAACATTTCATACACTAACAAATGTAATATCGTCCCCGCAAAAATTGTGGACCTTGAGAAGGCCATAAATGCCGCGATTGCGCAGATATTTATTTCCACTCATGATAGTTAAGTACATCGCAAAATATAAAAAAAAAAATAGTTTTTGTGTCCTAACTGCATGCCATTGATACACAATAATTGAGATAGATCAATCTCTGACGTAAATCCAGCTATTTTATTAAATCAAGCATGCGATATTTGGTGTTTTTTTATCTATTAATCGTTGACATGCGGTTAATATACAAGTATCAGAAAATCAAAGATTTATTTTGGATGTCTCCGAGTGATTGAAACCCTATAGGATACAGAACTACGACTTAGTAACACGATTACTTACCAAATTTTATTAATTGAAATCACCTCATTTACAAACTTGAGAAAGTACAGACAGTCAGTACTTTGAAGGATTTGATTCCAAATTTGGAATGGATTTACATTATAGATGCTAAGCCTGTGCAACCAATCAGTAGCAAAATTTGATAAACTAAATGGAATCTATCTAACATTTTGCGTTTTGTAATTATCTAGTTCATCAACAGCCGGACCGACTGATTTTCTTTGAATATATTTTGTTTAAAAATTAATAGAAATCCTCAATTTTTGTATAAATTGTGAATCCCAAATTTCATCTTTCTTGCACAAGCGTTTTTGATTAATTTTGTTCACAGACAGACAGACATAATGCCAAACGTGTGTTTCGTCCATAGAGAGATCTGAAAGGCAGATATTAATCAAAGTCTGGAATTTGGAATTTTTTGGCGGTTGCAATACTTTGTCCTATGTATACGAGAATATAAAAATACATGAAAATTGAGAAGATTGATTTATAGAAGGTCACGCTTACTTCAGGAAGATCACGTGATCCCAATGGGACAATGGTAAATAGTTGTCCCGATGAGACAATCATTTGCCATTGCCCCGTTGAGGTCACGTGATATTGATAAGGTAGGCGTTACCTTCCATTGCGCGCAATAGTTTGCTGAATGTGAACCCTGCTTTACCGTCAATGCTAAAATTTGTAAAAGTTCCTTGATTAGTTTTGGCAATGATTTTCATTTGTTTCAAGCAACCAATCTTATATGAGTTTTGCTTGGTTAATAATAAAATTTGAGTCAGAATTTTATATGTTGTATCTCAGTGAATTATCTTAATATTTTATTTAGCTTTCCCGCAACTCGTATTAACGAAAGCTTCAAATAGATTTTGCATTTTATAACTCTGGAAACTAATGAAACAACAAAACCAGGTAAAGCGAGGAATTGTTTCAAAATCAGGAAAAATGAAATTACTGAAATGTTTTTCAGTTAAGAAGAATGGATGTGAATTTGATCTGCTAATGATTTTCAGTCATTAGCAGATCTTTCATTGACAATATGGGATCTAAAAAAAAAGAAGAAAAAAATCCAACCATGAAGCTTTTGATAACTTCCAGTCTTTCAAATTTGGATTTTAGAATCGTTAAAACTCATGTCCAATTTTCCGGCGCGTTTCAAGGGAATATTATTTCGAAGATTTTAAGGTAAGAATTTAGTGAAATATATTATTTGAATATTATGATCAATATTATTATTTAATTTAGAAGTACTGGAGTTACGTGCAAGTTGTAATTGGAAAAGTTGCAACAGTGGCTTTTAAAATATTTAGTCGAACATTTCGCCAAATATGATTCTTGTAACAGAGCTTATTACTTCCGCACAGCCAGTATCCTGCCGAAACAAGTATTTAGAAGTTGTGAACAATTGTTCCACTTTCACTGGTAAACGGATTAAAAATATTTCATAAATTTTGATTTCAGATAAGTTAGTGAATCTTTTTTAAAAATGCGTTTATTTATTTTCTCTATGTGCTATGCTTTAAAAATCTATTTAATTTTGTTAATCTCAATATTTTTTTAATAAATTAACAAAAATGTTTGAAACTATGTGATGGGACAAGTAGTGAATGCAAGAAAGGATAAGGTAAAATTAAAAATCTAAATAAATTCTAAAAAATAAACAGAGGAAGAAAGGGTGAAGTAGATGATTCATTTGCCGTCGGATGGTGACTTACTCATTATTCAAGATGGTGCAACATTTTGACATTTTATTTATTCATTTAATTTTGATTGTTAAAAATACCTGCAGAGTATTAAGAAGATGCAAATAAATTAAACGGGAGAACGGGATGTCTACGGACATGATGCCAAGACATTACAAGCTACCATGGCCCTCAATTTTGATAGAGATTGGGGGTCAACGTTTAATTTGCAAAATGTGGGTACAAAATGAGTGCAATAGGATGCAATCCATCATTTGTTTGCATTATGTTATTCTGATGTGGACTGACTTCTATGTTGATGGATTAAACAATTTTATCTTTGTTTTAGTGTAAATCACTTTATATCATTTATTGCTAATATACTAAATGTCTTACGTACTTTACTACGTGTCTTACGTACAAAAGAATACTGAAGAGAAAATTTTAAATATTGCTATTTTTATTCTTACATTTTATATCTGGTCTAAGCCAAATTATAACATTCAACAAGTTTAAAAAATATTTGCAGTGTTAATATCAACATAATTAATTTTTAATGTTTATTATAAATAAAAAGTTATAAAAAGTAGTAATAATTTTGGAACACCAAAACATTTTTTTTGTAAAGTAATAATTGATTTTTTTAAAAAAAATGACAACTAGCATATGTTTTTTAAATATTGTTTAAATTTGATAGATAAATATCCTGGAAGCTCTTTAGAATGGGATTCATTGTTTAGAAATTTAGCTAGTTCAATTAAGTCATGATATATCAAAAATATCAAATATTCCTAACATTTTCGTATATAAGAAGAAAATGTCACACACTTTTCTTATTTTTATAGCTTTAAAAAAATGAAAGTTTGCTGAATAGTATAAAAGGCATTCTTCCGATTCAAAAGAATTAGTAATTGAAACAGATTTGAAACATCAGGCTATTCAGGCTTGGCGCACATATTTACAATAAAAATTTTCAGATTGCTATAATGTTCTCAAACTAAGTACATAAGATTTATAATATGAACAGAAATAATTAATAAAGGCATTAGAAAGAACATTCAACTAATACTATTGATAATATTATTTGCAGCAGAAAAAAAAAACTGTTCTCTAGAAATGCATGCATATTCCCATTGCCTGGAAACGGAAATTACTCTATAATCGAGAGTATATGCAGTCGTAATATTCGCTGCTGGAGCTCTCATTTAACTTTAACAACAATTGATTAATTCCATGGATATTTTAATACATTCGGTGCTATGATTCATGCCTGCGATTCATACTACTGTCTAATAAGATGCTTTTTTTCGAAGGAATATTTAATTAGAAAGGTATGAATTACACTCGATTCACACGGTGAATAACGAACTAAAACAAGGAAGTATAAACTAAGCATAGGCGTGTTCTGTTCTCATATTCTGCATTAAATGAAAATTTTCGTTTTCACCTGAATATAGTTGACATGGCTGTCAATGTGTTAAAGAATAAAATTGGACTGCATTCTTGTGTTCATTTTTTTTTTTTTTTTTTGAAATTGACTAGGTTGATTTAGTATGGACAATATAAGAGATTACTAAATAAGTACAAATAATTTTATGCACTTTTATGGGAAGCCACAAAATTTGTATTGAAGATAATTAAAAATGTAATCAAAATATTAAAAGAAACCAAAGGATAATAACTGAAATCAAAATATATCTGTGAAAAATTTGGTAGCTTTCAGTTCTGGGATCGCTTCTATCAAAATTATTAGGTTTCGTATTAAAAAAAATATGAATGGCATTGTAGTTGTTCTCTGTTCAAACAAACATGCTTTATAATATAGTATATATTTTCGGATATTTTTAAAATGTAATTGCAATTGGTTCTGTAGAGCCTCAATCATTTTTTCCATCTCTTCGAATAGTTCAAATAATGTTATTTCAAAACACAAGACTCGCAGATGCCAATTTATTCTAGGTTCCTTCCTTAAAGCAATTCCTCTCTTTCTGAAAACAATCCGCGCCATAGTTTGGTGCCTGCCTAAAGTAAGAGCTTTTAACAATAATCCTAGTATCTCGTTTCGTCGGATCCTTTCCTAATGCAATCGCCCGCAGTCACGGAAACAAATGGCAGGGAAAAAGACACGCCAAATTTAAACACATGGCTTGTTTTCCCCTCTGGTTAAAAACTTTCCGACTTAAAAGGATTTCTCTCCAACCAATAAAATTAAATTGTTACTTATTTCCGGAGAGCGATGTCGCTCCGAAATGTTGACTTTCCCAAGCGTTAAAAATTCTTGCGTTCTTCGGACTGGACTGGAGTGGAGTTGAGGAGTTCGTCAACTGCTTGACTAATGACGCGTCGGAAATGCGTTCTGCCGCAGGACTGATTCCAAAGTTTAAATGTCACCAAGGCAGATTAAAAGCCTTTTCTTTCTTTTAAACACAACTAACAGTTGAAGAGAAAAGATGCTTTTTGAAAAATGGCTGCCCAAGTTTAAAGTAGTTTGCAAGAATTCAGCATCGGATTCCGCATTGTTAATGATCTTCGAACGATACAACTCTTTGTTCTTGAAACTGTATCTCTATTTAATGAAGTTGAGAGGGAGGAGTAATTGGCTTATTCTTTGGTAATGAGAAATTTCTGAATTATTTGAAAGTCACTTGGAACCTGCCTTCCTAAAAATAAGTCAAACGTATTAAGAGCAACAAGAGAAATGTGCATCATTGTTTGATAATTAAACGATTTTGATTTCTTATTTGGAATCATAATGAGAAATCCATTTTTCTTTAGACGCACAAATAAAAGTACTATACTGCCAGGAAAACTTATTGTTTTCAACGTATCCCTGAAATTCAATACTCAATGAACACGTTTTGATAAAATCTACACTCACAAGGGCTCACGTGCTTTATGGGTGCGGATATCACAATTTCATTGTTTCAGTGATCTTTATCACCTTCAGTTTATACTTCAGTTCGTCTTCTGATTTTGACTTGATCCTTACAGCTAAGCGAGGGAGTATTTCATGAGAAATTGTTGCCACTTTGTTTGTTTCTTCCATCTCATGGATAAGCAAAAATTCCATATGGCGACTCATTGGACGAGTGGGCTGCTGTAGGTCCCAGGGATATATCGATTCTGCTGACAACTAGCCATAGCTACCTTGGGTGGTTAGTTTGAAGCTCCGTTCCGACGACATGTTCCTTTACGGATATGGTCGTAAATCTACCATCGGACCTATACGACTACCTCCGCCTGTGGACGTTGATCGGGAACTTCCCGCAAATTTTTGGTAAAAGGAGCAAACTTCAAAGAACCCCGGAAAACTACAAGAGAGGAGAAAGAGGGCAATATGGGCATGTCTCAAGACGCGCACGAACCGTCGGAACGGGCATTTTTAAGGAACAAGCGAAGGAGTTTCTTTCTTGATTTCTAGTGCAACAACTATCCCCAGAGGTAGCTCCCAGCATACAGATTCCGCCTTACACCAAGATACTTGGTGAGGTTGAGAAATTTCAGGGAAATAACTGTTTTCTCTAATGGGCAATGACTCAGACTCGAATACATACTATTATCATATATGTAAATAAATTTCCCATCGGTGGACTCCACAATGACCAGATTTAAGAGAATAAATCATTTGATTTTTTTTTCCAATATGAAAGAAAATTCTACAATAAATGAAATATCTCGCCTTATTTCACTTTTTTTATTAAAAAGATGGTAAATTCAAATCTTAGTAACACAAAATCCACTCCGCATAAGAATGTGCCTATATAGGATCCATCTCGTAAGCAGAGAAGTTATTTAATTGAAATCTCGATCCACTACTGCAACTGTGACTGCTCATGTAATTATTCTGAGAACTGTTGCCCCCTCCTTTGCAGACTTTAAACCACAAGGAATAATTCCTGCAAGTCATTAAAATAAGACAGAATATGCAAATATTTGACACCAAGTATATCTAATTCTAAAATTTGATTCCTTAAAAAAAAACCTAACCAATTAGATCTTATATTCCTTACACCCTGCGAAGCTTTAAATACCAGTGTTTTTGCCATTCGAATACCTCCTGCTGTGGGATTCTCACTTGCGCCCATTGTGCGAAAGTGGGCTTGCATGTATGAGATATGAAAAATTGTGTAAATTGCAACGATTCTCATTCTTCCTTTTCTATTTCCCTTTCTACTTAGAAATTTGAAATATTAATAAATGTGTAAAACTACAAAACATACTTCATATGTCGAGACTAAATTGATTTTTTTTAGTCTCGGTAATCAAAACTTTTTAATTGCAGTGAGAAAAATACCCGAATCCATAACTTCGTAAATTTTGGCTCCTGAATCAACTTCATCTGTAAAAATCATCATATAAACAGTCAAAAACTGACAACCACGCTGATCAGTCGAATTTTTTTGGCTTTTCATCCCTTGGAATCCTTTATCCTATCTTGATTATCGGAAAGAAACAATTTCAGTTCAGTCTAAAATTTGAGAGGTTAATGTAAATTTTCATAACTTTTCTGATTTCTAAATTGTCAATTATAACAAAAAGAAAAGAAAATCAGAAATAATGCAGATAACTAGGAAATAAACAGTAAAAAAGTTTTAAATATTACAAAATCCTACAAATTCCAGTATCTTTCATGTTAAACAGAGATAAAAAAGTTCTTAATTCTGCTTCCAAACTGTTTTTGTACTACAAGACATCATAGTTAATGATGTGGTACTAAACCATAACGGTTAATTCTATTAGTAAGAAATATCAATGAATGGCTCTTCTCCCTTCAGAAAAAGCTAACACTTGACAAGCGCTGGAATTTGATGTTGACTCCAAGATGAGTTTTTCTAGTGCATCGGGAGGACCTCGGTGGCCTGTGGTAAGGTCTCGACCTCGGAATTGTTGGGTTTTAGGTTCGAGACCCTATTCCACCGAAGAACCATCGTGTAAGCGGGTCTGGTGTATGGTGGTGGTTTTTTTTTCTTTAAATTCGTCGGAGCCAAACGCCCTTCCTCTGGTGTGGTGTGGAAATTTATAGAAGAGGTGAAAGCTCAGGTGTCGTCCTCGTCATCTGAGTGCGGTTCAAAATTACTGGATCCGTCCCCAAACAGCCCTAGTGTTGCTTTAAAAGAGACGTTAATATAATGAACTAACTAGTGCATCGGAAGACAATGCACTAAAATATAAAAGGCACGAAAGCTAAGAAGACACACCATAAACATTTGGTCCTCCAACTTTGCCTCCATCCTGTACTATAAGCAAACGGGAGAAAAAAATACTCTCAAAACAGTTGTATCAACGAAATACAAAGATAGGTTTACTACTTCTTTTACAATTTTAATTAAGGAATTGGCTTTTCTTTTTACAAGTTTCAATTATTAAATTTTTTGTATTCAATTCAATATCTCTTTCTTACTTAACAATTCCGCCTTTGACTTTTATGATGCTTGATTTCAACAACTTTTGAATAATATTTTTTTTTTTTTTATCTTCAAGAAAATTGAACATTTAGTTAAGAAATTCATTATTTTTTATATATCTTGTTTGATGTTTTATATATCTTGTTTGATATTTTTATATATCTTCTCTGATCTTGTTTATATACTGCATGTTTGGCTAAGAATAAACAAGCATGGCTCTTGCATCACTAAACTCTACGAATGAGCGAATCTGATAAAAATATGCATCTTAAGTGTATTTGTTACAGTGAATTTTTGCAAAGAAATATTTTGAGTTCTTGGCTCATAGGCTATATGGTACAAGAACAAAAAAACTCCACTAATTATATTTAGTTTTACCATTGCACAAAAACGTATTGGTATATGTCAAACAGCAGAACGATTGATGGGGCGAGGAGGTATTAAATTTAACTTATGTAATATGATCACTAATATCTAATTGAAATGTCTTATTCCAAGAAAGATTGAGACTCATATGTTTTTAGATCTACTGAAAAGAATTAAATATCAATTTTATTTTCTATATTTGCTAATATGTACACAATGAAAATTAATTCCAAAAACAAGAACAGTTGTCCCATTGCAGTCATGTGATCTTTCTAAAGAAGGCATGACCTCCGATTGCCTTTAATAGCTGGCCTCGTGTGAATTTTATTCCTTTTGTTGTTGTTGTTGTTGCGCAGCATTACATTACAAGATTAATTCAATGGTAATTGATTCAATTTGGATTCGGTAGTTTAATCTATTTTGGATTATATTAAAAAAAAATTTCAAACATTTTAGAATACGACTTTGTTTATAATATTGTTATTTAAACAAAGCAATATTCCAAAATTTGCATTAGGAAAAAAATCGACAATATGCAGGTAACGGCTGCAGAAAAATGACGACAGGACTTATAAACGATCCTATTTGATATTTAATTAAATCAAAATTCACTCAATGATTCCCTTTTCTTTTTGCTGCAAAAATTACAAAACATATTTTGAAAATTCATTAAATAAAATTGTCTAATTGTTATTGTCATTAAATATAACTCCATTAGCAAAACTCTCATTTTCTAGATCTCACTTTATTAAAATCTCTAGGCGTCACAACTTTGCTCCTTAATTGCATTCAATCAATAAATTTTCATCTTGGATTGTTTAAAGTCTTAGGCGTGGATTAATTTTTATTTTAAGAGCATAATTAAACATAAATGAATGCAGTTAAGGGAAATAGATTATGTGTTTTAAGATACGAGAGAATAATAATTCGTAATGTGATTTAATTCTTTAAATCGCAGCAAAATGAATGATTTAAATGCAGAGCAATAAAAAAAGGATAATGAATGCAATTTTCAAACTGAATTATCATCCTCGACGAGAAATTAAAAATTACTAAATCTTATATTTATGCTTATTAAATACTAATTCAAAGCGGCGAAATCAAAGATTGTGAAGATGGCTCGTTCTGCATCGCTATTCGAATGTTCTCTAATCCTTTGTCTTGTGAATCGCAAAATTCCTGTTTGTATTTGCAAATTGTCGCGAGATTACACAATGCAGAACGGTTGAAGGGATTAAAATGAATTCACAGAGAAAGTTTCTACAACTGTAATAACGAACAATGATGAAACACCTTAGATTACTCATAATTATACATAGAAATTAATATTCCCTACCACATTATTTACTAATCTTTGTGAAATATTTTCATTTTTTATTCTTAGAATCCATATATTATTGTCGCTTCATTAAGCTGTTTATATTTATACCAGGAGCAATCTCTTAGCAAATGATTATTTGATTTGAAATATATATATATAATCTTTTCCTCACAAAATATACACAAAAGTATTAAAATAAATACCATCTTTGCAAGTAATCAAAATTCCTATTTAAACGGAAAATTTAGTTAATCTGCTGGATTTTTTAACGTGTCTATTCTGACAACAAATTTATAATTAATTTTATAAAATAGACGTATTTCATTTTAAAGTAAATGTCAACTAGTTAACCAGTAAATGTTTTTGACGAGTATACTCGTCACGGAAAAATTACAACAATTTGTGTTAAGTCGAGTTTATTCGTCAGGTGTAATAAGTAGTGACAATTTGCAGTTTGAATTACAGCTTTAGTAAAATCTCAAACATATTCGTAAATTTCAAGATATTTAAAATATTTTGAGAGCAAATCGAAAAAAAAATCAAGATTATTATTCGTTGTACCATGCTATGCTCAATACCATTCTCTAACAGCAAATTAAAGTAATAAATTATTTTTTGTTTCTTTTCATTCATATGCAAAAATGTTAGTTTACGTAAATAAATAAATGCTATTATTGAAATAAAAATACAAGTCTTTCATTACAACATAATTTCATATTACACATACCTGGTGTTTGACGAGATCGAAACAATTAACTGGCTAAATAGACTTTCCATACAAAAAAATATTAAACATTCAAATTAACTTTAATGTAAAGATTTTATTCTTAAAATATAAATACGTATCTGGACACTCTCTTTGCTCTAGACCCGATCACTAAATGTACCAAAATCATTGAAATTTCAAATCAATTCAATAATTAGATTCTACAAATTTTATTTGAGTTTTATTTTTCTAATGGGATTTTTTCAGATATAAAACCGACAAAGTAGAAAAATTCAGGGTTAAAGTTCTAATGCTATTTAAAAATTTAAGTGAATTGACAATTATTTTGCTTTAACGTGACTTTTTATTTATTGAGACGAAATAAAAAGTTATAGCTCGGAGTTTTTATGGTAAAATATAAAGCATTTCTAAAACAAACATAAATAATATGATTTGAACTTTCCTTTACGTTTGTAGTCTTTTTTCGATTTTTATTATCAATCTGAGAAAGAAACTTTAAAAAATTAGTTTTTGTGGGGATCGAACAGAAATATGGAGGTTCTGAAACGAAGGGGAAAAATATTCAAGATTATTTTATAAGAAAGTAATGAGAAAGATAAAATTTTGCGAATTATATCCAAAAATGTTTAATTTGCGGAGTAGAATTGGTAACGATATCGATACACAAAAATATCATTTTTCAACTCATTTGCAGTTTTAAAAAGATTTATAAAACTTCGTTTATAATATAAAAGTCTTATATCAGAAACTTTATCGGAAACGTTCAACATGAACACCATCCATTCCCATTATTGATTTCATGTATTTATTTAGCATTGTAAAAATATCTTGAGTTATTAACTGAACTGCTTGCGTTCTTTCATTTTAACAAAACGGATGATTATCTTGTGTTGGTTTCTTTATATGAAAAATTTCTAATATTAGATAAATACCCTATGCTTTAGAAAATAAATGCTCATATACATCGTTAATAAGTTAAGTTCTAATAGATGAATAAAATAAGATTAGAAATTTCAATGTGTCTCAGCTTTACAATAAGTTGTTCAGTTTCGCAAAATAGGGGAAATAGAGTCTTATGATGTAATAATATTTTTCTCATAGATACAAATTTTATTCTGTAGTTTGTTTCTTATATCGTCGCGTAGATGAACCGTGTGTTAATTAAAGTCAAAGATAACACTCACTAATCTCAACTCGAGACTTTATTCAAGGAACTAAACCTTACATCTGTTTTTATCCACAAGATGAAATGACTCGAATGTTCTAGATTTGGAAAGATACAGAAATCATTAGAACATTCCAGAGCAAACGAGAAATAACAAAGTAAATCGATAACAAAACAATTTTTAGGCAACTTGTCTGCAGTCAGATACAAATTTGAGAACTGTCGCTTTTAGTTCATAGTATTTAACCACTGAGCCCTTCAGTCTGCGCCAAGTTAGGAAAAGTTTCGTTACAATATAATAATATGAAGAGAATTTAGTATTCCTTTTCAAATAGGGAAATAATGTTCTTCTGGGAAGTACATATTTCTTTTCGAGGAAGTCGTTTTACAAGATTATTTGATAGACCTTAGAGATTTTCAAATCTTTGAGGTGAGGTTACTGGAAATTGTCTCTTATTCAGTTGTTTCCGAATGTTGCTGTCTCACGTTTATATTCCTGGATGATAAACGTTTCCAGCAGTTCTGATAGATGACTTCTTACTAAGTGAAGTTATCCAGCACAGGCACGTTTTTGACCTTAATCATATGCATCACGTGTGAGATATCCTCTGGGAACGTGATTCACTCCTTCCAACTTCCACGAAACTCTATTTCAGATATAAAACCGACTGTCACTGAAATTCTTCGGATTGAAAAATTATGACTCGCATTAAAAATGAAAAAATAACTTTATGCTTATAATAATGTTGAATTAAAAAAAGATGCTTTAATATAGGAGGATTTGAGAAATGCCGTTATAAATGAAGATAAAAAGTGAAGCTAAAAATCTGCATTTTATCTTTCATTTTTTGAATCTATATTTATGATGAAATATATCAGATGTAGGGATTAATATGCTTTAATATAGAGTTATTAAAAGTGCATGTAAATTAATCGTTTGGATATATAATTACTTAGCTTTTAATATTCACGATTTAATATTCGTGATATATTCTATTCCTTTAATATTAGTGATGTATTCTATTCTATTAATATTCGTGATATATTCTATTCCTTTAATATTAGTGATGTATTCTATTCTATTAATATTCGTGATGTATTCTATTCTTTTAATATTTTTTGATATATTTATTCTATTTTTAATGCTTTATTTTCTATTAATGTTTCATTTTATTCTATTCTTTTAATATTTTGATAAGTTTATTCTATTCTTTTAATATTCGTGATAAGTTTATTCTATTCTTTTAATATTCGTGATAAGTTTATTCTATTCTTTTAATATTCGTGATATGTCTATTCTATTCTTTTCGTGATATGTTATTCTATACGTTTATTCTATTCTTTTGATATTCGTGATATGTTTATTCTATTCTTTTGATATTCGTGATATGTTTATTCTATTCTTTTGATATTCGTGATATGTTTATTCTATTCTTTTGATATTCGTGATATGTTTATTCTATTCTTTTGATATTCGTGATATGTTTATTCTATTCTTTTGATATTCGTGATATATTTATTCTATTCTATTGATATTCGTGATATATTTATTCTACTCTATTAATATTCGTGATATATTTTCTTTTTCTCATAACATATTCCAAACAAAAGCACTATTGCTTCTATTTTCCATCTACTTTAAGTTATCGTCAACTTCATACAACAAATATTTATAGGAAGTAATGTAATGAATTCACTTTTATTTTTATTCAAAAAATATTCCTGGCTTTTTTCAAAAATATATTTTTTTCCTTTTTTTGTGGGAAAGCACGAACCGAATGTCAAGATTGAAGATACTTATACAAGAACAAAAGCTGCTTCAAAATCCGTGCGTCACAAGATCTTTTCCAGTCTCAGGAAATGTTATTTAATGAAGAGACGAGCAGCTCTTCTTCTTTTCTCTGAATAGTAATAACAAAAATGCTCTAAAAGGAAAAAAGAGAAACTCTTCATTCATCGCGAGCGTCGTTTTGAGGCGGAAATGAAACTCCGGATCGGTCGCTTGGAAATGACTTTCTCCGTCCGAATAGACTTTTAGAACGAGAGCTTGACTATTCTATTCTTTTTCGAGGTCGGATTCGAAAAATCTCTGTGAAAGTTAAAGTGGTTTTGGAATCTCGATCCATTTTGGGATTGTGGAAAGATGCTCTTGTAAAAGCCATTTCATCTGGAAACGCGAGCTGCGAGACACAAATTGAATGATGTCGTTTCTTCGCTCTAAAGGTTTGCAACTGGCTCTCCTTTCTTTTAGTATCTCGTATCAACATTCCCTGCAAAGAGCGGATTTTGTATGGTTTTCGATAAAATGTAACTGCATGGATTATTCTTTGTTATGTATGTATTGAAAATATAAAAACTGTTATTAAATGGAAAACATCGACGAAATGTTGAATCTTTGCATACATGTCGTTGCTCGAAGATTCGTGATATTATTAATTACATTTTATGGAATTGAAGATCATTTTTTAAGTAGAAATGATAACTAAAATTACATTCAATTAGCCTAAACTGTTTATGAAATAAATTCTTGCAACAATTTTTCGAAATCCGTGGCGAATCATTAGAATCACGTTAAAATTATCACCTGCTCTAAGATTGTATCTATCGTTGTTTCACATTGTTTAAATCATTAACGTTTTCTAAATATTTATGAAGAAAGGATTAATAACATCACGAAATACACACAATATTTTTTTCAAATAGTTATTGCAAACTTATCAAGCATCATAAAACGTATGCATGCTATATTGATGCTTCATCCAAAACTAAAATAGCTGTATAAATGTCTAACTAATGCGCATAGTTTTTCTGATGATTATATTTAATGAATAAAAAGTAAAGAGTGAATATTTTACAATACTTTCTTTTACCATTTTATATTTTTATAATTGATCTTTAAAATAATAAATACTAAAGATATTTTCATTGGAAAGTTCATGAAACAAGCAATACTCATCTTGAAATAATTACAAGTTTATAAATATCAACTATTCATAAATTTCTTTCAAAATTTCTTCCTTTTGATATTTTGAATTTTTTGTACCTTTTACACTTTCTTTAGTATTATTTTTTAAGCACATAATAAATGAATTGTTAACTTTCAATTACAAAAAATTCTGAAATAATTTAATTGTCCATGCAAGAATAATTACTTTTAATCACCAAAAATAAACTGAAAACTTTAAACTACTGAAATTTCATGGAATAATAAGGAGCGAAAAAGCATCTAATTTTAATTTAACTGGATCAATCATTATTTCTTCTTGTATATAAATTTTCAGAAACGATTTACAGGAAATTTAGGTCTAATTCAGTATACTAAAGGAAATATATTTTTTTTCACTTTATATAATTTGAGATGCTTTAAATCAATACTTAGTAACATGCAGAATTCTCTCTCAAATCCTCCGCAAAAACCAAAGTTCTAATTTCAGGGATACATTTATAATAATATGGAGAGTAAAATATATAAATACATTGAAAAAAGTGTTAAGTTTAAAAATTGTCTTAAATCTTCGTTTCTATTGGCAGGAAATGAAAATTTTAAATTTTAACTATCATTTGAGTCTCTGGATCAAATTTGCCATTCTAAAAAATAAACAAAAAAAAAGCATCAGTCATCTGTGATAGAAAAAAAAAAAAAAAAAACAAATTGAGTTTTAAATATCTCGTATTTTAAATATAGAAAGAAGTTAACTAATGACGAAATTCCTGATAATGGCAGGGAACCAGCCATAAATTTAAATAATTCTAAGAAACATCTATACTTTTTATCCTACGTTTCAACAAATTTGGTATTTGTATTTAAAAATTTTGAAATTAATGTGTAAGGAAAACGATCAGGGGCTGGAGTAGCGTTATAGAAAAAATAATTCGGTTCTCTCATCTTAATAAAGTTGAAATGATAATATTACTGACTACACTTTATCAAGAAGAATAACTGCAACATTTTATACTGAAGTGTTGTAATTGTAAATGTCTACCTTTTGATATGAGTGCATTCATTTTTATCCGTGGCTTCTCACTCAATTTATTAGGATACATTTTAAACGCTCAAGTTACACGGAAGACTGATTTCAATTTCAAATCGATAAATTTACTAAAAGGGTTTGCAAGCTGTCTCAAATATATCGTTCACATATCTATGCCCTAAAGGCTCTCACATGTAAGCACTTTCTTCTTACTTGTATAATTTTGAATGTTCTCATTGAAATAAATTTAAAATATATATATATTGATATTGTTAATAAATCCAAAAAAAAGTATAGTATAAACCTTTGATTATTTTATAATATAATATAAGGTAATAAGGCTTTTATAATATAAGGTATTTTTCGTAACATTTATAATCATTTAGGAATTTTGAAAATTTTTGAAATTTTTTTACTATTTAAAAAATTTGTTCAACAAAAGAAAAAAACTTTTATGTTGAAATTGCAAACAATATAGATATTAATAAGTTTTTCACTTTTTTTTCTTTGAAATTTAGGCCTATTAAATGAAAATATTAATTTTTATATTATATTTTAGAAATGAATCTTGTCTTTCCATGAATACTTTTAATGTTTTACAGATTTTGTTAATAAAACAATGGTTGTAACATAACCGGTTTATTTTTTTTCTTCCAGGGAGATATTTCTACCCACAATTATTTGAAATTCTGCGATTGCATCCGTTTTAATTTTGCTTCACAATTTACAGATTGTGGGGGGGGGGGAAAGAATGATTTTACATGTTGCAGATACAATTTCAGAAAGTGTGTTGTTTTGCTTTTTTTTCTTCGGATTCCATAATTTATTGAAGTTTGTATAAATATTTGTTTAAATATTTTCTTCGAGAAGTAAAATTTCCACGAGTGTGGCGCAACTTAGCCAAAAATGGCTTTTGCGCCATAAAACACAAACTCAAGTAAATAGATTTCATTACTGTGGCCAAGAAAGATTACACCATCAATTTTTAAATTTGAATTTCTTAAATAGAATGTTCTTGGATAATTCTTCTTAAAAGAATTATTTATGCTATTATATATTGGGTATGGAGCAATGGAAGTTATCGGCTTTTTAAATAAGAGAATATAATTTTGAGACAAGATACTGCAAAAATTTCACCGTTTACATATTTTTGGTGCATATCTGAAAAAGTTGAATAATTAACTTTCCATTAGTATGATATGTAAAATTTGAGAAAAGTTTGACCATTAAGATAACCTTGTAATCTAGGTCTCCTGCCCTAGCATTGTATTTGCTTAATGAAAACAAATAGCTTAAATCAAAATAGAATTTTGATCTAACTATTAATAAAAAATATCCAATAGGATTAATGTATACTTTTCAAATGCCAGGAGAATGAGAACCAATTTATGCACAGGTTCGTTTTACTAGGATTAATTTAGGAACACCGACCTTTCACAAATGTACAAACTCTTTGGTTAATGGCGCATGCGCTTATATTACTGGTGATAAATTTGCTATCAATCATAGCAATTATGGAGTATCCTATAAAATCCTCCTGTGTATTTCATGCAAATAAAATTTGACAAATCGTAAAAGAGTACATTTTGTTCAATTATAGCATTTCCTAATTGGCATGTAACCATATTTTACCACAATGTGTTTTATGTATAAAAAATAGTATGTAAATTCGTCACCCCCCCAAAAAAAGGCATCTGTAACTTATATATTTATTATCACATCTTCACAAAATATATATCGATGTAAATAACTCGAGAATATAGATTTGTTTAAATCCATAAACTAATTTACGGATTTAATTAATATAACTAATTGCTCTCTTGAGTTTTTTTTTTTTTTTCACTATGAAAAGTTGAGAATTTTCAATTATTCCATACGAATACCTTTTTCTATATGCATCTAAAATTTCTTCTGAAATTCACAATATTCCTTGCAACATAATTAATTTTATTTGCTAGAGAATCTTGAATCCTGAAAAAAAAAGTCCAAAACACTATTAGTTAAATCGTGGTAATTGTGGTAATACGGCTTGGTAATAGTAAAAAAAAAAAGCTTTTATATTTTTACTATCATTTCGGAAACTTAGCTAAACATGCGTCAGATTAATCTTTAATATGAGCATTCTTTTTAAAATCATAATTAATGTGATTTTTTAGAATATTAGAGCGTTTCATTACTTTAGAAAACATTTTATAATTCACTCTATGTTCCATTTGATATTCTCTAAAGATATTTCATTACCATTCAAAGTTTTTGTTGTGATGAAATGCGAAATTTCAGCTCATTAGTAAAAAATTCCGTGGTGGCATTGTTAGATAATGAGCTGATTAAACATTATTAAAAGGAGAAGATTTTTATTTCAAGTGGAAGTGACTGCTAATCGGATTGGAAATTCTTGAAACTGAATAATATTTTTTTTCTTTCTTATTTCTTTTCTTTATTTCTTTATTATTGCATTTGATTTTTAATAGAAATCAATAATATTTCAATTAGATTATTATAATAAGCAAGAGTTAAATACAAAAATGGTTTTTATAGTTAAATTAAGATAATGTAATGCTAAATTATGGAAATAAAGCTAAATCTCTAGGGAAAATCAAGTGTGGCATTATGTGGTTGAAGGAATTGAATACTGGTGATATTTATGGTGATGAACGAATATTTGGAGTCAGTATTTTTAAATTTCGAGTGTACGTAGACTATAAAACGGTCATTTGACCTTGATATTAGAGATTTCTTTTTTTCTTTTTTTTCTTTTTTTTTTTTTTTTTTACTTTTCCAAGTCAGAAAAAAATTTTTGGAATTAATTATATACGCCTGTCTGTCAGCACGGTAAGTCAAACATGTTAAATTTGGAAGCAGTCCATTTAAGAAAAGTTTGTATATCAGTTCATTCATATTCATGCAAACACTGTAATGCAAAATTACTAAAGTAGTTGGGATTTTATACATAATTTTTATCACAAGACAGTTAAAAAAAAATCAGAAAGGAATTTGCAGGACGAGCTTTGGTGTATTGGTACTTCGATATTAATTCGAATCCAAAGTATACAATGTATCTCTCCGATTAAGACTCCACAAACACTTGCTTAAGCTCCACCAAGTGCTTTCGACAACACTACGCGGCAAAACTTATATACATGTAGATATAAAGTTTCTTTTCAAACAAACTCACAACACAGACCGATGAAAGCTAATTCAGCATGTGACGTTACGGTGTCTCCTCTCCACTCGTTCTGCGAAACATCGCTCGTTAAACTAATCTCTTTTTCATCGTTATGCGAGGTGCTCGCAAAGTGAAATTGCCTGATTTGATGTCATAACGCATCTCAACAACTTAATTAGTTGTATCAGTCATATATAAAAGTGGGAAAGCTAATGGCAAAGCGTCTGTCAAGGAAGATTCAACGGCACGATGTTTTTGCGTGACCATTTCAATTATTTGATTCATCTACGAAAAACGCTTTATATCAAAATCTTGAAAAATATTTAGAGACAATGTATCTTCAAATGCAGGAAACTCTCTTTCAATAACTTGAGTTCTTCTATGTATCAACCACACACATACACACACATCATACATGTGTCAACTAACGAACCGAAGTTTCGACATAAGTAGAGATGTTTGCGAAACGAATTGACGGACAGGAAAGCCAACAATCTCTAATTCCGTTGCACATTAAATTTTCCAATGTTGACTTTGAGCCTGGATAGTCTATTGTTTAGGTGACAAAAGAATAAAAAAAAAATGTTTGAAATCACATCAAACGCTTCAGAAAGTTTCAACTCACCCCTTAAGAACAGCAGAAATAAGAAAAAGATGGTACAAACACCACCTTCTCTTCTTGCATTGGGGAGAGAAAAAAAGCTTTTACGTGGTTCCTGAACCAATATTTGAGTTTTCCTTGTAAGATAACTACCGCGGAGTGAATCTTTTTACTATCCCATTCCACTCATTTTTACACCATCCGCTACAGGCTTTAGTTATCTCTTTAGATTGTAACTACAATTGCCGTTATGTTCTTGCTTTTATTCGAAAAAGAAAAACACTTTCTCTTCAAAGTGCTTTGGGGAGTAGAATGCCAGTGATTAAGTCCATTGGACTTTATTCGGCTCCATTTCCAAACAAATGGCTGTTTGAAAAGATAAATAGAGCATGTGATTGCAGAATTTCTTTCAGTTGTATAAGCTAAAATGGTCTAAATTTTCGATTTAACCTTAACTAGGGAGCTGAAAATTTAGGACTTAACTGGGGAGGGGCGGTCTGTAAGACCGCATTTTCTTTACACTCAAATTTCAGTCAATATATTCTGTCAGTCAATATATCAGTCAATATATTCTGAAGATATTTTTCTTGATATATAAATATGTTTTAGAAATTTATCATAATATATTATAATTGAAAAGAGCAATTGCGTTTGAAGATGTATTTGCTTCTCAAATTATATGCTATAATAATAATATCCTTGAAAAAACATATTACTTTATACTTTTTAAATCATATTTATTTTTCCTGTGCACAAAGGTATATAGAAAACAACATAATGAAACATTCAACAATGATATTAAGAAAAAAAAAATCATGGGTAAAATTGGCTTTTTTTTTTTTATCGGCATCATTTCTATGCAGAAACTTGAGAACATTCATTGCACATTTTCGAGGGCATTACGTACTATTATAAGACTCAGCCTATAAATCCTGTAGATATTTCTTTTGGTATATAAAAATATTTTAGAAATATTTCAAAATACAATATCATTAAAAAAATTAATTACATGTGGACGTACATATCAGAATCTGTCAAATGCGAACTTTCATCGAAAAAATCTTCTGCGCAACTATTACTTTCTGTTTCATTTAAGTCTTTGGAGGTCTGCTTCATATGGGGATCAGAAGGTTGGATGATATTTCGACGATCAAGTTTTAGAGCCATCTGCTAAGCTTTGTGTAATACTGGAACACTAAAAGGGAGATGCGGTCTCATAGACGTCACGCAAAGATATAGCTGAAATATTTTTTAAAGCATCCACTGAAACCGGTTCAAAAAGTGCAGGTGTAGTGAAGGTCCCGCGACAAGACGCTAGGTTCAATCCATTTGATTGAGCTAAAACTAGAATAGGGGGGCTTGAAAGTCCATCCTTAGCGGTCTGAGATACCGCACTTCCCCAGTTAAGGGAGGCCACGGTGGCCTGGTGGTAAGGTCTCGGCTTGTGAGCCGTAGGGTTTCAGGTTCGAGACCCGATTCCACCGAAGAACCGTCGTGTAAGGGGGTCTGTTGCACGTTAAATCCGTCATGCCATACGTCCTCCCGCTGGTGTGGTATGGAGAGGGGGGTGTTAGCTCAGGTGTCGTTCTCGTCATCTGACGGCGGTTCAAAATGACGAGGTCCGTCCCAAAATAGCCCTAGGGGACGTTAATATAACTAAATTAAACTAAACTATCCCTAGTTAAGGGTTAAATTTTAGCTAACAAGCGTTTAGTGATTACTTATTTTGAAACAAGTGATTGATGTGAATTGAAGCGATCAAAATTTAGAGCTACTTTCAATTTCCGAAGGAGTTTTTGCTTCAAAAATATTATTTTACTCTTTCGTGAATAAATATTCCATCCTTTTCCTATATTTACGGATTAGAAGGAAAATGAAATGCAAAAATTCTTATTAACTTATCTCTACCTATAATAAAATCGAATATATGCCTATTGGCACTTTATAAGTCCATTTCACTCCATTTGATCCAGAGTATCTAAATTTGACGTCGATACTTCAGACGGACAGAATATGCACTCTGGAGTGATTATCTAGAAATATTAAGCAAAATGTTGGAGTTCCTTCGAGATATTTTTCATAAATGTCATCGAACAAAAATGAATTTTATATTTTATTGAAAAGCTATCTTATGAATGTTATCATTTGAGTTGCCATTCAATTTTTCTCATAATTTTAATAATTTTTTATAAAGATGCAAAAGTATTTTATGTTATAGTGAAACTCAAATCTCTTTCATTGGTTATACAAATATTGAATTATGTGATTCTTTTCTACCGTCTCAAACTAAGGAATGGAAATTGCAAAACATCTTACTTTATTTCATTGTTATTTTTTGGGAGGGGGGGGGTGAATTTGTGATTAAACCCGAAAAATAGTAATTATAGTAAGAAATAGATTCAGCAAACTTTAAGATTGCTACTTTTTTCTCCCTAGCACTGTTACTTAAAACCCATTTTATATAGTTAATTCGGATTTTGACTGATTTCAGATTTTCACTTTAACAATAGACCCAGTAAAAAGTAAATCTAAAATCTATTCGAAATAGAAGCTAACAAAAGTTTCTTTTAAGAATTATTGAGTCATCAGAATAATACAATGAAAAAAATCGCATACTCTTTATTACATTATTATTACTCATTTTTGTACATTCAAAAATAAGAAATAATGTCATTCGTAAATTTCAAATATCTTTGAAGAATAAGTCTTTTTTTTATCTGATGATGATAATCATATTTTTCAAAACGAAATGTTTAATGCTTTTTTTCTTTCACTGTATGAATTGACGTAATTGCAAATCTTGTAACACGTATTTCTTCGCTTGGATTGGAGGTCGATTTTGCGTTAAAGAAAGCTATTACTACATCTTACTGTAATGTCCTTTTAACCCCTTGATTTACGAATTTACTTAACTATCTAACTAGATGGTATATCCCATTTTGGATATTTATTATTATTTTAATTTGCATAGCAATATAAGGATAGGAGATATTATAGAGATTTTAATGGATTTTTTTACATTTTAAATTACTAATATTTTCCCTTAGTTGCAGATTTAAAATTAAAAATTCGGTAGTTCAACATGTGAGTCAGCTTCGTCATTGTACGCGAAGTATATAACCCTTTTTTGCATGATGATAGAAATTTCCAACCTAATATTTAGTGAACTAAAAATTGTACTTAAAACAGGTGAACTGTAAATGGGTTGTTGCTGGCAACTTTTTTCCTGACTATTGCGTAATAAGGAAAGTAGCTGTCAAAAATAAATAAAATATCACAATTATTATAGCGCGTTTGAACTTGTCATTCTGCTGTTTGTTTTGGTCGGAAGAAACGCGCGATTTCTTGAATATTTTTTATAACTAATCTGAGATTTTTTCTGCTAATAAAAGCGATAATGAGCGAAGATATTTGGAAGAGAGGGACATTGAAGATTTTGTACTGAGCTTAGTATGGAAATTTGCTTGATGATAGACATTTTTTATCGTATTGAATTTTTTAATTATTTTATATTATATATTTATACCAGGATTTTTTCAAAACATTTTTCCTTTAATCTAGAGCATGAATTATATCACCCTGATTTATTTCACAAAAAAAAAAAAGAGAGAGAGAGAAATCATGCAAAGAGGGGTTAATGAAAGGGCCTTTCAACACAATCTTTTCATAAAAACTATGATTTTCAAAGAAAAATTTAATTTTTCAAAACATTTATTTGGAATATGTGTCGCTTTAATACAAGACACACATTTATTTTTTTACTTGCATATTTCCAACATTTTTTTTATCCATGTATAAAACATAATACTAAAATGTCCTAATATTTATTTTCTCCTCACAGAATGGGATCCCGTGAAATGCATCAACTTGTTTTCGTTATGAGGCCCATTTATTTGATTTGCCTGCCCACATAGACTGCTGGTTCCCCTGATAATTAACTCCGCCCAGACTGTTTTCATCCGTTTCAATTAGAGTCCTTTTTTCGCGCTGATGAGCGACCATTTTTCGTCATTAGAGGCTTTGTTTATCGTCTAGATCCCCGATGCTAACAGCGCTGTTTATTTGGGATTGAAATCCCAGATGCGTCCGGCATTAAATGGATCATTAACTCCGTCCCCATTCATCAGGGAGATGTTTTTACAAGAAATTTCGTCGCTTTATAAGTATAAAAAAAAATCTTTTTTCGAAACGTTTTAAATAGAGGCTTTCGTAATGTGTTTATTGAAAAGTCTAAATTTATTTGATAAGTAATGGTATCATAATTGGGTCTTTTGAAAATACCCACAAACATCTTAATTTTGCAAATAAAACTGAAGCTACAGAAAATTTCGCTATATTTAGGAACAGAAACTCGTAATCCTCCAATGATGTTCATTTTCGTTCATGCATTGACGTTTCACAGAAATTCTCGAATAATGTTATGTAGCATTCGTAAAATCGTTCCATATTTCCTGTACTTTACGTGGCTTTGTTTTTTGTTTACGAACATCAGAACAAAAATTAACTTTTCATAAGTTTGTTTTAGCGTAAGGAACCGTAGAAATTCAGTAGAATTTGGATCTGTAACGAAACGTTAAAAAACAGAATTATTCAAACTAAAATGCTTTAATCGATTTACCATATCTTACAAAACTGTTGTTACCAAACGCGCAATTCTATGCCAACAATTACGTAACTCTATTCTATTGTTATGATAAATGGATTAGGTTATCTCAGTTCATTTATCTTTCTCTCCACTGCTGAGCATGGGTTCCAGCATGTTTGCCATATTTATTTTTTTTTTAATTTAGCATAAACAAACAACTCTACCATATATCTATAATGTAAATTAAAACTGTGATTAGATGATACTTTAACCAGCATAGCCCAGCTACAATTTTCCATGAGACATCAGAACGATCCTTAACTTGGTCTCATAACGGTTTCTTGAGCAAAGATTTTCAGAACTGTTGACATGTACTCATTTAGAATGGTTGTAAAAATTAGGAGGAACATATGATATCTTTTCAGTATAATTTTATATAACTTCTAATTTTAGCCCCTGATAATGAAGTATTGTGATGTATGATTAAGTAAGTGATTGTCGATTATAAATGTCAATGTTAATAACTGGCATAGTAATTATAATAAATCAACCTGGCAAGCTAATATATCATATGCTCCTCCGAATTATTATAAGAGTTCTACAGGATTCTCACAAGAATTCAGAGGAGTATATGATATTTTAGTTTTTCAGCATGATTTAATATAACTTCTTATTTTAGCACTGATACTGAAGCACTGTGATGTATGATTAAATAAATATCAATTGTAATTTTACATGGCTCTTATATAATTTGTAATGCTTAAAAAATTCTTTTATCTATTCTAGGTAAGAAGTCTTCTAAGTTATTTACAATTTACAGCAACAGGAGAAGAATTTTGCCCGTTATAATAGGTAAAATAACATTTCACTTATGTGTTGTGATTATTTTGAAATTTACAGAATGAAATGAAAAAAAAAAATATTGATATTAGTAATGCACTCGTTGATCACCATTTTACTAAAAAATTTGTTAATGAAATTTTTCAAAATGAACATATGTTCTTTTTAAATACGCAAAATTAGTTTTAAATATTAGATACAAATACATTTGCAAATCAATGGGACCTCCATACTTTTTTTCCAACCCGTATTTTACTTGTACGCTACTCTGGTAAATATAACATGTAGACTTCTTTATATCCAAACTAAATTCATTACCTACCTTCTAGAAGAATAAATTCAAAATTTATAAAATCATCTGATATACTTATTATAGCTTGGGATGAAAACAATATTATGTTTATTTTTTAAAAGCAAAAATTAATTTAACGTAGAATTAAGTACATAAAAAGATATAATAGAGGATAATTTTAACTCGTATTCTGTTCTATTGAAAGACTGTCAGTTGCACCAGTTATTTTTATAGTATCTTGTAGATTTCTAAAGCGTAAAAAAAATATCTATGAGTATAAATTTTATTTAAAGAAATACAACTATTTTGTCTAATCGGACGGTCAGTTCTAATCTCTTCAGCGCATTTTACTGTCCGAGTTCACTTATTAGCCTTTCTGTAGATAAAAGAAAAATAGCTCCACATGTTAGTACAGCCCAAAATTAAATCACTTATAGTTTTGAATTAATAAAAAATTAATCACTTAATTGACAAACCTTCTAACTCTACTCTTTTATACCAATCTTTATGTTTAGAACAAATCTTTATGTTCCTTACCTTTTGAACAAAAGCTAAAGAAAATTTATTTGGTTCTTTCAGCTTCTATTGCATGCAAACTATTTATATGTTTAACTTATATGTACATAGTTAATTAACTATATTAATCTTGAAACAAATCTGTAATTATGTCGTAAACATGTCTTGCCGGATATTAAATCCATTCTCACCACATGGAAAGATGAACTAAAGATACTGTAAGAGATAATACAAGAAGTGCGTCTAGCAAATATTTTTATATTTGTTATAGTAAAATGATATTTTATGACGTATTATTATAGACTGTCTATCCAGCCGGAATTGGATTTATTCTATATCTGGCCGAATTTATTAATAATTTTACATTTCTATATCAATTGGATTTATTCTATAATTTTACATTTCTATATCTGGCGGAATAATTTATATAAAATGGAAATAATGATTTATAACAATGCATTCTTTTTACTTAAATTTCTTAGGAATAATTAATTTTACATTTAAAATATCAAAAATGAATTATAAATGAATTCCAAAATGGCATGCTCAAATCTCTCATGCGAGTCAGGAAAAACGGGCAGATCGTTAGAAAAATGTATTTTTAATTTAACCTAGATACATTACAAACAAACCTAAAAAAGGTTTATTTATATTATTCTTGAAACATGTTACATTTGATATAAATCGCAATGTGTGACAAAAATGGGAAGCTTAACATGCACTAATTAAGATATCCTACATAATTTTAGTTGAATAAATAGAGCCGCGGTGGTCTAGTGGTAATGTCTTGCTTCCGAACCGGAGGGCTTCAGGTTTGAGACCCGATTCGCCCTAAGAACCATTGCGTAAGCGGATCTGGTACACGTTGAATCCGTCTCAACCAAACGTCCTCCCGCTGGTGTGGTGTGGAAGTTTGGAGAGGGGATACCAGCTCAGGTGTCCTACACGTCACCTCACCGTGGTTCAAAATTAAGAGGTCCGTCCTAAAATAACCAGACTGTTGCTTTAAAACTGGACATTAATAAAACTAAACAAAACTTAGTTGAATTAGGGTTTGAATCTCCCGATTATAATTTTGTAGCTCAATTATCAGCATAATGTTATAAAGTAATAATCCATATAAAATATATGAGATTCGCACAACAAGTCTTCTTATTTTAAAAAAGAATTTATCTCTCTTCATATCAATCACTCACCATTAATATTCTTCAATATTCCTAAGCATATCTTGTAAAGAATGTGCTAAACAACAAATAAACATGTAACAGAATTTTTTTTTTACCCCATAATTTTCTAAACCACCCTCCAAACGTGTGTATTTCTCCACCCAAACACCACATCTGGGAAATAAATTGAAAAGGCAGACGTGAATAAGGAATGTGCCTAAGCCACAAAGAAAATGCGCAAGATCGGGGGGTTGGGGGTTGGTGGGGAAAGAAGTAGACCCGTTTTGTCTAAGAGAAGTAAAACGGGAAAAATTCCACAAAAATAAAATAAAAAAAATCACTATTCATTTATATTCAGAGAAGAAAGGGTAAAAAAAAAATAGTACTCTATTCTCTTAAAGGTTTTGTAAACAGAAAAGAAAGATATATATATATATATATAAAAGTCGAGCGTTCCTTAAGTCGTGCGTTTGACTTTTGTGCCAGTAGCGTTTCTTTCGCCCTGGAAAGCGGATTAGGATGGAAGCCAGAGAATTCTTTGTAGCGACTCCCGAGATTTCTTTCCCTCTTTTTATGGAAATCACAGCACCTGCTCTCTTAGAAAGAACTTTTTTTCCCTCTTTTATATTGCTACTGATTTCCAGGAATTAAATCATTACACTTTTTCTTCTTGAGACTCTTTTTCTTAAAATTTTGTATTTTTAAGAAGCGAGGAAAAAATACCATTTAAAATAACCAGCTTTTAAGCCGATTTAGTATCATGGGAATACTTTTTGTGTGTTTTCTTAACTTTTGGGAACTGCATTCCTAAAGTTCATAATATAGCAACGTATGTGAGAGGATTAAAATATAAATTAATTAAATTTACATACATTGGTAATTATATTTTATCTGCATATATATTTTTTTATTGCAAAGATTAATAAGAAGCGAGATTTTGTTCTTAGACGCTACTAAAATTTTAAATATTATAAAGAAATTCTAAATTTATATTATCATACCTTTTGGCTTTCTTGTCTTTATTTCTATATATTTTTATATCATTTAATTTTTTGATCATTTTATCTAATCGAAATTGTCATGAATAAATGTAATGCAACTTATCTTTTTTTTTTTTTAAAAAAACTTCTTTTAAGAGACAAAAGAGTTAAAAAGTAAAGACAATGAATAATTTATTAAATGTACTAATTATTTTTAGAAAAAAGTACTTGTTTTATCTTTTTGATAAGAATTTTTTTTTTTTACTTTTTATTGGAGTTATAATGTATAATTTTACTGATTTAAGGCTTCAAAATATGTAAAAAACCAAAAAGTAGAACGAATTTATGAAAAAATATTTAATGGAATACTTTGGGCAGCGTATATTAATTGAAAAAAAAATGTCGGTGTATTTTTTTTACATAAGATTAACGAAAGAATTTATTTCTGCATAAGAGAGACGCATCAAATATGATAAAATGTAGCAAATATTCTAATGAAAAAATCAACGCGAATCTTCATGCAATGTTATAAGGCAATGATTTATAGTCACTTAATCAATGCTAATTGTATTAAATGTTCCTTATTCTAGAGAATCTGTATTTATTTAATAAGTATATAACCAATGCGTCTGAAGAAACATTATTTACGTTTCAGTTATAAAGGTTTCGGAATCAAATTTTGGAATTTCTTAACCCCCGTTGTCAACGTCTTCATAACATAACATATCACATATATTCTATGTTTGTAATCTGCATCAGACACATTAATATTTACTGACCCTCTTTTGTAACTCTACAGACTTTTTTTTAATCTTGTTTATATTAAAAAGTATGCTTTGATATAACAGCAAAAACGATGCATACAATTTTATTTTCAAAGGTATATTTCATTACAACGTAATTTATTAAAATATTAGACTACTGTTTGAGAGAAATTGTCATCTCTGATGGGCCATTTTTGAAGAGCAAATATATGCCAAATGTGTGACCGTTGACTGAACTACAGCAAAAGTTTTATTGGCAGATTTTATTTTTAACCATCGAATATGAATCATTTTTAGTATTTTAAAAAGATTCGAGAAAATGAGAGGTGGAAAATCCTCACTTCTTTTAGCGTTTGTTACAAAACTGGGAAATTAAAAAAAAATTGTTAGGAAATTGTAAACATTTAAAACAGCTTTTAAGTCCTCAAATACACACACACACACACACACACACACACACACACACACACACACACACACACACACACACACACACACACACACACACACACACACACACACACACAAAATAATATATAAATAAAAAATACGGATATTAATTCCTTTTATTAATACTCATTTATCGATATTGACATTTTATTTTATTTATTTTTGGCTTATATCCTCAATAGCGTTTCTGTGTTTTGATATTTTCCCCAAGTCACGCAATTTCCCGTTCTGTTGATTGCTTCGCTTTTTTTCCCGGATCACAAAAAGAATGAAAGGAAAATACTCTGAACAAAGAACCAATTTCTAGGTGCGTGCCAAAATTTCCATTGGAAGTTTGTTTCATTTTCAAAAGATGCAAATGCGACTTCTTTATTTCAACAAGCTAAACGTCTTCGGATAATTTAAAATTTTTAGAACACATTTCATCGTTTATTGTAGCATTTGTAATATATTAGCCTCATTTGAATTATTTATTGGAAAGATATATTTTTGCAACAAATTGAACGACCAACTATATTTAATTTGTCTAAACGCCTTTTTGGCTATATTTAAATATAAAGTAGGTTGAAAATTAAAAAAAAACAATTAAGCTCAAGAAACAAAAACTGAAAGATCTATGGATTTTAGTCTAAAATGATAAGTTGTAGCGGCCATTCTGCTGTACTGGTCAAATTAGCGAAGAACAGGCCACCCATACGTATACAAAAAATCCACTGGTTCTGGTGATCACTAATTTGTGATCCATTTCGATGTGTAAGTAGTTCAGCTTTGAAATTTAATTAGGACCAATGAAGAGGATTATTCTGATTCATTGAAAAGTTAATAGACCTTTCCGACGAAGGTGAAGAATTCTGGACCAATGCTGATGTAAGTTGTAAGACAACTAAAGCAACTAGAGAGAATAATTTGTCACGTACGAATGAATCGAAGAGATGAGGCATACATGCAACGTGAGGATAATGACAATAATAAGGAATCTGAAGAAGAACCATCATTAGCCCTCGGAACTCTTTCAAACCCTTGGGTCTTTAAAAAGATTTGTCTAATAGCGTACTGAATCATTTACTGACTATTATTCTTACAGAAGGCTTATCCAACGAATGCTTTATAGTAGAAATCTTGGTAACAGTTCAAGAAAGTTAAATATACATGAATATCTTTCCGTCCTGTAGATCCTATCGTTTTTTCTTTTCATGATTAACACGTTGATGACTGTTTCACTCGCAAATTCAAGTGACAGCAAAAGTTTTCAGTCAATGTTGAATTTTAATGCAAATAGAACAAGCTTGTGTTTAGTTTATATTTCTTTGTTTTAAGGTGATGCTTAGTACGTGAATCACCTGTGATTCATACATACTATCTAATTAGACGTTTATTTCTCTACAGTTAAGAGAGCAAACAAGTAAGCATCTTATCAGACAAAGGTGCGAATCACAGGCATCCATCATGGCAGCGAAAAGGTTAAAACAAATGATGTTGCGTTATTCTCTCTTTTTCTGCTGTTGTTGTATACTAATGGAATTGTATTATTTTTAAGACATTACTGCTTATTTGGATGTAGTGTTGTACACTATAGAGTAGACCCAAGCGTTCCTGCCACCAAAACCTATTAAACTTCTAGCAGATTTATTTGAATATATATTAGGAAACATGAAATATTTTTTGAAATTATTATCTAGAATGATTCCGTATGAATTCTTTAATGTAAATTTATGAAAATAAACATGTATTTCAAGTCGTATGTCCCAATACGAATTTTCATAACAAAGTTCTTTTCTAATTAAATACATAGAAGTGTTTTAATTGAAATTTTAAGAATTTATACCATTGTTATGATATTGTAAAATTCTAAATATTATAATACCGTTGAAAAGTGTCGGACTGAGATTTTTCATAAAATTTTATTCATTTAGGGCAGAGTGTGAAAATATTGCCTAAAAATATCCTTTGTGCCTTTTGATTGTGTTATTTTCTTATTTTGCTTATGCCATTGTTTTCATACTGTAAAAGTGACCTGAGGATCAAATTGTAGTAAAAAAATATCTTTCCTGCATTTTTATTGTGATACAGTTTTCGAAAAATGTACCCAAATGCAGCAGCTTATAGTATATTTTCTTCAAGATTAGATTTAACCAATGAAATGACGCTGGTGAAAGTGCATTTCATTCCTCAAAACTCTCTGTATAAGCAGTTTGGTGTAGTATTTAATTGTTTGGCTTTCCTTTCCCATTAACAACATTTCTAAAATAACATCGTGCTTGCAAACTTAAAAATGCATTTTACTTTTTTTCTGCTAGAACAAATGTTTTAAAAGATTTCAGACGTGAATTTTAGATTATTTGAGATTTAGGTTGGAATAGAAAGAGATTGGAAACTCGTATATTCCAGAATCGATAAAATTAAAAATTCAAATACATGGGCTTTGTATAGAGGGTGGATCAAATTCGCTGGTGTAGCATGGAAGATAATGTCTAATTTAACGTTCATAAATTCCATACATAAAATCAATGCGTATTCAATGCAATCGGACTAAAAATATCCAGTTTTCTCTTATGAGTCTGCGTCTCAATGTCTTGGATAATTAAAGGTTGGAGGCGGGCATTTCATTGAAGATATGCGAGTACATTATTCGTACTCTCATTAAACTTTGTCTTTTATTCGCATATTGTTTTGACCTAATCAAAGATATACAAATGATTTATTGAGAAAAAAATTTTTTAAAAATGACTAAAAATATTGGATAGAAATATTTTCTGCAACATTAAAAGTAAACAGTAAAAAAGATAAAGTTTATTTTACTTTCTGAAATGTACAATTAAAAAAAATCGGTATCAAACTCGAAAATAGAGATTCCTAAATTTTCGAGAATCCTAGTAATAAAGAGAATCGCATTTTAATTTGTAATATAAAAAAATGTAATAAAATCTGTCTCTGATAACAAAAAAACTATTACGAAAGAGGTATTGAATTACTGCAAAGGTTATATTATGATTTTGTTGTTTTCTTAATTCTTTTAGTAAATAATAATGCACTAATCCAGAAATAGTGATTTCACATTCGATTGTTCGATCAAAATGACATCAACAAAATAAGTTCAATGTTGTCTTTATTCTAAATTCAAATTGGCCATCGCTATTTGTTGTCAATTTTGGAGTTTCACGAAGGAAAGAGTGAATTGCAACGTTAATTGATGATATTGATGCACTTAAGATCACAGGTAATGTGTCTAATGTGATTCCATAATGACGGACATTGGAGTATACCATTGACATTCTTTGAGGTACCAAGGGTGTTTACATTGAAATTTATTGACATAAGTGCCTTATGAAAAACTTTAAGATTTCTAAAATATATTGAAACAATCATATACCTAATTATAATAGTTTCTTTGTAAAAATTTTGTGTCTATCGGCATATTACTTTTAGCATATCATTATATAATAAAACATATCACAATAAGTAATATTTACATTGGGAGGCGCAATGGACTAGTCGGGTATTTATTACCCGCCACTAACACACACGCACACACACACAGAGAGAGAGCAACACACTTGCCTTAAACTGATTGAAGCCATTTACAGACGTGTAAAAGAAACAAACCATTCCTCCATTGCCACACTCGAATCCCAATGTTATGCAGTTTGACTTGGAGAGTAAGCACGAAACGAGATCTTGCATGCCACGTGTTATACAGAATTAGTTTGATATAAAAACAGAAATAAATAGAGCGTTTCTTACATAAGTAATCAAACAAATGCATCTTTTAAAAAAATTAGATATAAGAAACTTTATAAAAATAATCTTATTTTCCACCTTCTCTATTTAAGTGATTTTATTCAATCCTATGTTAAAGATTAACGACTTTTTTTTTTTTTTACTCCGCTGATTGTCTTTATTTATATTAAGTTCTTCCTCTCGTTGAAACTGAAGATACAAAATGAAAGTGAAAACAAAAAAAGGACCAATTAAAGACGGCAGATAGACAGTGGATTGCTTCTTAATGATTTGAGGCGCCTTATAGCAAATATCTGTCTTTAAAAAATCTTTTATGTCTCAAAATATCTGAATTTGTTTAATAAAAATTTGATGTAAATATATGTTGTTCAAAAAATAGGAAAAAAAATTGATCGATTAGGAAAGAAGGCACAAGAAAGTGAAAGAATCTTGAATAAAATGTGTTTTGAAAAGTGAAAATACTTATATTTCCTTGTGAATTTTGATGTATCTGCTATTATGCCACGAGTTAGAAAAACAAATAAAAAAAAGAGCTATAATATCTGGTTCAAAACATAGTAGTATGAAAATATATTAGATTTGGCTCTCTGTCCTGTTCTCATCTGGCACGACTCCAATCAGTCGTTGCATATCGAACGTAAAGAATATTAAATCACGCAAGTTCTAAAAAGAATTCTAGCCCAAAAATTTCTAAAGATAGTCCAGAATTTTAGAGTATGTTAAAATAAAATATTTGCTTTTGCTTTGCTTAACCGCACAAGAGCTATAAATCTGTAGCGATTGTTGTTGTTTTTTAAAGTTGTTATATAATGAAAAAGCACTGTCGCAAATTCATATTTATAAAATGTGATTTTGAAAAAACACGCAAAAATTAAAGATAAAATTTCTTGGAAATGGAAATGATATCGCAAGATAGTTTTTTTTTTGAAATTTTGAAGAAGTATAAAAGTAATTTTGTGCGATAATATACAATTCATAACATTTTAACAATTATTTTTGTCTTCAAAATTAGTTTAGATTACTTAGATTAGTGTTAAATTAATAAGAAATTGCATTAGAAATTTTGAAAAATCTTTTTTTAGAAGACACTTACAACCCAAGAATGAGCCGCGCTCCATATTTGTTATCTCCAGGAATTCTGGAGATTTTCATTCTTGAGATCGATTTTCAAATATGTAAAGACCGTATAATATTTTTAATATCTTAGGCACTTTTTGTGTGAATTCATATCTTTTGTTATTCAATTAATTATATTTATTCTTTCTTGGTGTCCGTTTGTCATATTTCACTATTTAATAGTATTCGCTTACTTTTCGAAGCCTATGTTATATCTGAAAAATGTAAATAATGAGAAATATTTCCAGAATTTTGATTTCTGGGACGGAATAATCTTGTATAATCGTACGTACTGGTGAAAGCAGTTAGGGATAATTTAATCATTAATCATTATTATAATTTAATACAATCATCTCATTAAGCAGCCAAGAATAAGTGGATTAATTTACACAGTTTCCATTGCGAATTATTTTATAGTATGAAATGTAAATCGAATGAATTTTAATCCATGTGATGTACGTTTGATTCAAGATGTCAGTTTGATCTAAGAATCCTTCAAATAAAGTTCAGGTGAAAAAAAGATGCGATGGTCTTCATTATGTAAGGAAACGTATAATTAGTTTTAGATAAAGCATTTATACTAACTTATTCTATTTAATAGTATGGCGAATTGCGATGAGCGAGCATAGAACCTGGGTCCTTATAGTTCGCACCGAGTAACATGACCACGATACAAAACCAATTGCTCGGGTAGGGTAGCTGTTAACTGGCTTATGAGCTTTTCACCACAATAGAATGGAAAAAAATTATTCATAAAACTATTAATAGAATGGAAAAAATATAAAAATTAAAGTGGAAAAATAATTAAATAAAAAATAATAAACATCATAAATGCAAAAGTTTGCATTTGTTTAATACATTCATTATACAATATCTCATAGTAATATTTGTTGAGTTTCCAAATAAAAAATTTTAAATTCGAGTCTAAATATTTTAAGATTTTAATTTAAATTCGAATCTGCCTAGGTCATTAAATTTCATTACCTGACTTACCTTCAGATTAGATCATTCTGACTAGCTTATGTCGACAGATTATTTAATTTTATGAAATAACCTATCGAGTATATGAAATATTAGATTTTTCCTACGAATAATATTAAATTCCTTGAGGATGCTATTTTTTTATCTAAGTAAATATTTGTGTAAAAGAATAACATTAAAAAAAATTTAAGGTAAATAAAAAATAACGCTATTTTGTAATGGACATTTTAAATGAGCACCTTTATTACAATCTGTCTTAGATCCCTGTTTTATTTCGGAATCAAATGTTTAGAAACAAAGGGGATAAAAATTAAATTCTTAGTTTAAAATACGCAAAAGATAACATGGTATTGATAAAAAGATATAAAAACTTTGTCTGAAGTGAATATTAGAGGTATGAAATTAAATAATATATATTGCCTTTAAATAATATTTATCATCACTGTTTTCTTCCCCCCGTTATAATGAAAAAGAAGAAATGCATTTTTTCTCCCATTTTAAAAAGAAAGTTAGATTTCATCCTTTCGTAATATTAAGTTACTTTTAAGAAAACTCTACCAGGAATTTCTTAGAAATGAGTGTATCCCAATTAAATTATATTGTCTAAAAGTAGTTATAGCAATGATTCCAACTGCAAATCGTATCAAATTTCTTTGTACAAGATAAATTATTCAGTTATTCTTTAATGCCTTTGCGATAAATTCGCAAATGAGTTCATAACGAAAGAAAAAAAAAACTGGTAAAATCAACATCCAGTTTCTAAAAGTTGGAACCTCTAAATAATATCCATTAACTAATTAAATAACAAAGGAAAATATTTACTGAGTGAAAATAAATCTACTGAGTTTTAATTATAATTTAGAAAATTTTTACAAATTTATATGTTTTAAATACTTATGAGAATAAACTATTATCTTTCATGTGAATCTTATCAGACTATGACAGAGATAATATTTTCTAATCAAGTTGATGGTTCAAACGGCTTTAACAGAAATTCAGCTCTAGAACTGAGAATCCCAATTCTATTAAATACCTGCAGTATAGAGTCTGTTTCAATTTAAATCTATGAGTGTGAAATCGTCTCTTTATGTGAAGTAAAATTTTAGAGATGCGCTTGCTATGGTGTCATACTCTTCCATTTAACAAAATTCAGAATGACGTATTTTGTTTTCACATTTCTTCAAAACATAAGATTGGACTAATTAAATTGGATGCAAGTTTATTCAAAAAGAATTCCATTTGGAAGCCTTTGTATAAATGAAGACTTTCAATTAAATGAATATTTGCCAGAGGTATTTTTCTTTCTTCCTCATTCATGAGTGAAAATATTCCCTTTCCTCAGAATACTGAATTTATAGGAAAGACTTATATTTTTCCTAAATTCAGTATTCCTGCGTTTCTCACTATTAAATCTTAATTATTATTAAGTAAGATTTAAATAGTACGCAAATGGGAAATTTTAATAATGTGGTCCCCTTTAAACTATACATTAGCTATTGAAACATATTTATGTTTAAAAAAATTAATGAATTCGAAACTCTTTTTTTTTCCTATCTTTATACTAAATAAATTTGAGAGAATTCTGATATGAATTTGAAACTGTTCGCTTTAAGAGAAGTACAGTCCAAGAGTTATACAATATTTAATGTTATTGGATAAGAATCGCAGAGAATAAATGATTCAAAGTTGCGTTTAATTTTTAATTTAACACGTAAAATTGTTTTAAAAGCACCTAAACATACAACATGTTATAATTTGTATTCATCTTTTTAAAACGTAAAGCTAATTTCCATCGTTTAAGAAAAAAAAATTATTTACAGTTGTATCAAACACCTCCGAAATACTCAATTTTCGCAATTACTCAATTGCAATTGAGCAATTTCGATTAAAAAATAATTACTTTCATTTAATCAAGTAGAATTCATCTTTGACGTTGTTGCAGTTCTTATTTTTGAGACACATTTTAGATATAAAAATAATGTATTTTCAAAAGAGGTTTGCTAAACAGCACAGTTGAAATTAAAAATTATTTTTGTTTGTTAAGAAGAAAGTATATACGATTTAATTTAAATGCGATATTTTCAATTCGCCTCTACTCTTTTGAAATAATCCAGCCAAGTTTAATTTCATTTTTCTTAAAATAGTGATTTAATTTAACAAATAATTAATCCCTTTTTCATGCAAGAAACATTCAGTGAAAGTTTTGTTTATTCAAAAGTTAGGACATTCTTATTTTCTAAGCTTAGTAATCGAAAGTAATAAATTTCTTTAGTGGATAATGAAAATGTCTAGTAAATTAAATTTTATAAAATTCTTCATTCACACAAACAGCTTTAAAATATAATTTTTTAAAAAGATTCGGCGAAACATTCCCTTTTAAAACACTGAAAATTACATAGCGGTGATGTTAGCTGGTGTAACGAAAATTTTCATGATAATTTCCCGTAAAAAGTTTTTCGATCATCCTGGCAAGCATTCAATTAATATTTGAAAATTTTGCTTAAATTTCGTTATTATAAAAAGAAACGCTTCCCTATTCATTTTCTTTATTGCACTTAATAAACATTTCTCAATTAATTAAAAAAGTATTTAACAAAAACAACGCAGATAATTCCGCTGGAACTCAAACAGTGCTTTCATTCTGTATTTTAAGTTAATGTTATACAAGAAATTAACAAAGTTAAAAAGTGGATCTACAAAAAAAGGAAAGAAATTCTGGGAGGCAGCTTTGAAATCATTTAATACTTTTTAAAATAATAATAAACAAAATGTCATAAGAATTTTGGTCGCAAGAGAATAAAGCATTTTTCTTTATAATACAGAAATTAGGAATATTTTGCTAAATATGGCTGATTGAACCGGTATTGTATAAACATTTAAACATCGCAATTAATTTTTAGCTTCCCTCACCAAAATTCCTTTAATTTTGTTAATATCAGCAACTTTGTTGCACAAATTAGCAATTAATATTTATCAAATTAGCAGATATATATATTAGCATATATATTTTATCAACTAATATTTATTATTCGATAAATACGATAAACATAGTTTATTAATTCAAAAAGTTAATTTCTCTCATTTTTGGTAGTATCAACTACTTTGTTGAACTAGTGATGCTAATGGATAAGGCAGTTTTGCCTCCAGATAATGATGATGATTACAATCATTACATTTTAAGTTTCGCGTGATAGTTAAGTGGGTTTATTTTTTTTAAATTAATATGGCTAAAAGAATTTATTTTAAGAGTTCGGATTAATAGAATTTATCACATATATTTTTACTTCTATTTCACATCTAATAAAAAGTAATTGTTGAAGGGCTGCAGCTGCTTATTCATAATTAGCTGGTCGTTTTTAATTACATTTAATTTTTTTAAATTTTTACGTATTCTTTTATATTTTTTTGCACTGTTTCTTATAATAATCTGAAAAAAGAAGCTTAACTGAAACTTGCGTGGACACAATTTTAGACAATCACATGTTTATATAAATTTACTTGCAATATTCTTCGTCTCAGACATGAACATGAACATTCATTGAACTGATAAAGAATCACTGTTTTTCGAGACAGCATTGGGGTGTAAATGTTTGATTTGAGATAAAAACTTATAAAAGATCGAAATTAAATTTTAGTGTTTCATTTAAAGGCTATATTAATATCAATCTAAACATGTAAGAGTAGGCAGCGTCATTATTAGTTTTATAAAAATGAATCGCTAAATATCAGATTAAAGATGTTAAATATAGAAGTGAGTCTGCGCTTACATTTCAATATTTGCTCGATAAATTCATATCTAATTCTGTGACGCGAAGATATTTCTGCCCTATATTTGTTGTTTCTGCTTTTTACAAAAACCGTATGCTGACGACTACAAATAATATTCACTTAATTCTTATAGCAAAAAGTTTTAAATTGGGATTTAAATCTGTGCCAACTGCTGACATATTACTATCGAGCAAAGAAAAGCGTTCCTCTTCAACAGAGTGACTTCTAAAATTCATATAGAAAAGTCAAAAAGTCTCCAAACATGCTATGAAATTCGCCAATCAATTAAAATTTAATTAAAACAAAAAATTCTTTTTATAAGAGGAGGATTACATTCCGATTTATTTGGATAGCGATATAAAACTCGCCAAATCCGGGCGCTATCGATCGGGAGTTGGTTGCGTTTGGCGATAGTTTTCCGGGGCCGCGAGGGCAACCCTGTCGGGCACAGGCTGCGCGCTCTTCTCGGGAGGTTCGTCAAAAGGGGTTCTGCGAGAAAACCCGGAGCAGAAGAGAATCCGAGTGTGCCTCAGCTAGCCAGCCCCCAAGGAGTGCGTCCGTCTGACTGTCCCCCCCTCCACTTCCCCCGTCGGTGATTTAGTTTGCACCACCCCCCAAGGTAAGCACCTCACTTTCTTGGCTTTCTTTTCCTGACCCACTTTCCCTGAGGGAGGAGCACAACGGGAACTTCGGGAACCGGACGACGCGCAACTTTCCCAAACTTTTCCGGCAACTTTTTCTTTCCCCTAGTTTGGAAGTCGGAATCGATTTAATCTGGAATTTTTATAAATTTTATCGGTGGGATACGATTTTCATTTTACCTAGAAAAAGGTATTTCGAACGTTTTGTTTGTTCTTTTGAACAGGATTTACGATTTGCTTAAAAGTTGTATGCGTAGAAACCGAAAATGTTGGGTGCTCGTCTTTCTGCGCACTGCACCAAGAAAACGCGTCGGAGCGCTTGGCTTTAATTTACTTTGTTTAGCAACAAATTTTGTGCATTTTTTTCTAGAAAAATGTAATTATATTTGAGAGTAAGCTATAAAAACTTTGTATCATTTTCTTTTTTCAGCGTGAATTTATTGTAATGATATGCAAAAAAAGATCCGAGGTTTGCTTTCGTGTGACCTAAATTTTAGTAAAGGTCAAACAGGATTTATTCATAAGGCGCCAAGTTAAAAGACCCTTTAAAAGTTAAAAAGCACTTTTTAATTAAAAAATTTTGGACTGTGAACCATTTTGCAAGCAAAAAAAGCGTGCATTTCATTTGCTGCTAAATGTTATTTTTGCAACAATCTTCATGCATCGAGACTTCAAACATCAAACTAAACGAAGAATGAAACAACTTTTACGAAAATTCAACAAAATTTTTAAAAAAAACATTATATTTATGTTAAGTTTAAATTGTAAAAAGTTTTTCTTTTAAAATCCTTGGAAATCTTCTTTTTAACATTAAAAATTTATGTATATTCTCATTCATTTACATATATAAATTTTATTGCACAAAAAATATGGAAATCTAGAAATTTTCAAGAAAAATTTAAAAGAAATCTGATCAAGTCTTGCAGAACTAATAAATAACGAAGACAACATTAAGATTCTATTATTATTATATTTTTGCTCATAAAATCTAACCTTTTTTTGCATGCTCGAAGAACCTAAACTTCTCTTAAAAATACTTACTTTTCGAAGTTTTAAGAAGGAAAATGATATCAATTGTTGTTTCAATGCAATTTTGTATAATGCATATACTTCAGTTTATTTTTTTCTATGAAATTGCTCCAAAATTTCAAAATTCTAATTTAAGTTATTTTTTTATAATTTTATATATAAAATTTTAAACGTAACAAAAAATTATCTGTATGATCTACAAGTAAATTTTCTTTATTACAAATGTATTAGTTATGCTTAGATTAAGTATATCTCTAAGTCAATATGCAGGAAAGTGTCCCTCTAAAAAAGAAAACGATTTTTAAAATATCGCCAACGCCCAGTTTTTTATTGCGTGAAAAAAAAACCCCATCCTGACACACACTCTTGATTATACTTTTTTCCCCCTTTGAATGGATTCGCTGCTTCCCTCTGAGTCATACAGTCCTTTTTTCTTCAATTTTATTTTAATCGCAAAGGATCAAATTTATTCTCTACGCAATTATATATTTATTTAACAGTATATAAAAACAAATCTAACAATTAATAATACGCAGTGCTTAAATTGTTCAAAATTCGCTTTGATTTATTTAGCAGAATATTGATGCGTTCAAATGCATATATGCATCACAATCCAATCTGAAATACCGAAATTTCAAATCTACGTCATATGCGATGCAAAATATTAGAGTAAAATAAAAATGAGTCATTTTCTAATGCTTATTTTAATTCATTTAGATATTTGCTCAATCAAATTACCAAGCAATTTTTGAAACAGATTAAATGTGCCGAATCGTATGTTGCCAAACGTTTAAATAAAAAGTCAGCAAATGCAAATTTTAAGAATTATGAAAGGATTTTGTTACAAGACGCTGTTAGAATATCATCAATTTTCATTTAGATTGCTTTTTAATTTTTGCGTTAAATTTTAACGTATCGTAATTATTTAAATATTTTTTTCTACATAAAATAAATGACTAATTTTAAGTACAATATAAAAAGCTTGTGGGTAATTCCAAATAATTTTCAAAGATGCTGTTGTTATTTATAAGCAACATTGTAAAATAATTTCATGCAAATCTCTGGGGAATAATTAAATAGACGAATTTTATTTTTTTCTCAAGATTATAAAATGATAACAATATAAACTTCAAGTTCTATGTTCTAAACAACAAGATAAACTTCAAGTTCTATGTTTTAAAACAGTCAAAAACTCTAGAGGCCTAATTAACAATAAATTAAATCATGCTATATAATAAATTAAATAATCGATTTAAGTAATAAACGATTATGTAATAAATTTAATAATCGATTTCGACTGTTTTTATTAAATATTTATATTTGTATTGCGGAAAATTTTTAAATTCTGTAGAACATTTTTTTAAATGTATTAATCTGCCTTTTTGGCACAAAAATTCAAACCTTTTTGCTGTATATCTTTTAATTAATGCCATTGTCCGAATCGAATCTGGAGTTGCATCTCATCGTAAAAAAAAGAAGCAACTAATATATATAAATATTCTTACAAGCATTCCTTTTCATATAAATTTCCATCTCTAGCTATTTTACTCCTTACAATAATTCATAGGATTTTATTAAATTAAATATCGAATGCATATTAACACGAAGAGTATAATAGTTTCCTTAAGTTCATAAATATTTCATGAAACAATTAAAAATACTGATGTTCCATAGTACATATATGATTCAATAGTACATATTAAATTCCAGTCATAAATTAACCAATGGAGTACAGATATGCAAAAAACTGTTCAATTTCACATCATATGTTTCATATCCTTTTTCCATTACCTCAATTTAGAATTTCCAGCCCTGAAATAAATATTTTAAACTTAATTAATTTAAAGTTAAAAATAAGAAATATTATTTCATACCTGTTCTAACAGCGTTTCAAGTGATTTAGACCATTATTCTAAGAATTAAACAATTCAAACATAAAATAATGAGCATTTCTATCTTTAACTGGCTTTGTCTAATATTTAACTGAGATTTTCTGGAAGAATGCTTTTCCCCCCCTTAAACACTAAAGATATATACTTCCAAAGAAAATAATAGAGGAATCCGAACTAGGAAAAGATTTTTAGATACAACACATTGTTAAAATGAAATACAAAAAACAATTTTTACGACGCATCAAAGATTTTCGCGCCTTAACGAAAACATTCCTGCAAATCGAATGCGAGACACTGCGTATCTTAAATTTAAAATATCGAAATAATACATCTGCTTCTTTCCCCCAGTCACGCTTTATGTTCAGAAATTTCACGTTTATGCCAACCATCAGAAAAGATTCCCCGATTTAATCTTATTAGAGATTTTCTGCAACAAATATTTCCACGGAAAAAAAATATACCTTCCAAAGTCTCTACCTCTGATACACTAGAAATGCTTCAGTTCATTACACAAAAGAACAATTTCCGCTCCCCTGTCTTTTGAAATAGAACTATCTTTCTGTCGCAGAAAGAGAAATTTTCCGAACATCCTCTTTTCAAGATATTAAAGATCCTTTTTAATGATACAAAGAAATGCGCATTCCGTATTCCGATTCAAAGATTATGCATTTACATAAATTTATTGTGTATCCGCTTCGTTAGGAATTTTCCGATGTTTCATTAAAATCCGGTGCATCGAATGTTGAATACAAATCGCGTTTCTCGCTTCCGAAGTCGCTCTTTTATTTCGTTAAAAATAATAAAACATCAAAATGGTCTTAAAAACGCAACAAATTTTGCATATTGAAACGTTTGATTTCTCTAACGTTTTTGCGCTCCCCTGTCTCCCCTGTCTTAGAAAAATGTATTTGTTCATTATTGAGACGTGAAATTTCCGACTCCAGCCGTTCGTTATGTTTTTCTGCCTTCTCACTGCAATTAATACGCCGGTGATTCTCAACAATGCAACTGCAAATAATTGCTTTTCGGCATTTTTCCCCCAGTTCGAGGCAGTGTAATAATATTAACTGCTTTCAAACATGTAAGAACATGAAACATGAAAAGAAAATGTTTTAAAATTTTAGGATAGATTATTCATATAAAACTTTCTGTCTGATATTCTTCTGTTCATATAAAACGAATTGTCTTTTAATGAGTGGAAATTATTAGTATTTTTTTGGTAATGCAGGGGCAATCAATTTCACCTCTGCTACCGAGATAATATCTATAATACTAAATCTTTGGAATTTCTTTTCCCTAAGAATTTGGGTCACTTATCACCCTGCTTATATCTTTATTCTCTTACTTCATTTTATCATTACTTTTGCAATTCATAGTTTGTAATTAAAGAGGGAAATTGAGAGTAGGGTACTTCATGTGTGGGGAAAAGGGAGAGAAAATCTTCGGTTCAGATTTCGCCAGTACCGCAGTCTAAAGGAAAGATTAAAACGTTGAGATAATCTGATATAATCAAAGTTAGCAGCAATTTCCCTTTTTTTTTGTCTTATCATTTTTATAGTTTTCATCACTTATAAATTTGTTTCAATTACAAATGAAGAGAAATGCTGAGGCCGGTTTTATTTTCCTTCGGATTCTATTCAAAATTCAAAAATAGTAACGCTTTTTAACTTTGAAACATACCTTCAACCCAGAATTATGTTCTTATGTCTACAAAAATCAGATTATTTTTTCTATTCCAGTACGTATTTATTAAGTAATTAACTATTCCGACATCTTCGTAAAATGTGTATCTAAATGGTGTCCTAAAAATTACGATGTCAGGTATACTTGTCAAGTATAGCGTATGTGTAATATGAAATTATGTTGTAATGAGATGACTTTTAAAAAAAAAATAATCACAACCATTTATTTATATAAACTAACGTACTTTTTTTTAGTATATAAACGAAAAGGAACATAAAAATGAATTTATTATTTTAATTAGCCATTAGAGTGTGTTATTGAGCAAAGCATGGTACAACGTATAATAATCTTTTATTTGTTCCTTTGATTTCGACTTGGCTTCAAAACATTTTAAACATCTTGAAATCTACGAAAATGTTTGAGTTTCTACTAAAATTGTAATTCAAACTACAAATTGTCACTACTTATTACTCCTTAAGAATGAACTCGTCACAACGCAAATTGCTGTACTTTTTCTACGGCAAGTATACTCGTCAGAAACAGTTAACTGATTAATAAAATAATAATTATAAAACTGCATCTAAAACAAATCAAAGAATTTTTTTAAAAATTCTATTTGAAACTAACAAAATATATTTATTTCTTCTCCTTATATCATTATTTTTGGTTTAAATAGTTTTCAAAATACGTTTGGAGAGAGCATTTTTTCTTCATTTACTATTATTAGCATTACTTCTATTTTTTTTTTTTAACATTGTACTTTTTAGGTGAATTTGAAATGTGACAACGTTAATTTGAAACGATAACACCAATTTGAAGTAATCTTAGTCCAATGTTACTTTAAATTATTGTTAAATTTTCTCATTTATCATGAAATATACACGAAATTGTCGGTAAAAATGTATGTTTCCAACACTCGTGATCAAGTTCCATACTTCACGATCCTATTTTTCTTTGTTGAAATTACATCTCTGAAATATGATATAATCTGTCGGCGCATCTGACATTGGATGTATATTCTGTCACTCGCCATGTAATTTTTAATAAGTTATTTAACAATATTTTTTATCCTTTATTATATATTTTATTGTTTTATTTTTTTTTCTTCAATTTGCTGCATTTCATATTTAGAAACATCAAGATTTCAGTACCACAATATTCTATAGAATGCTAATTATTTTTTACTATAAAATTATTTAATGCTTAAACTATAATAATTGTGTGATCGTCATTCGAGTATAGATGTATTTTTTTGTTAACAATTCATAATACATCAATAAAAAAATCCAGTTATTATAATATGTTTAATATCTTTTGAAACAATCATTTTAAATTGGATTTTCTTCTATAAAAGTAAAGAAATCATAAAGCTAAAAGGTAAAATTAAAACAAAAACAGCAAAATGCCTTGATGCATTGTTAATCTAGTGAAAAAAAGAATATAAAATGAAAAAAGAAACGAACTTCTTTTAGAGAATTCTTAGAATCAAGCCTTTAAAACCGGTATCTTCTGACACGCTTTTTAAATCAAAAATGCATCCATCATTTCATTTCTTTGTGACAATTTTCTGACTGTATCCACTTGAATGCTGAACTGCGAAATACATTTAATTAATAAACTATTTACTTAGCTTAAAAGCACTCTTCAGCGCATGATGATAAATTCCGTTAAGTTCGTTAGCAGTCTTATTTGAAAGATAATTCGATTTCGCCGCAGTTTAGATATGTATGTTAATTTGATTAAGCTATTATCTCTTGCAACACAAAGGCTCTCCCATGAACTGCGTATTTTTGATGTTGCCTCTCAAGGCTGAGAGTGGCAGTTCCATTCAGTTCTCTCGCTGAATATTTTTCAGAAGTGTCCAATTATAATTCCGTCGAGTTTGCGTTATTTTAACTCTTGTCAATGTGAATTAAAGTTCGATATATAACGTTTGTTGTAAAATGAATGCTAAACTAAATTTTAATCGTATGGGACTTTTCTAATTAAATGAAATTGATATTGATTATTATGGACGTAATTTCAGTTAAAGAACTTTATTTCAGTGTGTTCTATTTGGGAAAATTGCGTTTGACTTGAAATGTTCATTAAAAGTATATAGTGCTAATTATAGATTTGAAAAATGTTTCAGTATTTTGAAATGCTTTTTTTTCATATAAATTCATTTTAGATTCCTCTTAAATATTTTTTAAATTCCTATAACTAGGGATTTCCTGATGAAATTAATGCAAATCCTGAAAAATTTGCTTTTCAATAATACATTTTCTTATCTACGAATGAGGAAAAGTATTGAATAGCACTTATACGATGTTGACAGCTTATAAATATATTTTTAGATATACTAATAATATTTTGATAAATTGTGTTTCTCGTGTTATGTCTCCCTTTACGAATATCAGTTTGCTTCTGAAATTTTTAATCTTATAAAACAGATAGCACCAGTCGTGTTTCAATTTTATTTTTTGCTATTGAAAATATAGATAAAATATTGTAATTGTTTAAAAAATTCGAAATCTAGATTTTTACGAATCTCCGTGATTTTGATTTACCTGAGTTCGAAAAAACCATTTTTGGTATTACAATCAGGCAAAGATAACTCAAAAGCGTTTTGAGATAGAGAATGAAATTTAGTACACTTTATTGACATCAAATTCGTAGATTTCTGTCAAATTTTGAGCAAAATTCGTTAAATGAAAGTTTTGTCTATCAATCTGTTCGAATATAAATTAACATAATTACAAAATAAGAATAGGTAGATGGATAACATTCGGTACACCGATTTAATATTAATAATGTAGACAGCTACCAAATTTTGAGTACGTACAATAAGGGTTAATTCGCTGTCCGTCTGTATTATCCGAAACTTGCAAATGCGATGGTTCAAAAACACATTGACTTAAATATATCATAATTCATGTGGTAATTATTTTGTAATTATAAGTGCAATTTTGTGTCAAATTTTTATTTCAACCAGTTGGGAAAAACGTGCTTAAAACACAAATTAAATTTTCGGCTACTATTAAGAACATACCAGGGATTCATTGCCAAAACATTCACCTAGGATCTCATGACAGATTCAGTAAAAAAGCTCAATTTACGCCAAAGGTTAATATTTCATAACTATTGTACACCATTGCCATGTAGGGAGGCTTCTGAAACAACACCTTTATTACTGAGTATGCGTGAAAGTTTTGGAGGGACTACTCCTGACTGTTTATACTTAAATTATACTATATAATTTACGTTTAACTTGAACACTTTTCCTTTTACTCGGATAGCACTGAATGCCTTTGCATTGCCATAATTGTGATGTCTACGTAATTTGAAATAGTAGAATAAATGACATAATCATTACTTCCGTGTTATTATTTTCGGAGATATTTTATAAAGCAAGGTAATAAAATATATCTCAAATTTTTCTATTTTGACCTGAACTAAAGTTGACAGTACAACGAAAATTTGCTTTATTTACTCACGATCTAATAGTCACGAATTAAAATTCAACAATATTTAAAGGTATTCACAACTCATTTAATTTTAAGCCCCACTCATGTATATTCTATAATAATTCCATCTATTGAAGTTATATTCTCTCATTTCATTTCACTAAAACGTTGTTATAATTTTAAGAGCAGCGGAAGAGCGACTTTTTTATTCACAAGTAAAGCAGCTGTTTCCAATTTCATGCAAAATATCAACTTCAACACACAGTAGAGATAATATTGATTTTATTATACAGATGCAATGTTTCTGCATGCTATCTTGAATTTTTGAAAGTGAATCTAGTACAATATTTTGTGAGCCATTAATGTGTATCAAAGCTCGGAAGACTTAGAATTGAAATATTCTTTGAGTCCGGACTATGCATTGATTTCTGATATTTTCCAGTATTGTTTTTGAAAGCTGAATACTAATACCACATGGAATCGAAATTCAACAAATGCATTTAAATTCATTGCTGGAAATTATTTAGATCACTAATATCATCAAAAATTTGATTTCTTTAATTTAAAGTCTGATTCCTTATAATACGACACGTTGTCATATTCATATCTTATTATTAAAATTACATTAAATATTACATGCCCATAGGAATATTCTGAAATTGATAATTAACAAAATTGCAATTCGGCAAATAATTATTTCTAGAAAAAGCTACATTTTTTTACATTTTTAATAGTATTTTTAATTGGATTTTAAGGCCCCCCCTTTCAATTAATAGGTTTTCGTTTCCAATCGACAATAAAATATAATAGCTTCACTTCTTTAATTTCATGTACAAATAGTCAGAACTTGCATAATCTTGATGGATGCTTGTTTTAATGCCTATTGTAAGCATACTGACTAATAAACTTGGAGTTGTTTGGTATTAAAATTATTTCATGTGTAACAACTACTTTTGAATAAAATATGCAACACAAATTTCTTTTACCATCTAAAACGTTTTTAATTACAATTAGAATAACAATTATTCCAGATACTTTTGAAAACGGCCAATAATTAATTTTCTCAATTATTTTCCTATTTTTATATTAGTGCTATACATTTTGTTCACAAATGATGAAGTATAGAAAAAATTGAATCCATATGAGTGATCCATATATATAAGCTTTATTTTAAGCTGGCCAAATCACTTTTTTTTCAAAAGTCGTTTTAAACAGAATAGAAATTTGAATAATAAAAAGAAATTTGAAAAAAATAGTTATAGACTAATTCGAAGTGTAACGGAAACAAAAAAAATTTAGACATTTCTAATTAAAATTTTAAATAATTTTAGTACTTTTAAAAAATGGACAATATTTTTTCACGTTTTATATAATAGGTGCACAAAATTCGGTTAAACTCAGCTTAGATATTTAGGAGGATATGCAAAGAATATATATATATGTTTTAAAATATCGATCCTCATTTATATGAAGATGAGATTTAATAAATGTTGTCAACAAGTTTTATCTGGGGTTTTTTGGTAGTTGAGAAAAAAGTTATTCTGGTAAACAGGTAAGTTTTAATGATTCTGCGGTGAGACCTCAGGTTGAACAAAACTTGCTATGCGAATGAAAAGAAAGAATTCCGCCGTAAATATTCCATCAGGACCACTCTGTCCGGACTCGTTTTAAATGGAAATTTATTCTCCCCGCAGAGCCGCTCTCCATTGAATTCGGAGATCTTGAGCCGCCGCATCTGCGGCTCATCATCGCGTATTAGGCGGCGGCGCTCGGGAAAAGAAAGATTTGCTCGCAAAATGCTGACGCCGGCAAGAATGCAGAAAACACTCGGGAAAGAGAGTAAATATGTCTCCCACTATATTTCATCATTTTAGATTTCCGACGAAGAAACAGATAGAGAATGTACACAAGATTCCGTGGTTGAGCATTTTTGTTATGGAAAGCATGGAGCTTTTTTATTTTAATGTATATGCATGATATGAAATAAAGAGAAAAAAAATGCTGAATTGGTAAAAATGTTCTGCTTTTAAATATTGCTATTGAATTTTGTTCTATTAGAAAGAATATTTTGGGTTAAATAAAAAGATATTCGCGGTTAAATTGGATCAAACTCATACTTCTCAGTATAATTGGACCAATTTAAGTATGTCAGAAATCAATAAAAGCAGAAATGTTTATTTTTACTGTAATTCCAATGCCTTTCATTTTTAAATATGTGCTGATGTGTGATGTACGTCACAAAGCAAGAACTTTTAATAAAATCAATAGGGTTTATCTGCTAAATATCAGGAATTCTAATATTTAGATTCGTAAATGCAATTAATAATCTTTCAATTTTTCTATTTTTAACAAGCTATTATTTTACAACAATAAATGAATGGAGTAATTTTAAAATGTATGTGCTGGATTGCGTTTTCCTAAAATGAACTTTTAACTGCAATCCTTATAATATTTTAAGAATTAATTTGGCAAAAGAAGTATTGAGCATTCACGCTTTCTTTTACTAACAAATGGTTATTATTATTTAAGTTGTCAATTCTGACTTTTAATTTCATCAACGTTTGAAATTTTCTTTTAATGCTACTGACTTCGTACATAAATGTATTTTATTTCCTTTTCCATTTTTCTGTAAAAAAAAGCCTCTGCAAGTATCGTTAGTTTCCCAAATAAGTATTAAAGTTCAAAACAATTTTGCATACATTTTGTTTAATTTTGTAATGCATTTAAGTAAGATTAAGATTTTTATAATTGTGATATTTCTGTTTTATTGAATTTCTATTGCTTTCAGTTGCAAGTCTTTAAACATAATAAAGAACAAGTTAAATAAAACGAGGATGGCAAATCGAATAATTTCTAAATATTTAAATATTAAATTATCAAAATATTTAAGAATAAAATATTGAGATAAAATATTTTTAGTTTATTTCGACAAGTAATTTTCATTGTGAAAATGTTTCGCAATATGAAGAATTTCCTTCATACTTTCAATGCTCTTCCAATTAATGGGTCGATTAAAGAAAATTCTACATCAAATTAGAACATAAGCACTCAAAATATAACGTTTCACTATGATGTTGGTAGCATAATTTTTCTAAGGAATTAATTACTATGTTAAATTTACCATTTGAGTTTTAACAATCAATCACTTTGCTTCACAATGTTGCTGAATTATTAGTGTTATAATGATGTGACACTTGTTTACGGATAATGCCTTTAATCACCTAACAGTTCTGTAAAACCTTTTATGCCTCATTTTCTTTTAATTAACTTGAAGGTCAAACATATAAAGTAAATTTGGGTTTTAAAGCAATTTCCCTGCCTTGGATATGCAACCAGAAAAATTTTGGTGAACTAAAGAATTTCTAGCGCAAAAAAGCTATTCCGATGTTAAAAACGGTAAAAGATGAATGCATTCTATCGGTTTATATTCTAGTGACTGAATATAATTCATATTTCAGTGAATGTATATATATATATTCACCGTGTTTTTTTAATACAAAATAGAAGGATTTATTACAAGTGTATATGTGTAAATGAAAGTGTATTATTACTTTAAAAGTATCAAAATCACATTATTCAGACCGAGATAAGATACAAAAAAGATCTAGCTTAAAAATTTTAAAGTACGAACATAAACCACTGCTTCCGTGCGGTTTTAAATGAAATATGGTGATCTTTTGAATACAATGAAGGTTTTGCATAATATCTCAGAAAATATTCTGGGGAGAAAACGTTTTGAATAATGCATACAAATCAGTAATTCAAATTTTCCTATCACGCGATAACCAACTTATGCAAGAAAACGCGGCTTTTTTTTGTTTCTTTAGCTCTTTTCATTACGAACGTATTACTTATGTTACATGTTTCTTATTAAGACTACGCAAAAAACGTAATTTATTGTTCATTCAAATTTTTTGAGAAATTTCCATTTCCAAAAATTATCAATGTGACTTCCATCTCATGCTACAATGGATTTGTTTGCATTATTAAAGCATCAGAGTACAAAAAATGCGCTGCCATTAAAATTACTCATTCAATTAAAATACAGCGTATAACTAATGTTTACTTTTACCATTCTTAAATTATTTTTAGAAGGGGGTGCTGCAGTTTGAGTGAGTGAATTTCTTTCTGTATTTAATTAAAAAAATAAAAGTCTTTTAATAATAATTTTGCAATTTCGAAACAAAATAATCATCGTCTACATCGTTTAAAAGTCTTTGATGTAACTATAGCCATTGGAAAAATTCTCGTTTTCGGTAATGAAGTTCCTGATTTCAAGCCAGATTTCAACACAAATGTGTCCCATAGCGATTCCAAAGAATATACACAAACTATTTTGGAGCAAAGTTTGTCCTGATTATAAGTTCAGAGATGGGAAAGGTTTGTTTATTCGTAATCTTTAACCTCGGAATTCATTTCTAAATTATAAACTTTATTAGGAAATACTCTTCTTATTGATTTTTTAATATGTTTTATGTTTATATGTTTTAATTATTTACTATGTTTTGTGATCAGAAAATATATATTATCTGATTACCAAACGAATGCGTATATTTGGGATTCGTAATTACCTTAATTTTCATCATTCAAATTAGTCTACATTATTGCCTATCTTTGAAACTTTAAAAGCTATGAATTCCTGACTTTCCGAGCTTAAATTTCTATTCTTTTGATTGCAATAACCATATATATATCTGGCATAATGATCTTTGTTTTTCGTTTAATTCGTATGTTTCCATTCTTTGAAGTTTTGAGCTATTTCTTTTGTAAAAAGCACATTAAACTACTTAATGCAGTACGGATAGCACTGAGTAATGCAGAACAGTATACGGTAAAAAGAAACTATGTAGTTTAATTACCTATACTGTAAGAGTCTGAAAGAGAGCAAGTTTCGTATAACAAGACAGAAGTACTTTTTTATAGGCATACATAAAAATATACTAACGGAATGTTTAGTTTGAGATTTGAATCATATTCGAATACCAAACAAAATATATTATTTGTTTGAAGTAATATTAAGTAAATCGCAAGAAAAGTGAATACAAATGAAAGAAAAACTGAATATCTGCATTGACAAGAAAATTCGTCATTGAAAGAGTTTTTTTAATGAAATATTAATTTCTTATAACTTAGTTTTCTTTTAATTTGAATGTTGGTCTTTTAATTCACTAGGCCATTAATAAAGGTTTTGAACTTAAATTTCAATGAAGATCCAAAATTTTGTGAAAAAACTAACTGTAATTAAACAATTATTATTATTATTTTAATTTCATAAAGAAAATCTGTTTGTTTAGTGGGGGGGGGAATGGAAACTCTGCAGATGGAACAGATTTTTTATGCATTCCTTTTAGATGGTATGATTTTGCAGTACTTATTTTCCTTAAATTAAAAAAAACTGAGAGCAATAAAATAAAAACTAATAACAGATTCTTTTTCTTTACTTTTGGGAAATGTATGTTTGACTCCTTCAATGTTATTGGAAGTTATTGATATGAAAAGTTTATCGTAATAATTGTATCGTATCATATGTACATTACAGATATATATTATAATTAACTCTAAATTAATTATTAAAGAAATATTATCTATTTTATAACATGCAGCAAGTTTGATTCTGAGATCCTTTTGAACAATGTGGCACAGTGACCTTATTTAAAGTCATTGCTTTGAGACTTAAATATGTTAAGTTGGTATACAGAATCCACCAAATATGCATAGGGGCATGGTTACATTAATTTGTCGTCGAGTATCAAACGTTTTCCACATGGAGAGACGCGGTAGTTTGAAAAAGGGATTGCGTCCTGAAATTTTTCTTTGAAATCTGATTAAAATGACTCGGTTCGTTCCCGAAATTTTGTGTTTTCGAAATAGGACATTAACGGTAACAATATGTTAAATATAACATCAAGATAACTTTGGGACAAAATATAACAATGAAGCATATTCATGTTAAATGCAGCAATTTCCTGATAAATGAAATATCTAATATTACAAAATTTCTTGTCTCTAAAAAATAAATATATTTAAAACACATGTTAAGACCCTCCTTACGTTTTGTTACTCTTTTTTAATCTGAAACAGACCGATCTCCGTGTTACCATTTCCCGTAGAAAAATCATGCACATATATCTGCTGAATTACAAGTGACGCATTCCTACATTAGCTAATTCCTCCACCTTAACTTTTAAATCTCTGATATCTCTCTTAATAAAGGAATCTCAATCGATAGAAAGAAAGAAGTTACTTTCAAAAGTAACTCTACTTCAAGTGGCTCATGATCGTTACAAAACACATAACTGTCTCGCAAAATCTTTTACTTCGTTTTGTAATAAACTCGACGAGGAATTTCTAAAAATATCGATATATCGTTAGGCTTTCCCCAACATAGTTCGCGTGAGTGACTTTAGATCTACTCGAGGAACCTCACGCGAGCTTTCGTGAGCCGGCAATTGCAGCAAGAAGTTGCCCCCTACAACCCTACGCAGGAATGGAACTCCTCGATCGGATTCGTTACGCGAACGGGTTTGCTCGAATCGAGTAATAAAAGGGGACCGAATGCGTATCGATTCAATGTTAGTATTGCATCGTCATCTTTCTTTCGGGTAATGAGCGGGACCGATTCTTAATAGCCCGTGTGGGATTTCATAATCGCCTTTGGAAACTCATTTCCGTCTCGAAAAGTTGGATTCGATGCTCGAGATTAATAATAAAGCCGACAGATGGAAGTTCGTGGAATGAATGCCAAATAAAAATCGTTAAGTTTTAAGGAAGTTTGGGGGCTTCTGTTCCTTGCTTAACGAGAAAATGGGATAAATATGTTCTATTTTGGAGCTGACTTTTATTATTTTAAGAATAAAGAATAGTAATTGGAAGAATAAGGACACATTCTTTCCTTTAATTAATGCATAATCACATGCAGGCTGAACTACAATTTTCTTATCATCAAACCCTCAAATATGTTGGTGGTATTATCGGCTTAATTTTAAAGATTAAGGTACTCAATTTATATTTATTGAATTTAAGCTATTAAGGAGTTTCCAAAACATAAGGAATCTCCTTTTTAACCTTATGGGTACATTTGACGTATCAGAACGTTCCGTATTTGTTTGAATTTATGTATTTTTTTTTGTAATTTTAATCAGCTTAAGTTATCTCAATATCATGCAGTAGTATATATTCTGAACAATAAGAAATAAATGAATTCTTACGTAAAAGCTACTGCCTTCACATATTTAAAAAAAATAGATGCGCTTCAATTACAAAAGTGTTTTTAAAAAAAAATATGAAAAAATGTTCAAAAAGTATAACATATGGTTAATATTTACATGGCAAAAGAATATTCAATTTGAGAAATGATCAATATTCATTAATTTTATAAATACGTGTACAACTTTCTTGAACTTTTACTTTATTTTGATAATAATAAAAAGTCATAAATTAAACTAAACACTTTATTTTCACTTTTGAAATTTAGTTCTTTCACAGGCATTCCTGTCTTTTTAATTTTGTTCCCAATATCTAGGTAGTAAAAATTAAATATTCTGTATAATACATTTTGCTTTTAATGAAAATCTAGGTAATAAAGGTTCCTTTTCACAAAATGTATTTTGTTTCATTCTTTATGTGTAAGTCTTTTCGAATCTAGTTTGATAAAATATATCTTCATTCCGTGCATGAAAAACCAGTTTTATTTAAATTTTTACAATACAATTTCAAAATTGAGACAATTGGCATCCAAATTCTGTTTCGTATTTTTTTTTTTTATGCCTTTGCTTTGTCTTTTCGAATTTAAATCTCTTATCATGCTATCTCTGAAACCTAATGAATAACAAAAAAAAAAAAAAATCTATTAAAAACTTTTTATAGTGAAGAATTTTATAACAAGCAACACATGTTATTGTGAACAATTTGTCTCACTCTCCCAATCCGATACAATATGCATAAAATTTTATAAAATAGTCATAACTGTTTTAGATTTAAGAAAATATTGATTACTTAATTAGACTGAGAATACAAAGTAAAAACTATTCAGTTTGGTCGCATTAGTTGCAGAAGCGACAATTATCACCGATGATAAATTCAGTTATCACCGATGATACTTCCAGAATTTTTAATTAATCAAACACGATTCTGTCATTTTGGGAACTATAAAATGAGGATATCCTGTTCTGAAACATATGTAGTTCAAAACTTTAGAAACGTAAAATTCGAGCTTGGGATAATTAAAAAAAACCCCTTAAGTTAATGAAACAATTCATATTTCTTCCATGATTTTTTAGTCCAATTAAACTTACCCGATTATTCAAAAACTATTTCCTAATAGTAAAATAAGTTTGCAAATATAAAAAATCCATAAATGATAAAACATTAGAATAATATTAATGCTTAGAATAATAATGCTTATAATAATATTAATGCTTAGAATAATAATGCTTATAATAATATTAATGCTTAGAATAATATTGCTTATAATAATATTAATGCTTAGAATAATAATGCTTATAATAATATTAATGTTTAGAATAATAATGCTTATAATAATATTAATGCTTAGAATAATAATGCTTAGAATAATATTAATGCTTAGAATAATATCAATGCTTCGAATAATAATATCAATGCTTCGAATAATAATATCAATGCTTAGAATAATATCAATGCTTCGAATAATAATATTAATGCTTAGAATAATAATGCTTAGAATAATATTAATGCTTAGAATAATATCAATGCTTCGAATAATAATATCAATGCTTCGAATAATAATATCAATGCTTAGAATAATATCAATGCTTCGAATAATAATATTAATGCTTAGAATAATATCAATGCTTCGAATAATAATATTAATGCTTTATCAGACGCTGATGGGAAGGTTTATATACGTTTCATTTCGTTACTTAGTTATTAGAATAATTACATATACCGATCGTCTGCTTCTGTAATTTTGTGTACAAAAGAGCTTCCTGTGTTTCTGGAATTCACAGAAGATACATCATAACTGATACATTTTCAGAAAATTAATAAAATAAAAAAGCCCAATTTAAAATGAAACATTAAAATAATAAAATGTATGGAAGTGGGAAATTAAAGTAGACAATTTTTAAAAATAGGGACCACATAACAGAGGGATGCTTAAAACAGCCACTGCTTACAACGGTTGTTGTGATAATCTGCACATACCAATTTCGATATCTTATTTGAGCGCTACATTTTGAACATTAAGGACCCATTCATAATACGTGTTCTTTATCATAATAGGCTTTACTTAAATGAAGTCTATTTTTAGTTAAATATAGTTTCCGCTATAGTACACTTTGCGTATTTCTTCTGTTTATAATGAAATCAATATATGTTCACGCAATGCATTTTTAATACAACGCATCAATAAAATTTAGGATGTTATTTCTTATTTTCTTTACACGGAAAGGGTAACATCAGCATAGCAAAAGACAATGTGCAGGAGATGTTAAACGATATTTCCTTTCGTGATTGTAGCTTCATGTCATTTAACATATCGTAGATTCTAGCTACATGTCATTTAACATATCGTAGATTCTAGCTACGCATGTCATTTACCATATCGTAGCTTGTAGCTACGCATGTCTTTTACCATATCGTAGATTGTAGCTACACATGTCCTTTACCATATCGTAGATTGTAGCTACACATGTCATTTACCATATCGTAGATTGTAGCTACATGTCATTTAACATACCGTAGATTGTGGCTTCATGTCATTTACCATATAGATAAATTGCAAAAGTTTTAAAAATAATAGAGTGATTACAAAAAAAAAAAAAAAAAAGCTCTGAAATAATGTAATTCTCGCCTAAACTTTAGTAAGCAAGACTAGGATTTCTAATAGGGGCATGATTAACATGTAGTTTGGTAACTGGTGATATAACAGAAGAATGCTCTCCCGATTTAAAACAAAGGATTTCCTGAGCTCCTTTAAGAAGAAAAGCTTAGTTTAGTCGGACAATTCATCCTCCCACCATGAGGTCATTAATTCTGTCGACCAATCCGTCTCGCCGGGACCTTTGCCCATCAATATCCCTTGGAAACAAAGACAAGCCGGCGCCTTTAAGCGGAATTCGGATTAATCCCTAATGCCGACAGTTTATCACACGTGCCGAGAGGACAGGGCGATTTGATTCCTTTCAAAAGAACGCCTTTCGGAATCGGATTAAGAACTTCCTCCGTAAAATTGGATTATCTGCTATCTAAGGTCTGTTAGGAGAAGTTAATAGACTCCATTTACTGATCCAGTGTGTGTATGTTTGCACAGGCTCTCAGTGTTTGCTGGAAAGAAGCTGGTAGTTAGTTGGTGTCATCTATCCAGTGATGTAGTGAGGTGTGGTTTAAAGATAACAGTATTCTTCTGCGATAATAAGTGTTTAAAGTGCAGGCAGTCTGTTTAAAAAGCAAGAATATTTTTAGAGAACATTATTTTAAGGTATTAGGTGGAATGTAAATAACATATTTAATATAACATTCGCCCTTTCTTCAGTTTTAACTTTCTTCAAATCGGGATGATTATAAAATGAGGGTTGTCTTTTAAAAAGTTCTGCAGTTGAATATTAATAAAATAAAAAGTTCTCAGTTTTTTTGTTTTTTAATGTCTTCTAATAAATACATTGTTAGGTTATTCGAAAATAGTATTGAAATATTTCTAGCACAAATTTATTTAAGTGAAATAACTGAAAAAAAAATTAAAACTATTTCTTAAGTTAAATTCAATTTTGGTACTGTATTATGCATTAAAATGTGTAATTGTCTTAAAAGACATAAATGCAAGTTCAAATTACATAATTTCTGTATTCAATATTACTTTATATTTCAAATTATATCGTCGGGTTAGTCTTAATGCTTTACTCATTACTATATTTCATAGATTTGCGCATTTTTTTTTTTTTTGAGTTTATTACTCAGTTGTAGAATTTATCACTTTCCCATGATCCTTGTTTTTAAATCAGAATATTAGTATAATTAAATCAAATTTCTCAAAGTTTTTAGTTAAGTCTTATTTAAGTAACTTTGCTATTCAATCATTTCTAATTCCACAACATTTATTATTTTTATTTGGAAATTTTCTCTTTTTTATTAAATTAACTTTATGTGAAATGAAAGAGCTGATAATAAAATTCTATGTTGATGCTTTTTATAGATTTTATGTTCCTAAACCAAATTATATGACAATGAAAATAAACAGGAAAAAAGGTTTCATTTCCTGTTTGTTAACATTTTATATTCTAGTAAAACTTCACTGCAGATATATAACATTTAAATAAATAGTATATTAACAGCAACAGTATATTAACATTTAAATAAATAGTATATTAACAGCATCTTTCATGTGTACTAATATTTACTTATTAATGCCTATTATTAATCGGAATCATGCATTCGCAAGTAAAAAAAAAATGATTTAAACAATGCTCATTATATTTTTCATAATCTTCTTTTAATAGCATATTAAAACATGATTCCTTTACTTTATATTACTCTTTGTATATTTAGGTAACCTACCTAAACAATGTTTAAAAGATTATTTTAGTAAAATATTAAAACGCACGAGATAGTATATTTTTTATCTAAAGATATTCTTTGACATCTTATGCTATGGGTTTAATAGCTGATTTTAGTACACTATTAAAACACAAGAGATTGTAGATTTTTATCTAAAGATATTCTATGACAATCTTATGCTATGCATTTAAGATATGGTATTTAAACTTTAAACCGGTTACTCCAAACCGCCCAATGGCACACGGAAAAATCTGAATGACCGGACCGCCGCAACAGCAACATTGGTGGAAATTGTGGTTTGAGTCCTAAGGGTCATCGTCAGACACAATACAACACAGGCATCGATGGGAAGAGCCACACACCCACCTCTTCCTGTACCCACCAGGGTGGCGAGAATCAACCAATCGTAAGCTTCTCATCCTGAATTACGAGGTATCCCAAGTGGAGATATGACATTATAAAATGAAACGTTTTAACTTAACAAAAATAATTAAATGACCTGATCGATTTCAAAAATACTTCTAATTTAAGTGGTGTAGCTTTCTTTGGGAAAATAAAAGTAAATTTTGAATAAAATAAAAAAGATGACAAACGTTTGTAAATTATTCTTTATAATAAAAACTATTGGAAAGAAACACTTGAAGAATACCTACTTTGGCCATGCATCTAGAAAACATTAGTTACCGCCCTAAAATTTCCTTTAAATACGTTCTCTTTTTAGTATGAAGTTCGTTGAAGTTTCACGGATGCAGCGGATAATGTATCCTCATTGTTACAGTATCAATTTCAACAATGTTAACTCAGATCCTTATCGCTCCCATCTTCATCTTTTTCCGCCACTGGATCTCCTCCACGAAGTAATGACAAACGATGACAAAGTGATCCTTTGGCGACTTTTGTCACTCGTGCCATTGGCTCCCGTTTCCCTGACGTAATTACTGATCCATGAGTGATGCATCCGGTGCTTGAAGAATCGCCCTTAATCCGGCCGAGGGGGTTGTTTACCGAATGGCGATATCATTCCTCAATCATTCACGATGATAAGGAGGCAAACTTTTCCTCGAGTTGGGAAAGATCTTTAAGGCATTTGTCAACGGAGGGAGGCTTCTGCTTTCTGCGCAGAAAACTTCATTCGCGGTGATAAGAGACCCAAGAGGATTATCTCCCAGCGCCCGGCACAACTATTTTTCATTCTCTAGGCATGGGGATACTTTATGGAAGTTGTCGTCGAGAGTTCTTATGAAATTTTAGCTTGAACAAAAGGAAGTGATGGATCGGGCTTTTTCTTATATACATATCTTTTTCTTTTAAGTCACGACAACATAATATTGAATGCGATTCGAAAAGATACCAACATAGTTTAGGGGAAAATCAAGCAATTACATCACTTGTACATAAGTCGAATTGTCGAGTTTTACTCCTCGTTAAAGGCTTTGTTTGGTCTGAATTATATCTAGCAGCATTAGTTATTATTATTTAAGCCAAAAATATAGCAAAATTAGAATGGAGTTTTATATTAATTTTTAATTAGCAGTCATGCGTTTGAGTGGTATGGAGAGCTAATAGAACTTGCTAATCGTGTTGTATTTGTATCTTTGAAAATATTGAAATAGATGCTTTACATTACCATGAATTGATTGGACATTTTTTACTGAAAGTAATATAAATTTTTAAGATTTTTTTTCAACTAAATCTCACGACATTTGAGTATCTTGTGTTTAGAGAAATTACTACAACGCAATCCCTTAGTTTAGCAAACTTGTTTTGTGCATTATGCATTTGTACATTATTTTGCTTCTTACTTCATTGTTAGTATGCAACCATGGCGTTTGCTGCTATTTAAAATTTATTTGTTTTCGTTTGACTCCTTTTTCATTAGAGTTCTTTCAGTTTACCTTATTACATAGCTTGAATAACAAAATAGGATCCATAATAATAAAGGATATATTAGTTTAAAATTTAAATAAAATATTTGAAATAAAAACTTTATAAATAAAATAATAAAATAAATATTTTATCCAAATTAATTTTGTTACTCATGTTTCAGATACTAATAGAAGCGTTTCTTATGATGCCAAGATTAACCAGTTTAAGCTCAGATACCAGTGGAGAAAATTTTTTGAACTAATATGTTATATGTCCAAATATAGAATTTGATGATTCTTTAGATAATCATCCGGAAGGTTATCCCTGAAATATCTTGTATACTATCTATAAATAAATTATCCCCTACTTTATCCCGCATAAAATTATGGATCTTGTGGTATACCGCCATGAATGCTCAAATTAGTTTCATATATTGCAGTTACCTATTTCATAATATAATAAAGAAAACCAATACCTTTATATTAAATGCATGCCACTGGCGAACAATGGATATATGATTGCTGATCTAGCTTTTTACTAAATCTAGCTTGCGATCTTTGATAATTAATTGCCGAGATGTATTAAAAATCGAATATTTATTTTGGGTGCCTTTTTTCCGACCTGCTGAAACCAGAAATTGACATGGAATATAATATTACATATGAAATTTCGCTCATTTAAATCATTGCATTTTTGAGTTATCGCTTTTATATCCATGAGAGAATATGAATCAACAAATGGTCAACCCTTTGACAGATTTGGTTCAAAATTTGATAGAAATCTTTAGTTAAGATACGGAAACTGTAAATCTATTTCCATTTATAGAAGCTCTTTCTTTCTTTCTTTTCTTTCTTTTTTTGATTTACATTCATGCAAGAATACAGACAGACGGATAGTTAATCCCTTTAGGAATTTGATTCCAAATTTAATACAGATCTTCATTATAGATACTAAACCTATGTACCAAATTTATCTGTTTAACGCTTTGCAGTTATGCTATTCAATTGAATCGAAACAACCGACTAATAGATTTCCTCAAAAAGAATTTTGTTCAAAATTTAACAAAAATTTCAAATTCGGTATAAAGACCATGTGCCAAATTTCATTTGTCTGGCTCAAAGTATTTTTGAGTTAGGTTCACAGACATACTCCATTCCAAAAATATGTTTTCAGAACTCAGCGAGGTCAGAAAAGTGAACATTCATCGTTATCTCAAATTAGAATTTTTTAAAAATATATTTTTGATAGTTACATTACTTCACCTGTAATTTGTACACGAGATGGAGAAAAAAAGGAAGGAAATTACTCGATAACTTCACGTATCATTTCCTTCCGACAGATGGCGCAGCAATTTTTCTAGAAAATGAGTTTCTAACTTCGAAATGGGGCGCAAGAATTTGTTGTTTCAACTGTAAAAACACTCGGAAATTTGTACAACTTTTTGTTTATATAATTTATAAATTTAAAGAAATGTAAGAGCGTATGGGACATGGAAATAGACTGTGTAGGAAATAAATTTCAAGGAAGCTAATCTAATAGATACTTAAAAAAAATGAATAAATTTTTCTATAGTAAAAAAAAAAAAAAATAATAAGAAATAAAAACATACTATCATTCTATCAAGAACTACAACATTCTCACAATTTAGTTTTCTTTTACAAATGAAGAATTCTTTTTCTAACTTCAGGTTGCAGAAAAACTCTTCTTTAATATTTTTTCTCGAATAAAATCTCTAGCTGTTCATTCGTTTTAGTTTTTTTCTAAATCTTAATATTTTGAGATTCACTGAGTGTTCTGCTTTTCGTTTCCTTCCCTGTTGCAAGGCATGGGAATTCTGCCTTCTGTCAGGTTTCAGGTAATTTTTGCTCCATTTTAAAAGGCAGCGTGACAATTTTTAGCAATCTTACATTCTCATTCTGACCACAGTTTCGCTATTACATGTTTTGCGTGGATTTCTACAGCTGTAGAATTCAGCAGTACGTGGAACTTTTAAATTAAAACAATGCAACATATTACTAGATTAAATCTTTGTTTCGCGTTTCATACGTAAAATATTTAACTCGATCTCTTCTGCGAATGCCATTGCGTTCTTTTTTTTAAAAAAATTAAAAATAACCCAAACTATATCACAAATTTATAAGTCACATTATCATGAATCAATTTTCATAAAACATTAATTTAAAATTATTATTAACTTTAAAGCAGTCACTAATTGTTCCATCAAAAATTTTCATTTTAATTTGTATTTTTTGAGGATTTAAAAAATTCTATGATATAACACAATATGCACAAATTAGATATTTTATACTTTTATAATATCTGCATTCTGTAGGCATATTAAATATCTTTTCTAAATAAATGTGTATGAATGATACTCATATAATTATGTCTTTCATCGAAAGACTTTCTATATCTTTTTCATCCAAATGCCGTTTAAGTTATATTTCCCTTGTAAAAGTGAAAAAAAAAGATTACATTATTTGAACTTTTTTAAAAATAATTTTCGTGTCTAAAAAGAAATTTTATTAGTGAAATTTCATAACATATTTAAGATGTAACGTGTTTATATAAATGTTTTAAACTAAAGGTTTATATAATTCACTGATATGAATTCGGCCATAATGTTCTTAAACAAATCTAATGGTGAAGCTTGGACATTTGGAAAGGCCAGAATTTTGACATCCCTTCTAAAAAAAGCCCCTGATGTGCTTTAAACCGAAAGGTCAATCTAATTTATCCAAATATTATTCCTGTTAATAAAGTTGAAAATTTAAAAATTAGGTATTATTTGAAGAACATTTCATAAATAACATAATTTAAACTTGTCACAAGCTGTTTAACCCCTTTACTTCATAGTTCGAAGTAATAGTAAGCTCTGAACTGTTGAAATAATTTATAACAGTTGCTGTCCGGAATAATTTATAATAGATTTCATTGTTTAATCAATTAGAATCTGTTAAAAATTAGAAGTAATGCTAATGGGCATTTCCGACAAATAAACCAAATGAAACAGTAAATTAAATTCAATGTCAGCTGCCTGGTACCGTTAAAAAATTTCAAATGCATTTGAAAAAAACATTAAAAATATTTGTACGGACTTCGTGGTTTTGCATTTATTTAAACATAAAAAACAGCAATATAATTAAATATGATAGGTTTAGATATTTGATGCTAACGAACTTTTTACGGCGGCATCTTAATTAGGTCGGCTACAAGCGGAATTTTGTTAAAAAACAAAGTAATTAGGATTTTTTTCCCAAAAAAACTAATTAATCAACCGTTACATGGGACTCCTGTCAAAGTTTTGGTGATAAAAAGGAATAATCAGATAGTAATGCTACATTAATTAAGGTGTTTTTATGCATATCAAAAGTTATCAGGATAAAAATACATTCGCTGGTTTCGCAGCTTGGCACTTGATACACTTATGAATATAAATATTTCTTGTTTCACTTTGTATTAAGAACATGGAATTTTTCTTTTTTAGCTTGACGGTAAAGATCCTTCGGTGTATAATTTAATAAACTTACTCCACTGGCAATTACTGATATTTCATTCGGTTAAATGATGGGTGCTCATTAAAATGAAAGTTGTAAAAATGTATGAGTAAACTAATTAAAGGCAACTGCTTAATCTGAAATTAATTTAGAAAGTTTTTGAACTTATTGGATGTTTTTTTGAAAATTCAAACAGTTTTATTGTGATTGTTAATTTTCATCATTATATTTATTATCAACCTAGAAGGGTTAGATATTTTACTATCGACCGAAGAAGATAAAATATGCCATATAAAATATAAACTGTAATCGTGTATTTTAAAAATAAATAAATATCAACATGGTGAATGCCACATGTGATGTTTGACCATTTGGAATATTCAGTTCATACCGAACTCCTTCATTTTTATCTTTCATTAAGTGTTTAAATTTAGTTTAGAAAACGTTTGATATAGGGGGTGATCAGAGGAAGATAGAGAATGACATACGTTTATGTTCTTATTATTCACGCGTTATCTTCGCACTGACATTTCTTATGTTCCACTTCGCTAGTTAAGCCATTAGTTGCTGTCTAGAAGATATTCTTACATTTTTATTTATTTATTATTTATTTTTTTAATAATTTTTAAAGTCTTCAAAGTAAGCTCACGTTCTTTAGCGGAGGATACATTTGGTTATTTTTATTTCTTTTCTTATACATGATTATTTTAGATAATACTTTTTGCAATCGCTATTTATCTACTTATTCTTACTTTTTATTAATTCTGGTAGGGAAAACTAAAGGCTTTTAACTATTCCTATTTGGGCACGATGACCAAGTAAGCTGACGACTTTGTCATTTTGACTTAAAGGCTTTTTACTGTTTGTTTATTTTTATACATTTTATTTTGCTTATTTTACTTGATTTCCTTGATTCGATTATTCTCCAGACTTTTCATATTATAAGACGCATAGGCACATGAATAATATATTGACACTCTCACCTTAGAACGTATGTTAAGTTCAAAAGAAACAAAAAAAAAAGTACCACGATATCATATAATAAAACAAAAGCAGGAAGTTTGCCGTTAAAAAAATGTTAAAAAGAGGATGAAATTTGTTTCGTGGGTTTGGGAAAAATCCTAAGATACGTGACACTTGTGACATCAGCTGGAACTTCAAGAAAGTGCAGTATAGTTCCTATATGCTTTGAGGTTTGTTTTGACCTTCCTGTAGGAAACTTGGGTAGAATGCTGGAAGTAGGATACTTGATAGCCGAGGTGTGCCCAAGCTTAAATTTAGGGAAATTTCTGTTTAATTTTTTATAGTAAAATCATTTATTTAGAGTTAATTTACTTTAAACTAAAATTTTAAACATAATAACATTTTCAGTACAAACTATTCGGGAAAATTGATTAACAGTGTTTAATTAATAAATGAGTTAGGGTAATATCTTCTAAAAATAAAAATATATTCAACTTTCACCAAGATTGTCGTCTGGCTGCGAAGTCAAAATCACCTTTCCCCAATATCGGGACAAGATGACACTTTTGCATTATCTTCTTAAAATAATAAAATAATATCTGTTGAAATTTATTCAATTAGACGCAATACACGAAAAGGCCATTCTTATAATATATGCAAAGAAAAAAAAACTAAGATAAAGCTTATGTTTACGAACTTAAATTAAATTCATATGTTTCAAATTTGTAAAGATGAAATATTTTGATTGTTTTTTTAATCCCTTTATTGTTTCTCTGGTGGTGTGAAATTCTGTACACTTGCATATTCTTAATGACAATGCAATATTTTCAGAATAAAATATTGCATTGTCAATTTTTATTTAGTAATAATTTAAATTTTACTTCCACAATAGTGGTGTCCTCTGACACTGAAAGGAGACATAATGGATCTCAAGTTTAAAATATAGAAAATAGTTAAAATAAAAATTTTTGTTGTTTATTATAAAAACTTTTGTTATTTTCGCTCAATTTTTGTTATCTCTATTGCTGTGCTTCGTAACCTCGTACTTTTATTAAACAGCAAATATCCTTCTAGCTGCGTCGTACAAGTTTATTTTTCAAAATCGATAATAAACACTGCAGTCGTTAGAAAATTTAAACTTGCATTGTACTCTGTTGATGGCAATTCAGTAAAGCTACGCTTGTGTACGAAAACCATGTCATCTTGCATGGGTAAAAGTTTTAAATGTAAACACATTTTCTTTGAAAAAAATTGGAATTTTTTATTTCTGACAACTGTTTTATAGTGCTTCGAAGCCCCATATTTTATTAGACAATAAATATTCTTCTAGCTATGTTATACAAATTTATTTTTCAAAACGGATAATAAACAACACTTCAGTCGTTATAAAAGTTACAATAGTATTGTATTCTGCTATAGCAAATTCAATATTTTCATTAACTTTACATATAAAGTTATGCTTGTTTACGAAAACCAAGTCATCTTGCAAAAGAAACTTTCAGTGTAAGCACACTTTCTATAAAAATTGAAAGAAGTTTTCTTTTGCTTTCGACATACACTTAATCGTATCAAATAAATATTTATTGAAGAAATCGCAAGTTCTTGTGTGGGAATCGAAGTTTAGAAAAATTGCTGCTAGAATACACATCACAATCCAATTTATTGGGTAAATATAAGCGTAATGACAACAGAATAAGCGACAAGTTTTCGATCTATCATTTGAAATAGTTTTCCACTCACGCAAGGAAGAATCAATATTTAGAGTGAATAATTTGCGCGTATATAATATAATCTGAGCGCATGCAATGCAAACACAACTTTGAAGGAGAACTGAGAATAAACACGATCGAATTTGGAGTAGAAATTTCTCCTTTTTGACAAATAATATTCAAAGTCAAAAATACGACAAAAAAATTTAGTTTTGATGATGCTAATTTCCATTCTATATAGTATTTCATTTACAGGCTTTGTATGATCTGAAATCCATATTTACTTAATACTTGTACTGCTTACAAAAGTAACAATAAACATGTGAAAATTTCTCTCGTCAATAAAAGATTAACGTTATATAGTTAAAAATGAGCTTTTCGATTTACTTTCAAATATGTAACGTAATGGTTATTCTATAAATGCAGTAACATACTTAAAGGGTGTTAGTTCAGTTTTCTTAGTTTTACGTGCCATTTTGGAAGTAAGAGAGTTTGAAGAAAGGCACTTGGGGTGGCATCCTATTCTCAAAATATCCTTGCAATTTTTGAGAACGTTTGAATTTTGATTAATGATTTATTACGTACTAATATCGAATGCACAAAATACCTTCCGTGGCATAGCGTCTTGAAACTGTGATCCTACGATTCTAAATTCAATACTTCTCTGAACAATGACCGCAAACATAAAAAAAGTAAAAAATTGAAACGGTATTTTCAAATTAAAATCACCTAGGAAAGAAAAATATTGTTTAATATATATATAATTTTCTAGGGACGCAAAATATGAATTAATATGTATATAATATTCTAGAAAAGAAATATATATATAATTTCTTAGGTAATGAAGTAATTAGAATTCGGCTGACATTTCGTAATATAAATGCTGCTGAAAATGACTACAACCTCTAAGGCTTTCGTCTTTAGGAAAAAAAATAAGTGTTATAATTTACGATGTAGAAAAATTATATGCAGGAAATATATACAGATAAAATATTACCATATTATCCAAATTCAATAACATATAAAAGCACAGAAGTACTTTCGATACTTTTCAGAAAAAAAGTGAAGATTTCGTCACGCGTATAGAAATTGTTTTAAAAGCGATTAATAAGATCCTAAAAACACAATGTTGTTGAAATCGTACCATTAATCTTTTAACTGTTTCCACTTCTTCGGAACATAAGTATTTAAATTATGTTTCCTGATAATTATTTATTAACTGTAACTCCTATGTATACTTTTGTCTTCTGATTAATTATTACCCTTGACGAATAAACTCATCATAAGGAAAAATGTTGTACTTTTTCCATGACGAGCACACACGTCAAAAACAGTTAACAGGTTAATAACTTCAACTTTAATCATTAGCACTCTCTTCATCGTGTATTTCGCTAACATATTTTCTACGTTGTTTGGAAGAAAGAGTTCATTTATAGCTAAACGATGGCAAGATTGAAAGCAAATTTTCAATATCCTTCAAGAACTGTCAAAGGCACTTTAGCCCAAAGATAGTTCATGTAATTTCACAAAAGTTTTCTGTCGAACCGTATTTATTTGTCAGTGGATTGGTAATATTTCTCCAGTTAAACTGTAAATGTACATTTGTCTCTAATGATTTCAGAAAATTAGTTATCTTCGATAGAAAATAATGAAATTATGCTCAAGTTGTCGTTTCTTCTTTCAATCCAACAATGGTTTTGCTAATTCCCTTTTTTATTTAAAACCTTTTTTTTTCTATGAAAATCAGTTTCGTATACACTAAATTTTTTTTTTCTGTTTAATCTAAATGTCCCATTTCGAAGTTATATGTCGGCTGTTTTGGAATGGCTATTTTGTTCCACTGTTAAAGGACGCGATTTTTACCATGAGCTCACTCTTTATATTTCCACACTAAACTAACAGGATCTGATAGTATGGTTAGTTAGTCTACGCAATCAAACTTCAATATGGAATATTTTTTAAAAATTATTTAAATTCACGAAACTATTTAATATATGCGAACATATATATAGAATAAATAGCAGCAATAACAGTAATGATACATTTAATACAAGAAATATAACAACAACAATTTAACGACAAATTTACTATTTTTTCTTTGTATGATAATTTTAAAAAGAGACAATAAAAAGATAATTACCTAAAATCAAATACGTAGCGATGAAATACAAAGCCAATAGTAATATCCATTGTTTACTTTCATCAATCATCACAGTGTGCGTGGAAACGGCCAATAACCTTTGGCGGTAGCTTCACACACATGTTGTGTGAGCGGACACTAACAGTTGTTCCGGTTATCACACACATTTAGTGTCAATGGCTATTAAAGTGTTAATGTGCACCGAGCACGTCACGAGACTCCAAATAATAAATTTTGCTTGTTCGACATTTACGACGAATCTTCAGCAGATGCGGATTTCTTATATGCAATCCTTCAATCTCGAAAGTGAGTCTCTATCTTAGATCTTAGATATTCCTTCATCTAAGAATAAAGAATTTGATTTTTTTCGGATATATATAATATAATATAGTTTATTATAGTAAATAGGTAATTTTAATTGAATTGTTTATTTGTCATAAGTATTGATGCAATTTATTAAATAGGTTTTTATATGAATTTAATGGTTCTGAAAACATGTCTTTGTGTCCTCATGTAAACGCTTGTATTTTAATTTTAAGAAAATCTGACAGACAATTTGGTGTAATTTCTAAGATATTGTCTTCACATAACCAAGCTTTTACTTTTCACTTAAATTTACCAATTTTTGACATTGCAAGAAATCGGCATCTGTCCAAAATTAATATTGTCATGCAATATTACAAGTATCCGCTTGATTTTTTGAGTCGTAAGTCTAAATTATGGCCTCGTCAACCACCACTAGATGCTTCTGTTAAGAAATATTTAAAGGCAAGGGAGGGCTCACTATGTCTTGTCAGTAACTTAACACCAAAACTCGAGTTCCTTTATCAAAGAATCTCAAATACCAGGATTTGGCAGCTCATATGTTATCATCTGATCATTATCTACAGTTCCGAAGGGCGTTATAAATAACTTATATCAGACCTGGAAAACATCAAGAGATCTCATCACTTTATCCATGCATTAAGACTTTTTGCTTTACTACTCCGCCATGACTGTGGATTCATTTAGTTGAAAATACCTTTCGTAAAATTCTTCTTTTTTTTTATTATCTCCCTCTCCAGAAATTTGTTAATGATTATATTGCTATTCAATGCAGCTGATAGTCACCTTCATAATATCCAACCACTTGAAAAAGCGTTTCACTGCCATTCATCTATTATATTCGGAGGTTAAGAACTTCGAGCTCAAGAACTCCGTGATTCATCATTCAAATCGGTAAATTTTAGGTCTTCGTAGTAGAACATGAATGGAATCCAATAAAAAAAAAGTCATGAAGTTCAAGAATAAGTTTTAGAGAAATTGGTTAGTGGTAAAATTTAAAGCACGAGCATCTATTTGGAAGCACCGGATAATTATATTTGCATTAGATGACGCTTTGCAACAAATAGGCCCGAAGTGACCTGATGGTAAAGTCTCGGCTGCAAGACCGGAGGGTTTCAGGTTCGAAACTCGATTCCACCGAAGAACCGTCGTATAAGCGTGTCTGGTGCATGTTAAATCGTCGGGGCCAAATGTCCTTCCTCTGGTTTGGAGTGGAAATTTGAGAGAGAGAGCCAATTCAGGTGCCGTCCTTGTCATCTGACAGCGGTTCAAAATGACGAGATCAGTCCCAAAATAGCTCTGGTATTACTTTAAAACTTTACTTTAATGACGTTACTTTAAAACGTTACTTTAATGTAACTCAACTAAATTTGGGACAAATAACTCATCTTTAGTAAATACTATTGTACTTACTAAAGAAGCTAGAATCTTACAGAAGATTTATTTTTTTCTTCCAACAATATTTTTTTTAAATATAATGATTGGGAATGATTTAGCTACTTTTCATCAGTATAAAAAAATAAAGAAAAAGGAAGGCAACCTAAAAGTGGATCGTGTTCTCCCAGGAGAAAACATCTCGCTTCATCTCTGTCGTAAAGAACCGAACAGGATTTCCACAAGATATCCTCTACTTCTACATAATTGATGACAATAGCCGTGGAACAAAGGCTTTTGGAAAGAAACAACCTCGCCGTTATAAAACTCAAGTGACTGATGCTCCCTTCCCTCTCCCGATAGATCTTGATTTAGCGGTATATTCATTTCATGAGGTATTTATTATATTTCAGAATGAAAACTTGCCTCGTCTAAGGATTATATTCACACCAAACCATTTATTTTTTTCCAGTCATCAAAAATGGACGATTGCCTTCTGACATATCATCCGTTTCAGAAGAATTTCCCCATTCGTCTGCAGTAAAGCATTCAGACGAACCTCTATTTCATGCTGGATCTGTCAAATTTTGAAGAAAAGTGATATGAACCGCTTATTTTCTTATATTCAAATTTGAAATGTCAACATTTTGTTGAATTTCAATATTTGCTATTCATTGTCAGTCCTTACAGTTTTGATCATTTTTTAATAGTAATATTTATAACTATTTTTCGTGAACTTCCTTAAGGCTAACATCTTACTTATATAATAAGTACAGAAAATATAATTTACTGAACACAAATTATTCTATCGTAGCAGTTACATTAACTCTACTACCGTCTCTTTTGATACAACAGATGACATTACCATGTTAACATCAAGATATATTTCCCGTGATCATCTAGAGGGTCATTATTGGATGATATTATAAGTTTTTGTCTTGTGAAAAGTAGAACTTAGAAAATAATTTAACTCTTCCTAAAACTCGTCAATTATTTTGTTTACCTCATAACGAAATTATAAAGAGTCTCTTACCCCTACAACGTGATGTTTTTCTAATCTAAAACTTTTAATTCTGACATTTGTATCCAGGTGTTTTCTTTTTTGAAATATAAAGGATAGCCATGAAATAACGTGAAGTTATCTAACTCTGTTGTAAAGATTCTGTTCGCTTATATTTAAACCAATTTCGTCTTCTACCGTTCCGATAATATGGCTCAATCAGTTCACTTCTTAATTATTTCAGAAATTATTCTTTGGAATCCATGTTCTACTGCAGATATTCAGTATTTATTTATTGGACTTACAAAGATAAGTGTTCCTCCTAGGTGGCTAAATTATCAGAATTTCATTAGTAAATCCCATTTTTCAAGTGACCTCAACACACAATTAAAAATCACAGGGAATGAGATCAGGGGAATGCATTGGCCACTTGTTTATTATCTGCAAATGTTACTGTGTAATTTGCTGAAAATAAATGCTTATCGATTGCCAATGCTCAAAATTGACTGAATACAGTACTGTGCAAATTAATTGGGACAAACACAAAAATTTTCACAAATGTTGTTTAATTAGTATAGGCTAACTTACATACACGGTATAGCAATCTAATACAAAATATGTTCTCCTCTAGCTTGAATGAGATCCTGTACACGGTTTGGTATGCATTCCACTAAATTAGAACATAAATTTTTGATCTGGTCATCACGAAACGAAACTTTTATAGCATTCACAATCATCATTTTATTTGTTGAGCAGTCCATTTTACTCACACGTCTCTTTACAGTGCTGCACAAATTTTTGATGGGATTCACATCATGAGAGTTACCAGGCAGATCCAAAATCGTTATTTTCTGTTTTAAAAAAAAATCGTTGTTAGCTTAGAAGTATGGCATGGAGCAAGATCTTGTCGAAAGATACCAACACTACTAGCGAATGTTTGCATCATACGCACAATTTTACTTTCTATTATATAAATGTATTGTTTAGAGTTCCTCATCCCTTCAACTGGTACTAAGCTGTCAGGTCCTTCAGAAGTAAAATAACCTCAAAATATATGTTTCTGAGGGTGCTTAACTGTTTGAATAAGATGTTGTTCTCTGATGGGTTCTCCACTGTTTCGCCTGACAAATCTTGGTCGAAACCCTTGCACAAAAAAATGCGTTTCATCGCTGAATACAACCTTCTTCTAATCTTGTGCAGTCCAGGATTGATATTTCCTGTCCCAATTCCAATGGTTTTTCTTCATTGCAGGTGTTAATAACTGTTTTTCGATTGATTTTCTTGCATATCTCCCAACTTCACTAAGCCTTCGTCGAAATGTCGATGAATCCACGCTCACACCAGTAGCTAATAATTCTCTGTGAAGATCTCTATTTGTTTTGTAAGGGTGCAATGTCCTATTTCATACAAGAAATTTGTCTGTTCGAAGTGTGGTCTTGCGTTTGAGTCCACATTTACTCTTTCATTTTGGAGACACAGTCCCGAAATTCTTTTGGTGATTAATAATCCAAGGAACACTGGATTTTCCAACGCCAATTACTGCAGCAATATCTCTCACAGTCATAGAAGTATTCTGACTAAGGGTAACAATTCCAGTCCTTTTCTTGGGAGTGATATCCATTTTTTTAATACACGTCAGAAGGAGACAATTCACACAAGCGACCACTTTTTACAGCAACTGAAAAGAAATTTTTTTGACATGTCATGATCATGTGGTCAAACCGGTTTTAGACTAGTCAAGGGCAGTCACGCGTTCTAAGAAAATGCAGTTGAAAACGGTTTGAGGCAGAAAATCCCCGAGAAAGGAACAATTTTCTTAAAAAATCTGTTTGTCCCAATTAATTTGCACAGTGCTGTACTACATATTGAATCATCTCACTTTATTGTTGACGTAGATTAGCAAAATCTAGAAAAAAACTATTCACAAATGCTTTTTTTGGAAATAACCAATTTTCTGAAGTATTACTCAGAATGATATTTGAGTAAAATACCTTAAAACTGAAGGAGCATTTATTTGATTCATACTGAAATATCAGCCATTTATTTCTGTAAACAACCATTCTATAACAGAAAGTATATATAAAACATAAATTTACAAAATAAACGGTCTATGGATAAAAGTGTCGAAGGATCGAAATGAGATTCTTGCATTTCATAAGTAAAAAGAAACCTAAAACATCCCCAACAAGAGATGAAATTTAAGAAGTGAGGAAACGCTTTTGAAAAACAAAGGATTTCTCTGAACGAAGATTCAAAAAGTTGGAAGGGACGTGCCTTATCAACAGCGGCTCAGAAAATGACTATGTCAGCCAATTCCAAGGGAGGAAAGGCACGTTATAAAAGATAAAAGGCTTCAAGACAATCTCTCCAAACCGAAAGTCGAGAGGTGCCTTTGAAGTCACTTCGAGTCCTTGGATTCACCAAAGAAATGAATAAATGTTGGAGCTTCCTCAGAGATTCCTCAAGAGATCCAAAGACCAAATGAGTTACCTGGAAAGTGATAAATGTTTCAAGAAGCACTTTTGAATTAAATTTCTAAAAGGAACTGCGAATTTCATGCGACTTATTTGCTATTAAGTTCTTTCACCATATTTATCAACTTGAGCTCTAAATGATGCTAAATAAAGACAAATAATAATATTTAAATGTATGAAGAAGAGGCTATATTTTTAAACATTAAATATCCACCAATCGAATAACGAATGGAGCTTTATTTAGTTTATACGTTCAAATAACTTTCTTGCTGGCCAATGGATGTTCATGCATATAATAGTTTGTAAACTCTTTAGATGCATTTAATAATAATCAAAAATTGTAAAAATTTCTTTTTTTTAAGCAATTAGTTACAGTAAGTTAGATACGTGTTCATGCTCGCTAGATTGTATTAGATGGTATAGAAGATTTCTTTAAATAGAATAATACGCTGATAAGATTGTGAAAAATGACTTCAGTCAATATTTTTAAGGTAAAATTTATCATTCAAATTTCCTAACATGCCTTGAACAATAAATTATTCTTTTTCATTTATTTACGTCTTTTCAAACAGTTTTTAGAATAGAGAAAATTAAATTTCCTCATTTGGAATTAATTATTCTGTTTTAGTTTCTTGTATATGAAATATAGAGAAAGTATTGTATTGACAAAAAAATTCGAACTAGAGATTTTGACGAGTTTCTGCTTTCTCTGGATTTAAAAATACATTTTTGGCATTATACCTTTTTGTATGTCTATTTGTAGCAAAGTTAACTCTAAAATCCTTTCATCTAGACGGCTGAAATTTGGCATACTGTGCTTCCACCAAATCTGTAAATTTCTATAAAATCTTGATTAAAATGCATTCATGAGAAGCCTCTTTGTCTGATTATTCGAATATAAATTAGTGTGATAACTACAAAAGGAAGAAAGCTATATGAATAAAATTCGTTACACAGATTTAATATCAATAGTGTTGATGTCTGTCTGATTTTGAGACAAATCCAACATGAAGTTGAACGTCTGTTGGTCTGCACTTTCAGAAACATGCAAACGCAATAATTCTAAAGCATATTTATTAATTATCTGATTATCATTGATCAGACAATTCTAAAGCACAATTTGAAGTGTGATTTTGTGATTGTATATATAGTTCTATTTCAAATTTTTATTCCAATCGATGGGGAACACCTCCAAAAGACATTCTTATTTATTAGATAGCATGCGAGAAAATTTGGGGAAGAGAAATGCCACTTGTATTTTCCCTCTGCTCTGCTCATGAATTAGATTTACTTTATTGTATAAAATAATTATATAATAAAATATTTTGTATGAAAATTTGCTAAAATTTATAAAACGTCTTTAAAAAAACTTGTTTAATTTTTCTATAAAACGAATTTTTGAGGTTATATATTTAGTATTATCAAAAATAATTTCTATTCTAAAAGAATATCTGGCTATTCGTGACTGGCATAGCGATGGCGAGGCAAGATGTATTGAATGCAGATGCGCTTTTTTCTTATTTCCGAGAATATTGTAACAAAATATTAATGCCTTTGTTTCACTTATTAAAGAGATGCATTACAAACAATTAGGAAATTAGAATTTTTATGATTCGATGTCATATATAATAACACATCAAAAGTTCATAGAATATATGCTAGATTTTATTCATTAAGGAGTTGAAAAAAAATCGTACTCATTTTGTGTATTTGAGGAAGAGATAAAACAAAATCCGAATACATATCTATATTTTAATGTTATTAGTTTTCTATATAAACTTATAATCAAAATATCTTTTAAGTTAGATCTTTAAACGGCGTTATATACACGAATTTTGAGGTTGAAAAAAGTGCTGACATAGGCTTTATGCAATTTTCGCAAATTAAATATGCAAAAATCTTCCAGAAATTTCATCTTGATTCGGAACATTTTGTTAGAATTTTTTAAATATGGATACTTGATTTTCAGTTTTCTTTGTAAAAGTTGGCTTTTTGAAAATCAACTACTAAATGTCTTAATACGATTTTTCTTAACCTTAAACAATAAAGGGCTAGTATTTATTTAATCAGAGTAAAAAAATGGAAATTGAAGAATTATGGTTCAACTAGTTTGTTGGTTAAGTTTTTTGAAAGAATTTACATTGTTTTGATTAGTTCCTGACTTTAACTCGATAATACATCTTGTAGCTCTTTGACCATACGTCTTTATTTCACGTACTTATCAAAAGATTTTCACATGACTGGTTCCAAAAAGCAACAATGAATGTTTGGATATTATTTTTAAATGTTTTTTTATTTAAAAAATGTAGCAAAGACCGATATATGGCAATATAATTAAATTTTAACTTAACTCGGATCGAGTACCAAGATGGCTCTAGTATAAATAATTCTACCATTAAAAATACCTTCAAAAAAAATTTTTTTTGCATTGTTTAAAATAAAGTAGGAAAAGCGGCCTTTTATAATGTGATTTGTCCTACTCATATATTGTTTGGCAAACTTTAATTTTTCAAATTTCTCAAGGAAAAATAAATTTTAAAAATAATTTTCCTACATTATATGCAACTGTTCAAAACACTTTGTTTTTTACAAAAAAAAAAAAAAAGTCATACACTCTTGGGTTAATATTATTTAAGTTGTCAAATAATAAATATTTCAATACCTCTAAGTCCCCCCCGGGCTTTTTAATCAAAGATGTTATATATCTTATATTGAGACATATAACATCTGATTAACTATTAATATAACATCTCTGATTAAATATTAATGTAACATCCCTGATTAAATATTAATAATACATTTCTGATTAAATATTAATAATACATTTCTGATTAAATATTAATATAGCTTCTCTCAATATATATTAATATAACTTCTCTCAATTTAATATAGTGATACCGCATTTTTTTGAGAACAAAATTTGAATAAAAAAATGAATCTACAATTCAGCAGACATTCAGAAACTACAATCAGTCTGAACAATTCGCATTTCAAAGAATTTTTAATTCGGATTTCGAGATATATCCTTATCCACACGCTCCTGTTTTATTTTAAAAAATCAATCTACATATTCAAGTATCTCGGATTAAGGAAAGGGACTTCCATTTAATATCAGATGGATAAAGAAAAGTTACTTCTGGCGATATGTATTAAACGGCAAATGGTCCACTAATCACTAAAGTTTTTCTCAGGCTAACTAGTTAAACTTTTCCGTGTCACTTTCCATTAGCCCCTTGCGAAAAATCTTTCTTCTTCACTCTTGAAAGAGGTGTCCACTTCGGCTGATTTCTCACTTGTTCTTGGCGGAGGGAGAGGGGAGGAGGAGAAGCAGATGAAAAGAAAGGGGGAAAGGGTCGTTCGCAGACGATAAGAATGCTCCGCTACACCTGCGCTTTAATCACATTTTCATTAGTAGGTCGTTACGGAACAATTAGCCCGCATATTTAGTTAAGTATTCAAAGGGAAAAGTGTGGCTTTTCTTTGGTTGGCGGTGGAAGAAAGGAAAAGGCGCCACGCTCTTAATTAAAGGGAAAGGATACGAGAATTTTTGGCCCGGAAAGTGAAATATTTAATTGCCTTTCAGGATTGCATCGTAAATGTCAGACTCTTAAGTGCATCGGCTCCGGAAATTGCGACATTCAACGGCAGTAGATTTAAAACTTTCTCCTTGCCGGGGTTCCAACGCAGCTGCTCAGATTTGTATTCGTTTCTTCATAAACCAAGTTGAACTTCTTTTGTACCCTTGACTGATTTTTACAGTGGACTTTTAGATTAGTATGAATAAAGAACAGACATAAGAAAATGTCACCAAGTGTTTTGTTAAAAGTTTCTCGACCTTTTCTTTCCTTTGTAACTTTTCGCTGTGGAAACAGATCGTCAGATGTTCATTTCAAACTTTTTAAGGAAAAGTTGGAGTTAGTTGCAGCCTGAATTTCGAACAAGATCTTTTAAAAAGTTCAGAAACATATTGCATTTAGTAGATAACTACTTGCCTCTTCGTCGAGACTTTTGTTTACTTTTAGCAAATTAAAAATATTCCTATGGAAATGTCTCCATTGTTTTGTTTGTAAACACTGAAACGTGGGACAATCGAGTAGGCCGCGGTGGTCTGGTGATCAGGCCCCTGCTTCGGAACAGGAGGGTTTGAGATTCGAGACCCGAATCCACCGAAGAACCATCGTGTAAACGGGTCTAGTTCACGTTAAATCCATTGCGGCCAAACATCCACCAGCTGGTGTGGTGTGGAAGTTTTTAGACGGGGTGTAAACTCAGGTGTCGTCCTCGTCATCTGACCGCGGTTCAAAATTACCACGTCTGTTCCAAAATAGCCCTCGTGTTGCTTTTAAATGGGATTTAATATAACTAAACTAAACTAAACTAAAAGCTATTGAGTAATTCTTTGACGAAAATAAAATTTATATAATTAGAATTTTTCCATTATTAATCCCTTGAGAGGACATTTTAAATAACAAAAATTTCTCAAGACTTGACACCAGTTCGGTTTTATAAAGTATCATAATTTCAGAATTATATTTTAAAAGACCTGTGCAATTGTTACATTAATGCGAAAGAAGAACTGAACGAGGATAAAGGTATAATTTATTTATGCTGCGGTTTTATGCTTATTTGTGAGCAAAATGTTATATTTTGGATTTCTAAAACATAACATTGGACAAATATATGAGCAAACATGGCTAAATGTGAGTACCTCTTACGTTTTGGATCTCCAAGATGATTTTCATACATTATATTGTTACGAAAAAACCATCCGATTAGTGCACGGGAAGAAATCCGATAAACTTTACAAGTCGATACTACGCTTTTTTCCACAAGAAAACTACAAAATGCAGGTGAAATATACACAAACACGGTTCTTATCGAGTTCAATAATAATACGCAAACAGTAAATCGTTAATTCAAAACAGAAAGAGCACTCAGAATCACTCAGTTACAGTGATTGCACTCCAAAGAGAGAATTCACTTAACTGACTGATTTTAGTGCTCTCATATTTTTAGTCTCTGTGACAGGATATCGACTATTCTAGACACCGAATTTTGAGTTCTAATAAAGAAGATATTATTATTCTTTGTATCCAAAATCGTATTTTCTATAACCTTCATTTCTGTCTCCGAGGTTGCTAAATTCGCCGCCAAGTTTTCGCCAAATATCTGAGAGGGGGGGGGGCAGTGACCTGGCATTCATTAACCACTTAAGGACCAGATCTTGCTATTTATTATGTTTATATATGCAAACGTAGAAAGAATCAATTCGGGTTACGTCCTTAAAATATCTGTAAAACCATCTTCCTTGCGATGGGACTAACTGCTCGGGGAAACAACATTACAAATTCGTAATAATGTCCTCGTTAAATGAACATATATATTGCGCTTAACTGTTTCTATGTTTTACCTATTTTTTTTAAAATTTAAATAAACATTCAGGGAATAGAGAAAAGTTAATGGAAAAAGTAGAATTTAAAGTAATACATTTCAGAAGGAAGAAACTACATTACGTGTGAGATTGTTAAGTTGCGAGAACACAGTATTCAACAGATAAAAAAAGAATTCCACTGTAAAAAGTATCTCTAGTAGAAAAAAGTAAAATAGTTTTTAAATAGTCTAAAGTTCCAAGAATGATAACATTGAGATATTTATTGCAAGACGAATAAATCTTTTTAATCGGTTGTTGCTTTCGACAGCCGATACTTTCGTAATATTACTTTTAAGATGACGAAATTGCAACTTCGGACAGCAACAAAATTACAAATACTAATCAAATATAATAATGTTTCCTCTCTATCACTTTTTTATCGTAATAATATACTAAAGCACAAATCAAATGAACCTTTAGAAAAATGGACCATTAAAAAAAATCGTGACATAAGGTTGATGCGAACTCAAAGATGAAACAGATTCGATGAAGACATTTTGATATCAGGGGCCATAAATTTGGCCAGGCGCTGAAGAGAAATTATCCAAACTAGGCAAATGTTTGCATAATTTTGCATTTAATACAATTTGCATATTTTTTTAGTGCTTACCAGCATAATTTAACATTACAATGACTGACATTGGAGAGTTTGTTCTTTTATGAAATATTTATTTTGTTATATAACTATTTGCCATAAGCATTTTGTTAATATGGGGAAAGGCTCAAAATGATCATTTCGTCGGGGCACAAATGTGGCAGATTATATTGCTTAGTTACTTTGTAAGTCATACGGGTTGAAAAAGGCTTTTTCAGATTATGTCACAGTCAAATCAAATTTTGTCGTTACCAGTTGCATTTGAAAAATAGATTCTTAAGTAAATTATTAAGAGTTATTTTTATAGAATTGTGTGCCCAATATCTATGTTAAATAGTGGCAAATAGGATGTTATTTTTTCAATGCGATACTTTTTTTTCCAGGGATCGCGAATTTGTCGAATAAAAACAAGCTCGCATAAAGCTTACTTTTCTATTTTAGAACATTTTCAAAATATTAAAAAAAATCCTTGTAATCACATTAAAATGTTCAAAACAGTTATTTTTATTTGAATTTATTTTTAGTTACCGTAGATTATACCATTTTTTTTATTGATCTTATTTCTTACGGATACGAAATTTATTTCTTGTTGCAACACATTTTATCTGAAGGGAAAGAGGACAAATAACCTTTTATCAAGTTAAATAAATCGCAAATAGTAAGAATGCAAGTATAGAATTTAATATAGTTATAATATTGTAAATGTTCAGCAATGCCATGAAAAGCGATGTCATAAACGAAATTTCTGTACCCTTGTCGTCATTTTAAGTGTTATTCTAATGGGACTAAAAAGCAATGAAAACACTATAGCTCTTCCTATTCAGCCTTATCGAATCTCTTGACATCTTCTAATAGCACATAACCTCTAAGGCTAAATAGCACATGCCACTGATGCAGACATAAGATACATATCACATCCAAGTCCATTATATTCCAAAAAAGTACAGAAAGCTTTTTCGTAAACAGAAAACAAAAGCTCTTCCGTCCACTTTATTCGACGCCTAACAACTCCAGAACCGATCTTGCTTATATTAAATAGTTCTCTTCCGTCGAAAGACAAACATAAAAATAAATAAAGAGAAATCCGAGCTGTGGCTTATCTTCTTTTAGTTCCAGCCGTTCGGCGCCACTCTGTCGCCAAGCGGCGGAAGAATGGCGCCAGGCTTCATTTTATGTTGCCACGACTCAATGGCATCGTTGAATGATATTTGCTTCCCATTTCTCTCGATGCGAATGGCATCGCAACAATGATGGAAGAGTTCCCCGGAGCCATGTTCCGGGGACGGGGATTCCTTTTTTATGTATTTATGAGAAGGAAAGATGCTTTTATGTGGTTGTGGCGTCTTATTTATGTATTTGGCATATTTTTGTAAAATTTTTTCCCCTGTTCAAATTGGAAAACATGTCTCTAGGCCTGCATGAGTCTAAAACCAGAATTTATGTATTTATTAGTTTCATTTATATGCATTAAGAAGTGTACCTGTACAGTCATCTCAACTAAAGTAACATATATTTCTAAATAAGGCATTGAAAGAGTCGATCTTTAAACATCCTTTTTCATTTCTGAAGATAGATTTCCATGATATTAGAAGAAGAAAAATCTTCCCTAGAGGCAAGTTTTAAATGGAAGGAGAAAAATTAGAATTTCCAATCAATTTGTATGCTAACTGACAAACATTATATGGTTATTCAGTTTTAGTTGGTTCAAACATAGAAAATAATTTTTCTTTTAACTTAAAGAATTTTTCGAATTAAAATTATATGTTTAAAAATTATCTATTGGACCACGAAAAGAGAAAACACTCCATATATATTAAAGAAGATTATGCAAGGACTATTTATTAATTAGAAATCTTACTTCTAAAGCTTTCGATTAGATGGTTTGCTGATTATATAATGAATAAACTAATAATAATATACAGGAGAAAGTTAAATTGATTTTTTTCAGCATTTTTTTTTATAATATGTAACGAATCAAGAAAACATTAACTGTATGAGTTCCAAAAAACGCGTTAAAAATGCATACTTCCTTGATTCAACTTCTTATTTTAAAAGGTTTTTCAGCTGTTTATTTTTAATGTGACGATTTTGTCTCTGTTTAACATAAATAAAATACAAATGGAGACAGTTTTAACTAACGTAACTTTGTCGAACGATAAAAAGGAAAAAAATTCCTATCTCAAATGATAATGTACAAATTATTAATGACTTTAGTCGAAGCTAATTTGATTAATTATGTCATGCTCATTTTTAACAATGACAATCAAAATGAATTTATTATATTAAATATCTAAATTATTATTTTAAACTCAATATTACTTGTTGTGCAAGTAATAATATTATCTCTTGTAGAAATCAGAATATCAGATCATTTCCCTCAACTTGTAAATTGTTTTTTACTAGAAAAATATCCGCTAAAATTCTGGCTACATTTCATATTAATTACCTTGTTTATTTCAATACTGATGAATTTGAAATACACACTGAGACTGGGGGATTCAAAATTATATCATTGTCGGATTATGAGACACTGCAGCCAGCTAAATCTCATATAAGGAAATATTTTATTATTGAAATTCATTGCACTTATGAAGAAGAAAAATATATGGCGTCTAGACTACCATACGACACCATTTATTAAGATTGAAGGACATTTAAGATTGCGTATTCCATATGTTGTAATTATATTTTTGTTATTAAAATTACTGTTTGTTTCAAAATTAATATTAAGGAAATATGCCTTATCTTTCCCCATAACTTAGTAATCAAAAATAAAATCCTTTCTTCAAATACAACAAGGTTTTATTGCAATATTGTTATATCTTTATTATTTATAATATTTTTGTGCTACTAGGGTCATTTAAATGTGATGTAAACAATAAAAAAAAGCAGTTTGTATATGTCAGCAGATTAGTTATATGAGAATTATTTTCATGTGGAATGAATATAACAATTTCGTCAATTCTGAGTCTTTTTCGATATGAAATATTTGTAGATAGCAGATCGCACAAATATCCATTTTCTTCTCCCAATTTACTTCTTCGTCGCCACAGCTGTTTTCCCAACCAATGCTCCTCCCATCCTAGACAGAAAACACGATTGAAGCCTGACTACCCGATACATTTGTTGTTGGCTGAAAGGCCTCGCGCAAGAAAAGGACTCCACTCTCCTAAATGGACTGCAAACCTCAAGGGAAACGCAGTTTTTTCAGAAGATCCTCTCTGAAAGTAACAGGTGTTACCGAAATATGGGATAGTCTGCTGAATAATTCACGAAGTGCTATCGGTTTTCCAAAAAGTTGCATGAGATGGACTTAATATTTTGTTGATCGCACTCGACAAGCACCCTTTCAGCTGAATATCTAAAGGGGAAAAAACCGAAATTCCAGCTTTCATGGATTGAATAGAAAGGAAAGAAGTTTTTGAAATGTTTTGTGCCTTATTCACATAATTATTTGCAGTCAATAATAATTGCTAACAGTTCTTTAGTGATGGATCGTTAAATTTAAAAAATATTTGTAATTATAATAATATGGGTTTCTTCGATTTAAAAGTATAAAAATTAAATTAACGCTTTATAGGTATGCAAATAGAACTAACGGTTTAGAACAACAAATAGGAGAACAATAGAAATAGAACTGACATAACACTGTCGTATAACTATAAAAAATATATCTATATCAGTTAATATAACAGTTCATTCATCATTTCACTGCTTTTGGAATAATTGGATTAAAGCATTTTTAGATAAGATACCATTTTTAGTGAGCCATTTTCTTCCAGATAGCACTGAAAACTAATCTGTTTTTGGCACAAATGTTGATGACATTTTGATCATCTAACAATGGAAGGGCCGTGGTGACTTGGTGGTATGGTTTAGGCTTCGGAACCGGATGGCTTCAGGTTCGAGACCCAGTTCCATCGAAGAACTGTCGTGTAAGCGGGTCTGGTAAGTGTAAAATCCGTCAGGGCCAAACGTCCTCTTGTTGGTGTGGTGTGGAGAGGGGGATGCCAGCTCAGGTGTCATCCTCGTCATCTGACCGTGGTTCAAAATGACGAGTTCCGTCTCAAAATAGCCCTAGTGTTGCTTTAAACGGAACGTTAATATAGCTAAACTAAACTAAAACTTCGTATGCAAGTGTGCGCAATAACTCGTAAAAGCAATGGCTTAAATTGAAGAAATTCGGTATGTCATCTTTGATAATTCGTTTCATGTTATGTTTTGACTTCAGTCGGTCTAAAAAACGTCGTCTAAAATGCATATTCTCTGATAGACAATGAAAATGCTAGATTCATGCCATTCTTGTATTTTCACAACTATCACATATCAATGTCATGCTAGACATTCAAGGCATTACTGAAGGTTTAGAATTTTATGCGGGGATAGGAGATAAGTGGAGAATATGCGAGAAAGTTAGGGGATACTACTCCTGCTGTGACGCTGATATTTATACTACCTGAAAAAAATCTACTTCGAAGACGGAATCCGATATTATATCATTTATCTTACCATAGACAATTGCAAACTGATATGAATTACCAAAACCAATTTTGATTTAGAAAACTGATTGCATTTCAAACCAAGCACATCAAGTTTACTTCTGATAACTCAAGTAATCTGTAAAGTGTGAATAATTGATACTCATTTTGGAACTCATAATCTGTCATATATATATATATGATATTTTAAACTCTTAACTTAATCCAAATTAATTTCCAAAGCTTTATCTTAATTTTGCCCATAGTAATTTCATTCTCTTATTTCCTGATCCAATTCCACTTTCTGTTCAAAAACTGATGCGCCATTAGTTCCACGTGTCAAGTGAAAATGATCGCTCCGTTGCCCTTGTCAAAGGTCAAAACGTGTATTCAATAGACACGTGACCGGAAATCCCATGTTATATAAGACTAGTGATCATTCGCTTCGTTCCTCCCTTTCTGCCTTCTGCTTTTTAGAATTATATGCTTATATAAAATATTTGTTGACAAATCAACCATAGATAATTCAAGGAAAGTTATTTTTTCCATCTCCACAACCTCCATTTTTTGTTGAAAGGATTGAAAAATCATGAAATTCTTACCTTAACATCGCATTTTTTTTCTTCAACATTATTATTGCTTTCTCACCTGTTTGATGTCGAACTGCTTCAAATCATGATTAGTAACTAATCATGATTTGTTACTAATCATGAATGTACAGATGTGCATATTTATGAATGCATATCTGTACATTCATAAATATGCAGATTATTACATCGTATATTTTTTTAATATCTGGTGTTGATATAAATAATAAATATCACTAGCGAGAAGAAACGCTACCACATTCCTTAATTAAATGTCATTTACCATCATTTAATAAATTTTTCCAAACGCATAAAAATATGTTTATATTAAATTGGAAATCTATTCCCAGCTACTCTAGGATATAAATTCTCAGAGTTAATTACGAACACTTTTCAGCTTTTTAGAAAAAATTTCAAAATTTAAATTTTACTCATAACCATTAATAAAAGTTATATAAATTGAATCCATATTTATATAAATCCAAGAAATATATAACTAAGTAATTTAACTTTATAACAATTTAAATTGCTACTAATGGTAGGAGAGTTTTAGTTATATGGAAATGTGCTAGAAGTAAAGAAGCGATAGAAAAGTAAATTAAAAAGTAATTAAAGTAAAGAAGCGATAGAAAATATCACTGATAAAAGCAAAAAAGTGTTTCTCGTCTTCTTCATGAATGTCTTAACTTTGTGAGACCGACTAATGTAGAAATTTTAGTGCCTCAGATGCGGGATATTGTTTCGTACAAGAAAAAAAAGAAGTGGAAACTTTCCTTTTCTTTGGGCGGCTTATCTTTCTTTCATCCTTTAATTTCTGCTATGCACTCGTAAATGTCAGGGTTTGTCGAACGGGCGAGTTCGGGCTCATAGGATTAAAGAACGTTTCGGAAGTTACTAAAGATTGCATTGTCCCGGTGCATGTTCTTAATTTCCCTTCCTTACCTAAAATTTGTTATTGTTGTTTGACTTCACTTTCAAAAAACTTAATTGTAATAAAGTTTAATTGATAGTTATTTCCTAAAGAGTTAAAGATCTGTTGACCCGGTCTCTAAAATTTAAAATCAACTTCAAGAAGCGCTTGAAGTATGTAACAAATTTAATGCAATATAAATAAGCCTCTTTGCCAATAAATATGGTCTAAAAGAACTGTAGAAACTTTAACAAAACCATTATAAAACAGAGCACGTGGCCGTCTAGACTGGCTGCTATCCTGTTAACATTATCCGGGTTCCGATAGTGATGGATTAACAAACTTAAGTTGCACTAGAAAATATCATAAAATTTGATTGAGTGCTTAAAAATAAATAGTTATTTGAAGTGCATTTTAGGTGTAAATAAATAATAACATTGGAAGTTTTGGTTCTTTTTAATGTGAGTTATGCAACACTCCATTCAAAAATAACTTTAGAGAAAGAATTAAGTTAGCATTTTTTTACAACACAGATAAATAAATTTAATGTCTTTGCTGTAAAAAATATATTGCTTAGGGCCATTTAATGTTCATAGTTAAGATCATTAGAACTGGATTACATATTTAATTTGTTAATTCAAGTTCTGCACTCTATAAAATTACCATTCCATTTACAGAATATAATATACTGATTTTCTTACCAAATGTTCGCCATTCGTGGCATGTCACATATTTGTGAAATAACGAGCAAATCTAACAATTTTTATACTACATATAACTTTCTCATCGAAATTTTGATATATTACAATTTGTTAATGGTATTCTTTACAATTTGCAATTCATGTTTCAAAATTTTCAGACAGAAATTTTGTGTACATTTGGAATTTTTTTTAAATTATCAAGTATTACTTCCTGTAAATATTTGTATTAGTTCTTCTATAGTAAAATTTAAATTTAAATTTAATCAGGATTATTTCTATTACTATTTACTGCGCAACAATCCTTAACAAAAATTATTACTTTATTTCCGCGACTCATTAAAGTGGCGACTATCACATTCCTTTTGCCTCTTTTGTTACATTACATTTCTCTGTAACACTTTGATTATCATGGTTTACTTGCACACTTCCTTGAATTAATAAAAGTTCCTTTATTTTTAAAGCCGAATTGCTGTTCCTTGGCCGAAAATAAAAAGAAGATTCCTTTAAAGCTTTCAAGATTGCGATCGAATTCTGAAAGACCGGGAATTTATAAAGCTCACAGAATAGTTTGAAGTATCGGAGGCTTAACAAAATAGAAGCCGGCATTTTCAGGAACAATGAACCGAATTTTTGCCCACGATACTTAAAGTCTAGTTGATATTCGCTGCTTTTTCTTCTCTGCAGAAACTCAAACGAGCAAAGTTTTACGAGAAAAGGTTTTATGCTCCTTTAAAGCTTTGAGGTAAAAAATAATAAAATAAAATAAGGAACGAGAGAGAGAGAGAGAGAGCGGCTTTTTCTTCCCTCTCTCCCGAACGCCAAGTCGGATGCAAGGAAGCATAAAAAGGTCATTTACGCTCTCTGATCTCAGGGTGCCTTAATTGTAAGCGTAATGAAAGGAAGGTTATGGTTTAACGCACGGATAAATACACGGTGCTGAAAATAACAAGCATTTACAGCGGGTGTGGAGCAAAAATTTGACACGTTTCGCACATTTTAGAAACTCGCATTTTTATTTTTAATGCTTTTCATTTTCATATTTGCTTTCGTTAGAAAATGAAAAAAGTTTTTAGAAAAAAAAAATAGAAATTAAACCTGTCATCATGAAGACATTCGGATTAACAAATGAGTAGATATCTCCATTAAGAATTTTTCCATTATTATCCATTAAATTTTCCATAAATGAACAAAACAAATTTTTAGAATTTATAATTTTAAAAAAATGTTCCGATTATCATTTTGTATCTTATTTTATCGTCATTCTCATCTGTGAGATCCATTGCTAAATGAACAAATGAAATGTAAAAAGTAAAGAAAAGACCTAAGACTGATCTGTGTATGACCTTTGTATATATTTCCTACAAATACGTTTCTTACTCGGTTCTGCAGTTCAGTTGGTAAATATTGAATTGTTGATCTATGTGCCTGCGATTCGAATCTCGGGTATTATGATCAAAAATTGGTATTTTAATTCAAATTGTTGTTGTTTATTTATGTTCAGGGGAATTTTAGATCACCCTTAAAATTATAAGTCATTATTTTTAGAATATTCCGTAAACGTATAAATGGAAGTCCCAAAAATATGAACGTGTTCTCTATATTCGCATGTAATTTCTTGCTAATAAATCTATTTAACAGCTAAATTATATTTTACGATTACATGCATCTTCTTGATAGAGACACCCCCCCCCCTAAATCATTTGTAAATTCTCGATTAATTTGGTCAAATTACACAAAATTTCATATTCAAGGTTTTCTCCATGTGAAGATTTGTTTCAATGAAAAAATCAAAGTTATCATTCGAAAATTGAATATAAACAAAAATAAAGGTGAAGTTGGAGTCAGACAATAACACGATTTACACGCATTTAAAAAGAAAATATTTATATATCAAATAGCACATTTTGCTTCATTTTATCATTTGTAGACTGCTAGTAATAAGAAATATCCTGATTTTTTTTTCGCGGGTTTTACAACCAATAATAGGAACAGGTTTAGGTTTTTGCTTCCTCATAAACAATGTATGGATTTCCAACATTTGCATAAAAGTATTTATCTTTTAAAATGTTCATAGACAAATATTTCTTTTTAAAATTTTCAGTTTATCTTGTAAGCTATTAACAGTTTTTAAAAATATTAATCCAAATTGCAACTGAGATATTATGACTCTTTATTTTGGCTGTCGAAGTAATTAAAAATAAGTAAAAAATACTGCATCAAATATTGAGCCTCAAAAGAAACTTCATTGTCCTAAACTGCTTTAAAACTCTCTATATAAGATATGGTTATTTTGGTTTATTTGAACGGATTTCTTCTTAGAGAAGTCGTGGTTGCCTCGATAACTCAATTAAAGGACTTAAACAGTCTTCTATACCAATATAAAATTATTAAGCAGTTGTCAATATTTATTAATTGTTGAATACAATAAATTAATGAGAGGAGGCCAGACCAAAAATATTTCTTGGATGCTTTATTGTAACAGACGAGTACCTCCAAGATTTAGCAAGCATAAACTTTTTGAAACGTCTCCTGAGCAAAATGGATGACAATGGCAAGTCAAATTTTGTGTTTGTATATTGTACGGCTTGAACCAACCCCGCGGTTGAAAAAAAAATTGTTATGGAAGTTTACACTCCTTCGTGGCTAACTTTAAAATGTTATCCAAGAATTATTTATGTAATACAAACATTTTTATGATGGTACAATGTCTCAAGTAATTGGAAAATTAACTTCAGTATGTTGTTCAATCAACTCAACAGAGAAAGGCTTTTATGCTATACCCCCACCCATTTTTTTTTCCTATTGTTCAACTCACGAAAAACGATCAAATTTCTATCAAACAAAAAAAATTAAAAAAGAAATAATTCAACAAACAAACTTAAGAGGAAAAAGAGTTTTCAAGCCACGATGTTAATTTTGTGTCGGAGAACCACAAGGATCTTATTATTTTGTTGTCTGTAACCATATGAAACTATCTTTCATAATGAATTAAACAAGAGCTAGAATTGAACCTTTATAACAGAATTCAGTATGACCAAAAATATCTTTAGCCAAAATAATCCAATAATAACAACAACGACTTCTAAACAGCGAATAAGATATAAAGGAGTTTGAAATTCTTCCGAATTTAAGAGCATTAAAAACAGCATTGTTAAGCAGATTACAGAAACATCCATAATGTAAACCTAAAAAAAGTGCATTTGGAAATTCGAACACCAAAATGGGTTCTTGGTTCAATAATGCCCGGAAAAAAAAAACACCTTCCAGAATTTGAAGAGAAACATCATTCCATATCAGCAAATACAAACATCCTAGGATTAATAGATAGCACTATTTTGATTTTTACTATTTTTTATCTTTTGTTCAATATTTTTGAATATTGAATAATATTTGCAACCGTTTTTACAAAAAAATTCTTCTTAAATTAATTTTTAATCAGTTTTATTTCATTTACTCCAATTATAAGTTTAATTTCATAAAATAAGATAGGTTTAGTGGATACACTTCAATTCTGAAATAGTTTTGATTTGCATTGTTGGTTGCCAAAATTAAACTAGAAGAAAACAAAATATCAACAATAGACTTTTTTCTGTTAAATTCTGATAACTTTAGAGCCAATTCTGATAAAGTATATATTAAATGAATGTACCTTTTAAATGCTAATTAATATTCTAAATTTTACATTTTTGTACTTGAAAATAAAAATTTGCTTTCTGTTATTAAGTTTATAAAAAATTAAAAATGTTTTTCGCACTAAAATTCAAGCTTTAGAAATCTTCTGGGTGACTTAAATATTTTTCAATACCCCTAATTTTTTTTTATAAATATGTGACCATTGGGAAAAAGTTTTATTCAATCCAAATTTTGAATTTTAAAAAAGTAAAATATTTTTCGTGATATATTTTAATACACAATTAGTGATATAGTGTTTCCCAATTATTAGAAGAAAAAAAAATATTATCTGAAAAAAATCTTGTTTGAAATATATATGCAAAAATATGGGAAAAATTAAAGTATAGATGTAATTTGGAATGATAATTTTCAAAGGTTAAAGTATTTTCGCTTGTTTCGGAACCCGCAGTAAATTGTTATAAGTTTGAGCGTTTTTGCTTTATAGTTCTTTGGTCTTTTGTTCAATGAAAGCAATCCTTGAAGTGTTCAATTGCAAGCAAGCCTTGGTAAATTCTAGTTCGTGTATGTTGTCTGTCCAATCAGAAGCACCGACGTTTTTAGTCTCAAGAGTCGAAAAATGTTGTTCGAATGATTTCAAGAGCTTATCCGTCTTTTCTCCTGGGACAAATGAACTTGGGGGAGAGGAGCAAACTAGAAGCAACTTATAAATTGAAGAAAGCGCTTCTGGTGAGGTGCATGAAGGCATTCGAATCTTCGAAATGGAACTAGAGGTAGAGATGTCTCTTGGAATTTATTCGAATCATTTCAATTCACTGTTCTCCCCAGATGATTGCAACTCGAGAAGAAAATATTGGTTAAAATTCTTTTGATTGTAACAGGATCCGACTATAAAAAGCAGAAGTATTTCCGACCATTGTGAGATTTCAAAAACGGGATATAAAATCACTTTCTTATTCTTCCGGAACTGGAAAAGAGGAATTTTCTGAATCGAAGAAAGAGAGTCATGCGTCGGATTTTCCTGTAATATTTGGTAGAATTTCGAAAGAAAGCAGTGAGATTCCGTTATGTTTTGAGAGGAAGGTATAAGTGTCAAATTGTTTTTTTTAAGGTAGATGGCTTTCTTTCTCTCTCTACATTTTTCCATTTTCAGAAATATTTCTGAAAGCAGCTCTCTACATCAACAATGCAATCTCCAGAGAAGAATGGCTTCATAACTTCTGCCACAAATTGATTTGAAATGAAATTCTGAATTCTAAATTGAGCCGGAATAATATAATCGAAGAGTTATAAAGGATTTTTTTCCAGAGAATCAATTGCCCTTTATATGTAAAGAATGCAAAAGAAGTAAAACTTCCTCCGATGATATAGAAATAGTTGAAGAAATTCATTTTTCCCAAAGGAGATAATACATCTCATTCATCCATCGTAGAAATTTCGCAAAGAAGATAGACACTTCTTTCCTTTTCCACGATTGTTATAAACAAGTTTTGGGAGAGCAAGAATGAAGGCACAATTGAAAAATCGAGAATTTCAATATCCGATAAGTGATAAATCTTCAAAATATTTTTATTATCTTTTTCGAAGACATCATAAATCCAATTTCAAAATTCATAAATTTCTATTTGGTGTCAAAAAAAATAAACAAATCAGTGTTTCCATATGCGCCAGTTTTACATTTCTTTGATTTAAATCATGCTTCTTCTTTAGGAAATTTTATATGGCTTGTGCTCAATTTTTTGGTTTTCGTTTTACCGTGATTTGGAGATTTGAAAGTTTATGTAAAACTGGCATTTAGATATAATTTCAAAACAGACTGACAATTTGAAACGATGGGGTATCAAAGGAATAGTTATAAACTAAATTGGTCTGATGTAGTGTAACGTTCCGATTTCTTTACTTTTCCAGAACAGTGCTTTCTTCTTAAACAAAACTTGCAATTGAAAATTTTCATATGTAAAAAAATTTATTATTCTGTATTGTTATAACATATTGAAATCCAATATTTGTTATTGTAAATGCGATAAAATGATGATTGCATATAATTACCTGCGCTTATCCATATTCACCAATAAGTTTTAGAGGTGATTATCAATAGTCACTGGTAATTCTATATAATCTTGCTATAACATACTGGTACCCAATATCTATTTTATGGTAAATGCAATAATGGTGATTACCAGTATATAATCTTGTTATAACATACTGAAATCCAATATCTATGTTATTGTAAATGCAATAAAATGGTGATTACGTATAATTACCTGTGCTTATCCATATTCACCAATAAGTTTTATTGGTGATTATCAATAATCACCGGTAATTCTATGTAACGCTGGATTAATCGTATCTACCGTGATTACGTATAATTACTAGTGCTTATTCATATTCACCAATAAGTTTTAGTATTGATTATCAATAGTCACCGGTAATTCTATATAATCACTGGATTAATCTTATCTACAGTAATACCTGTATAATTTGAAAAGAAAATGTTTTCAAACATCGTCATGTCTAAATTTCTGTCATTAAAAACTTTAATTATCAATTATCTCACCGAATAACTGTTATAATGACCGCTCAAGTGCATGCTAAAAACAGAATCAAAAATATTTCAGTTAAGAATTATTTCAAAAAAGTTCATACTGCTTTAATTCACATAACTATTTTCCTATTAATGATAAGATTAGTTAGTTTAGAATTCCATTTTGAGGTTACGCCAGGAATATTTTGTAACACCTTCAAAATTTTTGGAAAATGCTCTGATGACTCTCCAGACAGCTTAATTGAGCATTACTTGAGAGCACCAAATTTTTAGAAATGGATTTAATGCACACAATCCAGGTGTATTTTTTTCTCCCAATCGTTTCTTAAATTCATGACTCACTAATCAGAAAACCGGGACTCTACCATTAGATTAATGCTACGTAGAAATCGGATTTTCGAAGAACAGTAGCAAGTAGTCGTCGTATTTATTAGACCAAATTTTTTCAATCAAATAATGCAAAATATAATTTCAAAGAATATAAAGTTAAAATAATGAGCTAGAAACAAATTTTTTGCAAAATAGAAAGTTGTTACAATTTTCAAAGAAAATAAAATTAAATATTAGCAATACACAAATAAGTTTTATAAATTATTTGGTTAATTAGAAGAAAAAGAAGCTGATAAAGGAAATGTTATCGTACTTTTAACATTATTTCTGCGATGTCTAATCATAATGCACGATTTTATAATCTTAATCGTTAAATGATTAATAGCCTTTTGCGTGTTTCTCATAGTTTAAATCTTCACTAACGTTTTCACTGAAGATAAAATGTTGGCTTCAAATTTATGATTATGTTAACATCGAACTATTTTTAATGGGTGTGTCTCTGCATGACATTATGGGCGTGTCTCTGCATGTTGAATTCTCGAAAGTAACGCCATTAGCGCCTGTAAAGACTCCCCTCTAGGCTAGTGTCTTTTAGTGCAATACGAACTCTCGCTTTAAAAAAAGCTAGTTCACCACGGAATGAGATTCTCTGAATGCCTGTAACAATTCCATGCGATTCTTGATAGTAGTAATAAAAATTATGCTAATTTAATTTCTGAGTGAATTACCTTTTTTGTTAGAATGATACAGAGGATATACTAACAAATATTTCCCTTTTTTTTTATCTAGTTGGTACTAGTCTCTACCACTAAACGTTTAGAATTTAATGAGCATTAATCTGTGTACAAGTCGGAACAAATCTATCAGTCTGCTAATCACTTTGCGGATACTTTTACTATCCAATTATCTTATATTATTCAGAATGCCATAAAAATTTATTCTTAATGAGAAGAGATAAGAATTAGAAAGTGAAAGAGAGCTCAAAATGAACCACATCTTGGAAAGTGCGATTTTAGTGTGTGAGTTATTGTTCTTTTATTTCCCCAACAGTATTCATTTTTGAATAAAATATAGAAATTTCATCCAACCTTAATCTAAATGTTAAATCAAAATAATTTCTTAGAAAGAAATTTTCTTTGATTTTTTAGAATGCTTAGATTGAGACGACACAAAATGCTTTTTGAGATAAAATAGGGCTTTGTTTCACAAAACGTTTCATTCTTAAAAGAAGAATTTATAAGAAAAGCAAAACAAGCAGAATCAAGGAAATTATGTTTACAAAATTTTTTGATTTAATTTTAGATGGGTGATAAATTCAACAGCAGTTTCTGTTGTTAAAATGGCTTTTATGGAAGTGATAATTATTCTTGAAAAATGCCCTCACTTTATGTTCATGGATTCATTGTCAAACACTTCTAAGACTCATTAACTATTCTTGGAAAATATTCTATGATTCTAAAATAACTCCACCATTTTAACGAAACACTATTTTCAGTACTGTCTTAAATTTTACTACTACAATTTTTTGTATAGCTATAAATCTTATATTTTTTTGAAGTCACTTGAGTGAACTTGATTTTAAAGCTTCTTTTGTTTACTTTAATGAAATGTTGGGCATAATTTGGCCCTTACATTCTTAAATCCTCCATAATATTGTACAGTTCTTATAAGATTTGATTAAACTTGCTACTATACTTTGCAAACTTCTCCAAATCTGTATCTGGATCTTAATTTCAAATATTTTTATATCAAAAACATCTGTTGAATACGTAATGATACACTAATATCTTAGAAATTCTTTATCTGATTAGATTTTTGGGATAGACCATCAGAACTTTTAAAATTCATTAAATATTAGATGAAGTGAAGAAATATAGACCTCATTTCCCTCATTCTCCAAGGAAGGGAAGCATTCGTGCGTCGGTGATCGCAGAGAAAATGGCAAATTGGAACGTAATTAGCAAAATGGAAAACGGCGGATAGCTCATACTTCCATTAATTTCAATTACTTTTAATGGACCTGGGGATGTTAAGTAAACCCAGTCAATGTTCCTACCGGGCAAATGACTTTTCCTTTAAGCTTTTGGACGCAACTGTAGTTGTTTGTACGGAAAAAAAAAATAGAAGAAACTACAACATGCATAAAGGACCATTATTCGTGCGGAGATGCCGATGAAAATAAATTTCGCGTCACGTACTGCTAGGGGAAGGGGAGCAGGACCTATTTCGAGACTTGGGGAAGTGTGGATGGAAATTATCCCGAGTAATGGTCTGGCGCCACACCCTCGGAGTGACCGGAAGCAGCTATCCTAAGAGGTTGGGGGAGATATAAAAACTTTCGAATGTTTTTTTCGGTCAAACAGAACTTAAGTGTATAGGATGCGCTTTAAAGTAATTCCAAGAACCAATCAACCAATATAACAGTAACAGGCTTTTCGGTTTTGAATTGGAAATTACTTTTCTGTTTGAGTCATGGCAAAAATTTTCTAGCTTGATTTATTAATATTTAGAAATAAAAATATTGAGTTGATCTCTACAGGAGTTGAAAGGTCGTTTCTCTTCCAATCATGTGGAGATTTTGTTCCTGTGGACAATTATAATGTTGCAATGATTTTATTTGATTTAATAAAGGCAACTCTGTTTTTCTACGATTCTCTCAATGCCCCATTGCCGATAATTTTAATACTCTAAATTCAGGAGCTAAGAATAAATTGAGGACTTTCACCTAGTTACTTCTTGATTTTTGAAATAAAATGTACATTTCAATTTTTTAAGCAAATTTACTATGTCACGCAATTATCAAATATAAAATTTAAATACCATTTTCATTTTGTGGTTGGTATTTCTTCAAAGACCGACGAACTCGAGATCCAATTCCTTTAAAGAACCCGAATGGATGGGGTCCAGGTACATATATCTAATACCTCTTTATACTTTAAAATCCTTGTTTGGATTATGTAGAAAATCAGTGTAGGGGGTCTGCTCATGTGAAAATTGTTTCATACCTGGTATGATTCAAAAATTAGGCTCATACGAAACTTTTTTCGTGTAATATCAAGATAGTACACGAAAAATAGTGTATGAAATCTAATGACAGGTGCTGCTGAAAAACAAGAAAATATCTGTCTGATGATTCGAAAAGGTTGGTTGGTTTGTAGGGTTTAATGGCGCAAGGGTCAGGAGCCAGATTAGGACATGCTGCGTCAGACATATGGTTGAAAAGGGCATTGCAGCTAAAATATTCAAGATTTTTAAAAGGTTTCTAAAAGACTTCTTTAAAGATATGTCTATTTTATACTTGATTTTTTTGTACAATAGAAGAAGATGCGAAATATAAAATTGAGAGAAAATCTCGGGAAAATAACTGTTTATCATGCAACCACAGAAAACACATTGAAGTGCATATAAAAACACTTGTATATGAGAAATAAAAGGGTATGGAAGGTAAATGCATTAAATGTAATCGAGATATAAAAAAAAAGTTAAGAGATGTTAAACTTTACAAAAAAATTGCAAATGAAGATTGGTGAAATATATTTACTAAAGATTGTTAACGTATGCGCATGTTTTAATTTTATTAAATTAGATGATTTATTTTATTAAATTAGGTGATTTAGTCTCATCGTTTATTGCGTTGCAAACTATAGCTTAAATTGCACATATTTATAAGAGGGATCGATAGAGCCGCGGTGGCCTGGTGGTAAGGTCTCGGCTTCGAAACTGGAGGGTTTCAGGTTAAAGACCCAATTCCATCGAAGAACCACGGGTCTGGTGCACGTTAAATCCGTCGGGACCAAACGTCTCCCACTGGTGTGGTGTGGAAGTTTGGAGGCGGGGGTGGAAGCTCAGATGTCGTCCTCGTCATCTGACCATGGTTCCAAATGACGAGGTCCGTTCCAAAATAGCCCAATTGTTGCTTTAAAACGGGACATTAATATAACTAAACTAAAAGAAGGGATCCATAGAAACTGTTCAGCATTCTTTTCAATCACCAACCATTTATCATGGAACAAACTGTGCGCTCCACCCACGCCTTTTGATCAAAGCAGCCGAGATTTTGTGTGGGTCTTCTGAGAATCGAAGGCGCACTCCCTCATTAAATTCACCGACACGAGAGAAAAGAATCATTTGGTGTTCTTTTACTGCAATTACGAAAAGCAGGCGAGGAATATTAATTAAGCTGAACAGTTAGCAGTGGGTTGCGTGTGAAAATGAGTTAGGAATTACCTGAAAAATTAGGCAGGGGCTTTAACGGAGCGTAAGTGGCTAGCAATTGAGAAAACTCATGAGGTAAGAGTTATCATTTGTAGAAGGCTGCCAGAAAGTATCGGCGTATTGTTTACGAGAGTTTGTTTTCTCTTGGAATTAAATCACGTTCACTTTGGAAATTACAGTTGTGAGTTACAACAGATATTCGGGATGGTAAAATTTCAGATTCCTTGCTTTTTGCTTCTGAAAAATAAGAATGTGATAAATGTAGCTATTATTGTTGCACATGCTTGTTTATGATAATTATATTTCATGTATGTTATTACCGTCTTTCTTCGTTTTATATCTAATCCGTAATCAATATTTTTTTTATTCATGTTAGAGACGGGACATTCAATGAATTTTAAATTAATGACGTATCGCATATGGCTATTAGAGATACTTGGATAAGTGAAATACTTCTTCGTAAATATTATTTCTACAATATATTTAACCCTTCTTCGCATGATGAGAGATATTTCCTTCTAATATTTAGTGAAAAAAAGTTTACTCGAAACAGGTGTACAGTAAATTGGTTGTTGCTGGCAAATTTTTTCACGACTATTGTGTAATAAGGAAAGCAGCTATATATATATATATATATATATATATATATATATATATATATATATATATATATATATATATATATATATATAATATAATATGTCACAATCATTATAATAAAAGCGATAATGAGTGGAGAAAGTTAGAAGAGAGAGATCTTGAAGATTTTTTACTGAGCTTAACATGTAAATTTGCATGATGATGGATATTTCCATCATACTGTTTTATAATTATTTTATATTATATATTTATACTAGGATTTTTTAAAAATATCTTTCCTTTAATCTAGAGCATGAATATATCACCCTGATTTATTTCACAAAAAAAAAATCATGCAATGAAGGGTAAAGTGTAAAATGATGTTAAGCAATTGGGCATTATATTAGCATATGGTACTGAGATCACAAGGCCGTATTTGTCTACATCAGAATAGTCCTATCTGATGCAGAAAAATTATAGATAGCTGCTGGTGAAAAGGGCAAATGAAAAAGTATATCCGCTCCAGAAAGAAATGGACGAGAACTTTTCAAGAAGGTGGTACCATTTGCGAATAAAAGAAACTTATTAACTTCCATCTGTGAGTTTGAAAGTCGGTTTCTGTACTATAGAAAACATTAGGGTAAAGCAGCCGGTGGGAAGATATAAATTCATTAACTTCAATTTTTAGGCGCCACTGAGACAAAACGATAATACATTATTTTATTTGTTTTAACCAAAGTATTATCAAATGGCAAAATCGTAGAACAGTGTTTGCGTATCATATACAATTTGCACAATTCCACTTCCATATTCTCCATTTACTCTCGCTGCATTGTTATTAACGGAAGCCTTGCTTCTTCAGAGATTGTTGCTTATTTCTCGAGACTGATCGCTTTTTCATTTATTCTCCTTATAAGCTAAATTTCTTTTTGTAATTTCTCTTTATTAAAATACACTGCGTGTGTGTGCCATCAATTTATAAATTTCATTTTTTATTACTACAGAGCAGACACCATATTTGTATTTCCTTCTTAAATATTTAAATTTGAATATATAACAAAAATGTATTTAAATTTTATGTCTTTAAACGAGCAACTCTTATATATATAATCTCGGAAACCGGCTCGAACGATTGGATCAAATTTTATATTTACATAAGGTTTTGCTTTTTATCTATATAGTTGATTATCTAAAAAAAATCGCGATTTTACACACACACACACACAAAACCATTTTTATGAATAACTATAGATTGCGCCAACAGTTCAAGCAGAACCTAAACAAACCGAGGTAAACATCCGCGCTTCACGAAAAATTTTATAACTTTAAACGAGTAATTGTTGTGTGTGTGTATATATATATATATATATATATATATATATATATATATATATAACCAATCTAAAGTAAGAAATAGTTTGAAAATGAAACTAAAATGAAAACGAAACAAAACAGTTACGAAATCGCAACTGCAGCTACTTCTAAAACACAGATGAATTGATACAAAAGTATTAGAATCAAGTTAATAGGAAAATCAAAAAAATCAAATAAAAATTAAACCAAAAAAATTATAAAAAATATCCTTTTGTCCTTTAGTGCTATTTTTTGTTTTTATTGTTATTTTTGTTATTGTATTTTTACTTTGTAGTGGTTATTTTCTTCTAATTTGTTGTTTTGTATTTTCCTTTCTGTTAAAATGGTATATCTCTTGGGCATAATTTCAGGGGATTTTCGGGTCACGAGGAATCATTATTAGACAAATGTCTGCATTTCCTCACAGAAAAAATCCCTTTCTTTGAATCCCTGCCTGAGGGTGACCCTTGAAAAAGTCTTCAGGACGGATTCTTTTTTTATATTTTTTATAATTTTTTTGGTTTAATTTTTATTTGATTTTCCTATTAACTTGATTCTAATACTTCTGTATATATATATATATATATAATTTAAATTTATTTATTTCGTGTATCTCTGAAACGGCTCTAATATTTTTAATAACTATTAGAGCCTTTTTCTATGTGTTCTCATGCTGAAAATGACATATACTACAATCTGGGATCCGATTTCTCAATGGTAAAAGTGTAAGTTCAAAAATATAAGTAATGATAGATAAATGTAAAATGAATACTGTAATATAGCAGAATGTTTTGAATAACATGTTTAAAGCGCAATCATGATTTTTTTCCATTTAAATGACCATTTTATATGTAGGTTAAGATTGAAAAATATGTAGTCATTATGTGATTCGCACCTAAATATTTTCTTCAAAAAAACACGATGTTATAGAGCAAATCTCGGTCCTCCTGGTATTTTCAATAATAAACAAAAATATCCTTTTTCCAAATATTTCTTTCTTTTTTCAGAAACTTTCTTGCATCATATTGTGCATTAGCATTGAATATTTCGCTAATCACCAAAGCAAACGCCTTAATAAATTATTAAATTAATCAAACAATATTCAGAGATTATTGGTGGTACTTGCGCAAGCGAAGCATTTACAACTAAAGTCTATTACTGTAATGATTGAAACATCCATTAAGTGAAAGAAGCCATTAATGATTTTTGAAAGCACGGTCAAGCTTTACTTCGCTCTTACTGGGCAAGGGAAAACGATTAATTAGGAAATGCGCTTCATTTTCTTTTCATGCCACCGGACCTTTCAGTTTTCAGCGAGGAAGGTTTTATAGATTTCCCCGACATATTATTTGCCCCTTCAAGAGAATTGATGCATTAGCGATAACACGTTGTTCATTTCAGTGTTTTAAAATTAATCACCTGTTTGGTCTCTAATCTTCTTTTCTTGTATATTCAAAATGTCACTTAGCTGTCTAATAACGAATAGTATTGTGAAAATGAATGGAGTTATTGCATTGAAAGTATTCAATCTGCCTATGAATTTGGATCATAAACAATGATTGAATGTGTGTAATGCAGCGATTTCAACGGAATGCATAGATTTATTTATTTTTCGTCAGTAATATGAATTGAACCAATTTTCATTATGCATCATTTCAAAATTTGCCTAATCAATAAGCATATATTAAAAATAATCTGTTTATAAAAATATATATGTAAGGATATCTTAATCTAATCTAAATCTGAATTAATTTCCAAATTTTTATCTTATCTTAAATTAGCCCATATTATTTTCATTCTAAAATAGTCTTTTATTTCCTGATTAAATTCTCACTTTTTTTATTTAATTAATTATGCATGCGCACTGTAAAACTGCTGAATTTAGCAGGTTTTCAAGCTCAAAGTGAAGGAATAAAAACCCTTAACACATCTTTACATCATTCTTTTAAGAATACCTAAATTTCCATTTCCTAAGTGTATACTTGTCAAAGAAATCTCTATAAAAATCGCATTGTAAAACCACTGAAGAGAAAAATTTGGGCCTCTTCTGCTCTTGTATCGCTATGTAGACTGACGTATCTCATCGCTTCTTCCTTGTACATAATATGTCTCCCGGGATGAAGTAAATCGAAGTTAAAATTTCAAAAGTTTCTTCCATTCGGCCACGCACCCGCTAAAACCTGCTTACATATATATTATGATATCCAACAACTGTTATGATCAGTTTTATAAGATTTAAAATTGAGAAATTATTTGAATTGTGGCAAAATGCGATTGCTATCTTTTAGTCACACTCTAAATTCATGTTCCATTAAAAATGAATTAGTTATTTTGAAAATTATATAAATCCTAACAGAATGGTGATGACAGTTCTAGGTTAATGTCAAAATATTAGTTTTTCGCAGTTTCCAAGGTGAAGTTTTCCATAAAGTGGTTTAAGATGAATAATGCATGAAATCATGATTAATGCACACACACACACATACAAAAAAAACACACTGATTAGTTTATCAAAAATAGAGTACGAAGCAATTCTTTTCGCCTGGATTTGAATTCTGATTTATTTTTCATGGAGAAAAAAAACCTTCTTTTAAAATTGCAACTAGAAGTCTAAAATGAATTATTGTAGAATAGTTATAGTAGAACTGTTTCGACCTCTTCGTAAAATGCACATCTAAATTGTGCTGCAAAAATGTAGCGATAACGAATGCACTCGTCATACACAAAGTATGTGTAATATGAAATGACTTTTATTTTTTATCTTAATTATCGCTTTTATTTATTTATTTACCTAAACTAACATACATATTTTTGCATATGAGCGAAAAGAAATATATAAAAAAAATTATTTATTATTTTAATTTGCTGTTAGAGAAGGGTATTGAGCAAAACATGGTGCAACGCATAATAATCTTTTATTTGTTCTTTTGATTTCGACTTGGCCTCAAAATATTTTAAACATCTTGAAATTTATGAATACATTTGAGTTTTTACTAAAATTATAATTCAAACTGCAAATTGTCACTACTTATTACACCGAATAAACTTGTCATAATGCAAAATGTTGTACTTTTTCTATGACGAGTATACTCGTCAAAAACAATTAATTTCTTAAATGGATTGAATATCATCATATTAGGCTTCATAAACTCATTTACATATTTTTCGCAGAGAATATATCAGTGCTTCAACAAAGCTATGGGATGCCGAAGGAACTTAATAATAAAAATTTCTCTCAACTCCTCTACTTAAATCTTTCGGAAGCCTCACTCCTGTCATTTTACATATCTTACAGAAGCCTACCTTTTCTTAGATCTCTAATGTTCTTAAGAAAACAGAAAAAAAGAATCTTTATGTGTCGTGCTAAAGATAGCGTTTCTTCAAAGCGCCTTCCTCTGTTCATTTGTTCCACGAAATCTCGAGTTTTGGTCCCGAACATTCTCTCTTCTGTTATAACCAGATTTTTCCTCGCCTACGTTGCCGTTAGTTTCTCTCTTTGTCTTCTCTTGTTTTTGTAATCGGTTCCTCTGGGAGTAAGCAAATAAAAAAAATGCGGGAACTTCTGAAAGTTAAAAGGAGAAGCATTTTTCATATCTCTCGTGTTTTTCTTTCACTGCTCATTATTTCTGCCTGAAGAAATAGAGACTGTTTGGACTTATACAAGTGTTATGTATTATTATGCAAGTACATAAGAACATCAAAGTTATAATACTCTAGAGCAGATCTCACGAAATGTTATCCACTTATGTATGAAATATTTCCTTTTATTTTCTGTTTCCATTAAATAAATGTTCATCACCGAAAATGTGTATGTATTAAAATAAAAATTCGGAAAAATATTGATTCAACATTTTTAAAAACAAAATTAGTTTAAGAAAGCGAATTCATAACGTAACTAGTTAAATAAGATAGATTTTATTTATTATAGGCGCACACTATTTATGCTAATAAGTATGCTTAAATACGTAATTTCCAAGTCGGTTTTCAAAACTACATTTTTGAGATTAGGTTCTTTATTTTAGGAATATTTGTTTCAATACATTACAATACAATTTATATTACATTACAATTTGAATATTCACTTTTATATTCCTGACATGCTATATTGCTTCATTTAATTAATTACGAGCATCTTAATATCTGAATTCATGTAAGATTCTTAATATAATGAAATATTCAGCGACAACTCCTATTAATAAAATGCTTTCATTTTTATTGTAAAAGTTGTAAATCAGTTGCACTCGCTGGTAAAAGGAAAAAAGAAAAAAAAAAAAAATCGACGAAGAATTCCGTCAACTTGAAAAGCGAAAATTCCAATGCAGCTAGACTGTTGAGGAAAACCTCCTGAATTTTTTGTCTCAGTTGAGAAACATCCTGCAAAAGAAAGCAGAAATTCTATACTTGCCATGAAAAAGGAACTGAAAACGCACCAAAAGAAAGAAAACGAGAGATTCTCTTCTCTTACGTTTCTTCCTGTGCCTTTATTATGGCTGTATTCGTCGTCGCACACTTGGCGAGGCTTTTTCGTGTCCACAAAATAAGTTCCGAGCCTCTCGGGGGTCGCTTTTGAGATCCCAGAAGAAAACAGAATCCCAGTTTGTTGTCTTTGCATTCCCAATTTTGAATTCGAGTTTGAAACAAATTTACATTTGAAACAGCACACGTCGTCATTTTCTTCCTGTCTTCTTCCAGACAGCGCAAACCCTTTTTCCGTATTCAGGTGAGACGCGTTTGAAGTTTGCGACCGAAGCTTTGGAGAGCCCGAAATCGAAAAAGAAACAATTGGAAAGGGCTCGGAGCGGCTTCAAGAAGACAAAGTCAGCAATTTCTCTTATCCTTATACCAAATTACATTACTCGATGACAAAAATTGCCTCATAGACAAAACAAGACGAGAGAACATATGTTCGTTTCGATGAAAAATCGCTGATCTTATTAAAATTAGCTTATGTTTTATTCATATGTTCGCGTTAATTTGAATACAGTGCAATGAAATTTCATAACTGTTTTATTTTTCCTGCATCTTTCACGTTTTTTTTATTATAAATAATTTCCTGTTTTACTTAGACTTTTGTTGTTAATATACCATCATCTGCATCTTATAATCTGTATTTAAAAAATATGTTTATAAATCTTTCAGTGGAAGTCAGATGAGCGCTTTCAATAATTATTTTTTATATTTAAATTTGTATTCAAGTTGAAGTAGAAATTAATTTAAAAAGTACCTTCTTAAGCCTCTTTGCTGTTCTTTCTTTCTTTTAAAGAGAGTGATAATAATAAATTTTCAAAACAAAAAGTAAAATTTGAATTTAACTGAGTTTGGAATGACAGAAGTTAAATATGGTATATATTAAATTTCACAATATTACATTTAGGAAGAAATAACATCAAATTGTCAAAAACAAAAAAACAAATTGATAGGTGAACACCGCCATTTGATTTTTTGAGATAACTCTTTTGTCAACTACTGCAAAGGACCGTGATGCTTTGAATTGAAAATTTTATTTAAATTAATTTTTTTTCTATTGATATTAAATTCAATATCGTGATGAAATATAATTTCATCGGAAACTGCAGAATAAGCGATCATGATTTTCTCATATAAAAATATCATACTGCATCATAATATTTTTGCAAAGTTTAATGCAATTTGGTTCCTTAGTTTCTTCTGTCAGTGTTCTTTTTTTTATAAAAAAATTCGCAAATTTGGCATTATTAACGATTATTAATCCGAATAAATCGCTTTTGTCACCTCATCCTTATCTTTACCAGATTAATAAACAAATATGTTACGAATAATGTCTAAATTATGTTGTATTTTTCGAATACAAAATTTAAATTTATTCCTATCGGTTGAGTTCGGAAAACGGTATTGAATCAATTGGACTTTAACATTTCAGTTATTATTTTAAGAAAAATAGAATTTACGAAGATTTATATAATTTTAAGAATTATTTTATTTATTTGTTTATGATATGATACTTCAAACTTATTTTCAGTCCATGTCCGATTTGAAACTGTTTCTGCGGTATTGATTTGAATATGTAATAAAGAAAAAAAAAAGGTTTTATCATTTATTTATTTTTTATTTTTACAAAGAAAAGAAAGTTGTTGATAATTATTCCCAGATGCATGGAATTTATGTTAGTGTTTAGTATCAGAATAAATTTATCTAACTTTTTTGTACTGACATTACATTAAATGGTAATCAACGTTTTGTTCTTAAAATAATGTAACCATTGAATAACCAAATAATTGCTGGTCACAACCCATTCTTTAACTTATTTTGTAATTTCAACTCGTTCTATTTAATATTTTTGAAATGAATCAAAGTACATATTTGGCTTTGAAATTAAAAACATTAGTTTTCTTATGGGCAAAAGTTTTTTTTTAATTACAATATCTTGATATATATTTTTGCAACACTGTTTAGTACTTGTTAAAATCACTAATTCTTTCTCAATGGAACCGTTAAATATATTTGAATTTCAACATGAATGCATTTATTTCCCCCATTTTGGATACATTAATCTGATATATGAAATTATCAATCCATAAATAAACAATGTGCAAAAACACCTATATAAAATTTCCTGAATCTATATAATAAAATATAAAATATACATTGTATTTAGAAAGCGCTAATGCTGCTACAACTAAAACACAAATGAACTTAACCAAATTAAAATTATTAAGTTTACAGCCAAAGAATCAAAAAGAAAGATTAAATGAATCCGATCCGAAGACTTTCTCAAGGGTCACCCTCAGGCAAGGATTCAAACCAGGGATTTTTTCTGTGAGGGATCTGACTTTCGTCCAACAAACTGACCCCCCTCGTGACCCGAAAATCCCAGAAAATTGAGGTTTTGGAGATAAAATTAGTATTTAAGATTAAAGATAATTATACTCAAACAAGCAAAAGCATTCCAAATAAGACCACTGCAAATCAAACCACAAATTGCAAAATACATGAAAACCTCAATTTTCTGGGATTTTCGGGCACGAGTGGTCAGTTTGTTGGACGAAAGTCAGACCCCTCACAGAAAAAAATCCCTGGTTTGAATCCTTGCCTGAGGGTGGCCCTTGAGAATGTCTTCGGGTCGGATTCATTTTATCTTTCGTTTTGATTCTTTGGCTGTAAACTTAATAATTTTAATTTGGTTAATCTGATATATTATATTCTTTTGGAAGTAGATTTTTTTTTTTAGCGAAAAGAGCTTCATACTTACCCAAATGTCCTCGAGGTTTTTCCCTCTATTTTAATAAACAACAGTATAGTACCATCCTATATAAATGGATCTCAATATTTCAACGCCATTATGGGTTTGGTTTCCCTTTAATAATGAGACCAAACCGTACCACTACGAATAGATGCTATTACGTCGTGCACACTAATAGTTACAAGGGAGAACGGACCTTTAGACCAATGAAAAACTAGAGAGCATGCAAGAAAAGGAATGAAACAAAGAAGAAAAAGGGCAAAACCTCGTGGAAACCCAACCCTCCCGCCCTTTTTATCGATCGGAGTAACTGATAAAAGCAGAAGCTGGGGGAGGGAGATAATGCAATTAGATACTGAAGCACTTGCTTTTCCTGCCAACGGTCATCGAGACGGGAAAGAACACAGTTACCAGTTAACAAAAATTTTAATACTGCCTTTCCATTTCGTGGATCTAAAAATTTTTAATGATATATTAATAATTAGAAAGAAATCTGGTGAATAAAATCTCTTGATATGACGATAAAAAAATAATAAAGGTAAACCTTTCTAGAATATCACTAATAGTTTCAAATATTTTTTCTTGTAGAAATTTGATCTAAGTTACATATAGTAAACAGATTTTTCTTTAAAATTTTTCATCAAGGCATATAAATAGATTTTTATACATGTAAGGAAATTTGTACCGTTAGAGAAAGTTTTAAGCGCAATACCATAAAATTAGAAAACTGCCCTGTTCTGTTCTTTATATTGTGAATATTGTAATATACTAAAACTACTTAAATGTTATAAAATATTCTTTTTGTTAATTTATAATTAAAAACATAGTTGAATTTACTTAACCTAGAAATACATATTAATAATATTCTAACTCATTAATGAAAAATGGCTCTGGATATTTCTCTCCCAGTCAAAATTAAAAAATAGTCAATTAATACAAGATGTGTTCATGATTTATAATTGAAAAACTCTTTCACTGAGTGGCATGTAAATTAATATATAAAGGTAGCAAGAAAGAAAATAATGAACAATCGTTTTGCTTTAATCAAATAAATAAATCCAAGATATATAATGTTTGTTAGTATTTTATTATGAGAAAAAAAATATGAGTAGAACCAAATTCTAATTTTATAAATATTTTACTATACTGTATTGTAAATGAAATGTTGAATATAAAGAAATGTGAGAGAAAATAACCCCATTTATTTATTTTAAAGCATATAAATTTTTGAGATTATTCATATTTTTAGTCTGTTGCATGTTGTGCTTCTATATTAGCTATTGTTCTCTGCACCACACAATTTTCAAAATATTTACTATGTAATTAATTATTTACTTTTTTTCTTTTTCAGGTAAGCCGAAATCCATTTTATCAGCCCATGTTTCTAGAGGTAATGTACTATTTCAGAATATTTCAAAAAATTATTAGCAAAAAAACAGATAATTAAATTTAAAAAAATGAAATTAGAAAAAAATTTTAATTTAAATATGTTAAAATTCTTAAGGCATATGAAGATGGTAATTCTTTTTAGAATAGTGTTTTCAATAACTGAATGCATAATAGTAATAATCAATATAATTAAAATCAATATAATTTACTAAAAAATATCAATTAAATTTCGAGAATATATTTAAAAAAATGATTAATCTCAGAATTTTCAAATTAATTATATTTTCAAAGAGTTCGACGAGTTATTTTTCTAATTTATGCAAATGAGTTTATAATATGCCTTATTAAAAATTACTTCAATGTAAAAATTGAATTTTTAATATTAGAATATTATTTCTTTTCCTCATGCAAAAAATTCAAATTAAGAAAACTGAATGATATTAAAATAAATTTCTGGTGCATAATGTAGTAGAATCTTATCGCTAATCTTCTTAATGAATTAAATAAATTTCTTGAAGCTATTTACTTACTTTTAAAAAAAATCACAAATTCGTTTTTTTTAAATATATCATGAAAGGGTATTTTCTTTTTATCTAAATATTTCACATATGCATAACATTTCCTAATTAAGGTTTTTTGGCCCAAAGATATTTGTCTTTAAATTTCGATAAAATCTAATTATTTTTCTTTTCGCATATCTGAAATAGAAAGAAATGGAACAAAGAGTTATAATTTTTCGGTGCTATGATATGAACTCTAATTGATTTGTTTAAAATTGAGAAATGAATTGAATTAAAAAAGTTAATTGAACTATTCTAAAGTATGAAGAAAAAGGGCTGAAAACGGTTTAATTGATTCACTTTTTTAGGTATTCAGAAATCTTTATTTTTAAATTATATTTTAAACTACAAAATTATGCACTTTTAATTTGAAGGGTACAAGGTGTTTATAATAAATAATTTAATGTTTGAAAGCCGAAAACTAATAATGAACAAATGAAATTTGCTATTTTAATTTCATAAACATTGCACAAATTTTTTTTCTTCATTTGTATATCAAACTCTCTAACAACCCAAAAGAAATGGAATAAAAGTGAGCAGGAAAAGTGTAGATACAATCAACTAAGAAAACTTTTTAATTTTCTTCCACCAGAATTATAATATGTATTGAACTGCAAATTATTGGAAAATTGTTTTTTCAGTTAAAATTTAAATGGCCCGAGAAAAATATTTGTTTCCTGGAGGTATTTTAGAAAATACATTTATTTATAAGCTTTCTTTTGGAAGTTTTTTTTTCTTTAACTTTATTCAAGTAATGTAATGGACGAGCAATTGGTGTTGTTAATGTGTGTTACACTTAAATTTTTACGCACTTAATTTCCAAATGCTTAATTTTTCGCAAAAATGACAAAGAAAAGTTTTACCTGTTCCACAGAAATTTTTTATTCAAGAAATGAACAAATATAGCTTAAAAACTTTATTTTTAAGAGTAAAAAAATTAACTTTTGATAAATGTGTATAAATCAGTGTTGTCGTTTCATTTTTATCTTTTATGAATTTTTTCAACTGAACTTGTTTTGTTTTTATGTTTTTATTCGTCCTTTTATGCGAATATATTTTCTAGCACATAAATCAATTTATTAAATTAATTTTATTTTAAATAATAAAAGCATCGTGTTTGGCAATATTAACAATTTAAGAAATAGGAATATGATAGTGTTATATTCAATTTTATAATTTTTCATTAAATAAATAGTAATTCATTATTTTCCGTCCTTTTAAGAATCATATCCTTTTAGAATAATTGATAAAAGTACTGTTCTACATCTTTATTATAATGACATCAAACATGTCATGCTAATACTGTTGTGACGAAACTAAAAACTGTTTTTCAAGTTAGGATCATTAAACACACCTTAATGTATCTTTTTTCACTTGCAGAAACGATGAAAAAATATTTACCCTTCTTCCCTTTGAAGAACAACATGTTTCATACATTATAAACCTTTTCAACACTAACTTTCCAGATGTTCAATCGGATATTTCATCTCTATTATTCTCAATACGGAATTTAAATTTACAAATTTCTTAAACAAGATTATCATAATCGATAAATCAAAATCCCGAAACCGTATGAGAATGATTCGAGTGTGAATTGAAATCAAAATGATAAAATCTATTTATTAAGGTCACATAATTATAAATTCTGAATGATAAGTTGTGGTTCTCTTTCCAAATGAGCACAATAAACAGAGCTGATTCTTAATTAAATACCTGTAATTCTTCAATCCATTTTTTGAAAAAGTTGATTTAAAGTTACAAGTTTTGAGGTAGGTCAAGGAGACGCATGTAAACATCCTTAATACTGTTCTAGAAACTGGCCATTGGAGATTACTGATATATATGCCATTCTTCAAATTTGTAGTGATACATCCATGTCTTGGGAATCAGTTAAAATATATTATTCTACAAAATGCTTTTTTTTTAAATTCCCGCATTTGAATACTTGGGAGCCACTGCACATGCAAATCTAAATACAAATACTATGATTTATTAAGATAAATTGGTTTCTGGTACCTAATGAGTTTTCTGAAAATTTGGAGACGATTATTGAGGGTTTTTTTTATATTTATCAAAAACTGATTAGAAACTATTGAGAAGATTGGTTTTGGAATGTTCTTAATATTTTATATTTTTAAAAAAAATGTTGGAATATGTTGAGACTCTGATAATAAATTTGATTGTTTATGATATATGCGTGATTCTTAAACATACGGAAAGTGGTAAAATTCCGAATATTGCAAAATTACTTTCCATCAGGAATGATACCAACAAATCAACTCTGAGTAAAGCTTCAAAGCGTAACTAGGTTAGTAAAAGTATTCTATCATCCTGCACTTGTAAGAATTCATTTTGCTAATAGGATGTAGAATGTCTTCTCAAGCCAGAGCTTGAATGTATTCGTATCAGCATCTCTGTTCTACTGATTTGCCCAAGAACTGTTGAAGAATTTTATGCCTTAAAACGAAACCTTAGTTAACATTTAAAATGTTGCTTGCTATTTATATCATAATTTTGATTCGTATTTTTGTTGGAATAAGATTTTAAATAACCGAAGCATTTCAGTAACAGGATTTCAAATATAAATCAACATCATTGAAAAACTTGATTATTTTAGTAATTTTATATAGTTTGATATGCTTTATTTTTGTAAAATAGAATTTTGTAACCGATTATTCAGTGTATTCTCGATGGTAAGACATTGTTTTAATGTTTAAAGACATATTTATCAGCAAGTTAACTAATTCAAATTAATTATGCTATTAAATCAGTATTGAGTATCAGAGTTGAGTATCAGTATAAGAGTTGATAGTGAATCATAAAAAAAATGATTTCATGATTCAATTATATTTATAATACTGGATACTAATAACAATTTAAAACGTAGAAAGTAAATATAATAAAAAAATATTTTGCTATTTAATACAATCATAGAAGTTAGTTTTTAATAAATGCTCTTCTATGTTTATATTTACATGATTCATAAGGGAAACTCGGACTTCCAAAGAAAAAACTAAACAATATATCTTATAGAAAGATAAATCTACAAGGATTCGAGTTTCTTTATGCTCATTTGAGAATATCACAAGTCATGAAATCTCCTTTCTTTGAGCTCACTGGCAGTTCGTTCAGCTCACAAAACTCATCTATTTGAGCAAACTGTTTATCTCATATGATGCCATTCTTTGCATGGCAACACATTTATTTTGCGTTATTACCTCATAAAATATTCAGATTACCTAAGGAAAAATATGTAGAAAGTTATAACCTTTAAACTCGAAGTACTTAAAAATCTTCAAAAGCAATTAAGGTAAGAAAGAATAAATTTGAAGCTTAAGTGTTTTTCTTTAAAACTAAGAGAAAATATAACGATGGAGAGCTTTTTTTTCTTTTACTTTTCAAGATAATGCTTTTGTCGCTGTGTTTGCAAGATAAAAAAAAAAAAAAAAAAAAAAAAAAGCTTTTCTTCATCAAAATTCATTGTTTCAAAGCTTTATTGCAAGGAACTATTTTTTTATGTGTCATTAAACAGGAAAATATTTATAAAAATTAATTTCTTAAAAGCAATATTTAACAGTCTCTTGTTTTTGTTATAACTTTTCATTATATTATATATTTTTTTTACTATCTACTACTTTCTTCTTTAACAATTTATTTTTATATATAACTATATGTCATTTATGTAATTGCTGCACAATAGAATACTTTAAATAAAATAGTTTATTGCAAGAATTCTTGGCAAATAATATTAGAAGCTCAGTGTAACTGTTTTTTTTAAATCAATAGATCATCTATTTTTAAACCATGGGGATCGGTAATGGGTCATAGGAATGACCAAAGAAAATCTTCATTCTTAAAAACATTTTTTCTGTTTGTTAAATATTTGGAAAAATATTTTCGATATTTTGTGCCCATTTTAAATCATCGGCAAATGAAATATTATATTCTTACCCATTAGCATTTCAGCAATTTTTCTAGCTTTTAATTTCAAATGATAAACTCATTTTAGTCTTCAAATACAAATGTATATTTTATTTCCTTCATGAATGTGTGAATTTATAAAATTCATAGATTTCCGAACCGTATTCCATGTTAGCAATTAGAATTTTACTGACCATTTGATTTGGTTAGGAATTTTATTACAATATTTGATTCACCATTTGGTATTTCTTAAAAATACACCTTAAAGGGATATTCATTGACTGGTGACAATCGAAATATAATTTCTGCAAGTTTTAGCTTGTTTATTAAGTTAATAAATAATATTCCTTCATCATTTACTATTTTAAAAAATTTATCTGAATACACAGAGAAGGAGGAATATTGGTTTCATTTTCCTAATCACTAATAGTAACTTATTTAGCATGAGTTAAATGAGTCCGCCTAGCCTGTCGTATTCCACATAGACTGCTGCTCTTGGAGAAATGATGCATCTCTTGGTTTATTTTGATTTATCAATCCTTGTTGTCATGCCAAACAATGTAAAAAATAATTAAGTATTTACCTCCTATTCTCACTAAAACTATTAAATTTTTTTAAAATGAATAATTTCTTTTAATAAATTGCTAATTTTGCTTCCAATACTTTTTTTAAATTCTAAAATATTATTTTTCTCATTAAATTATCTATAATACACAGTTGAAGGTAAATGATAAAAACACATTTAAGGCATCAAAAAAATTAATTTACTTTTTTATTTGGAAAAACCAAAAATTTAATAAATGTAAACATACGTTTTTTTTTTATTAATAATAAGTCAATCCTTGTGCACCACAAAGTACAGCACAAGGCTTACAGAGGTAAGTTGAAACAACTACATACATAGAAAAAAATATGTACATATAAAAATAAGGATAAAAACAACAGGAAAAATTAACAACAAAACTAATTAAAAATTGTAGCAGCAAAGGCAATAAATTTACAGAATGAGAAAAAAGCCATTTTGTGGTCGACCAAAACATGAAGCGGAGGTGGAAACTTAATATTACAGGCATCTAGATCCACAATAAAATCTCTTCTCCCTTCAGTAAGTTTGGAGCAATCAAAAAGCAAGTGTTCGACATTTTGAACTCCACCCACGCTGCAAGAGCACAGATCAGTGTTCGATAATCCAAATTTCTTGAGATAGTAATTGAAATTACCGTGTAGAGTAAGAAATTTTGTTAAGTGGAAATCACTGAAAAATGCTTGTTATTCAACCTTTGAGAAATTGTGGGGAAAATAATTTGGTTCAGAAAATATTTTTCAAATTATTAATTTACACTTACTTTCTCAAGAAAATTCTTTCACGATCACGGTATTTTTTAAGAGGAAATAATTCTTTTTGTCTTTCAAAATGTTTAAAACTCTAATAATGAACAAATTTTCAATAAATTTTTGTTCAATATTTAAAAATGAATGGAAAGAATGTAATTTCCATAGAGTAAATCATTTAGAAAATTATTTTTATTTTTTTTCAGCCTTATCATATTAAACACCTTTATTTGGTCTTGCATAAAATGTTAGTATAAATATACTCAAAATAATGCCATGTGTTTTTATAGAACAAGCTTATTAATTTTCAAAACATTAGAAGTAAATATCAGAAAATATAAATGAAATATGTATAATGGATATGTGTATGCATAGTAATCTGTAATAATACTAATCTATTAGGAAAAAGTAATTGTGCAGGATAGAAAAATAAAATTATTTATTTCTTCCTTAATAATTTCATACAGATGCTTGTTCTTTTCAAGTACAATAAACCAAAACTTAAAACTAGTGAAATTTAAATATAATTAAAAACTATATTTATCAGCAGTTTAGCTAAAAGTGAATAATCTATGTAATGAAAGGGAGAAAACTAAGAATAAAATGGCAACATTCTACATAAAATAATGAAAATGGGTTGTTATATATTCATTTATCATATGTAATGAAATCTTATTTTTATGTTCATTATAAGTTCATGCATTGTGTAAGCTCCGAATATATAATCATATAAGTAATTAACTTCCAAGCAATTTTTAAAATATAATTTTTGTTTTTTGTCAACTTTATTTTTACATATTGTATGTCAAAATTCAAAATAAAACCAATTATAAACAAATGAGTAGGAAAATTCGTCCTCTAAATACTTGGAGAGTCTGCTTTCATAGCATTTCTCATATTATAATATTATATTAATAGTACCTTTTTGAATATTAATAAAATGTTATTAATGATAATTAGAAAAATGTCTGATAATTCACTAATTAGATTCTTATTTACCATTTTATAACAGTAATGGATAAAAATAATGTTAAATAAATTGTATATGTTCAGATTGTTAATTCTCTATATTCTTAAATAATCTTGGTTATTTCTGGAAGTTTTATGTTTTTTCTTAACTTTTCTTCATACTTTTTAATGGTAAAAAAGGAAGCTGGATGAAAAAAGAATGAACAAATTGGCTTGGATTTGTAAGGAATAATTAACCTAAATGTAATAAGCCCTTTACTAATAAGTACATTATGGAGTAATGATTCTGACTGCAATTATATAAATAGAAAATAGCAATTATATAAATAATGGTGTAAATTGTAATGATAAAGTGGCAATTTTAGGTTAATGATACCATTTATTATAAGTTAAATATGTGAGAATATTTAATTTATTGCCAGTTTCTTATTCCCCCGTAATGGTAATTATCACACAGAAGTTACATAATTGGAAAATAATTTTACACCGTTTTCACAATTTAGAGAATGGAAAGCTAATTAGCTAACAAATGGACTTCGTGAATGCACATGCCATTGTAAAGAAAATGTGTTACAATATTGTATTTTTAATACTTCGTCTACTTTCGCCCCAAATTGCAGCATATCTGTTTGGCAAATAGTAAGCAATATAACACACATCAATTATATGGAGAAAGTAAAAATGGAAATTTGTTCATTGATGTGTTTCGCAGTTGCATTGTCTCTTGTGAATGTATTATGCGGTAGTATTTCATTTTGGATAATTTATTCCTCTTTCGTCGACGAAATGTCGATGTTCAGACTTTAAAATAATAGGAAACATACCCACACATACACACATTAAAAAAAGGTCATAAGACTCATAAATTAATTGAAATAATGATTATTGTAACAATATATTTCTAACTTGCTAAGAAGAAAGTGCTATTTAAATTTTAAGTTTTTATTTTCTTTGGAACTACATGCAGATACTTAGACACGTGTACCACCTAAGCTTCCATTTGCCAACTCCTGCTTCAGTCTATTGTAAACACAATGAACAAACCTTTCTTTTTGCGAGAAATATGTTCCGCGTGCAGTTCCTGCCTCCCTGGAGACATTCCTTTCGGGCCCTCTTCCTGAAGCTCTTAACTCATTACCTCCTTCCATACATCATCGTCAGCATCTTTGTTTACCAGCTGTTGTGTCGGCAGCTCAAATTATAAAATAATGCGACGCTGAGCAAAAAGAGCGCAGAATCATTATTTACTGTGTGGCAGCCGTAATGGAGGCGAAAGACGAAAGTGTTCGCTTCCCAATTTGCATCCTATTGGCTGCAGATAGAAGATGGATCTTGACAGCCTATTGGGTTTGCATCTGAATTTCTGAGACACTAAAATGGACCTGTAAAGTAGAAAAATAAAAAAAGTGAGAGAGAAGTATCCCTCCCTCCCCCAATTGTGTGGGGGGTTTTGCAAGTAAAGTTTGAGAAAAATTTTAGAGTTTTTGTTGAAGATTATTGCTTGGATCTTCTGAAAAATATGCGATGTTTTGCTTTATGAAGAGTATCAAAAAAGATTTTTTGAGCATTACAGTTATGCTTATTTTAATGAAAAAATATGAATTTGAAAATGGAATTTTTCAAAAAAATGTGAAAGAAAATTATAATCTGTTAAGCCCACGCTGCTTTGTGCAATTGTATAAAATTGATTGCAAATTAAACTGAAAATTTGCTGAAAGCTAAATATTATATTATTAAATCATGTTAAACAGTCGTGATTAGGATTCCAACGTTTTAAGAAGAAATTAACATATTTAAACTAATTTTACAGAAACGTAGAAAACATTAATCACCTTAATTTTTTACATCCTAGTATACGAAATTCGTAAAGAGAAAGCATTATAATTGTCAAAAAATTCGAACACCAGATTTTGACGAATGTTTACAATTAAGACTTTTCCTAAAAACAAATTTTTGGAATTATATTTATCTGTCACTTTGTCTGTAAAGGAAAATGATAACTCAGGAACGTTTTGAACAGGAAATTTGGTATATTAACTTTTCACCAAATTTGTAGAATTCTATCTGATTTTGAATTTGTAGAATTCTATCTAATTTTGAATGAAATCCGTTCAAAGAAATTCATCTAGTTTGTTTGTCTGTTCGAATATAATTTAACTCGATAACTTCAAAATGCAAAAGGCTGGATAAATAAAATTTATTCAAGAAATTTAGCATCTAAAATGTAGATTATCAAATTTTGAGCCAAAACTTTCAAAAGGTTGGCAATGTTTGGCATGTCGTCTTGTGACTACAAGTATAGCTCTAACAAATTTTGTTTTGAATGATTTGGATGGTATTCAAAATATATATTCGGTTCTCTGTTATTTCAGTATTAATCTTAATTCAGCGATTAATTGCCAGAGATAACACTCTAATAGAATTTTTAGTAGCAATTGTTCATGAATAGAAAACGATTAATGATGCATATTTATTAGAAAACATGCGTGAAATTTTCAGAGAGACCACTCTTATAAAAGCTCACAAAATCATTATAAAGACACATTCTCACTGCAATGTAATGTTAAAGAAGCTAAGTGAAGGCTTCAGTCGTGCTTTAAAAGTATTGTAGATTAACTCTTTGGAGCTAGCTCTAGGGATGGAGCTCTAGTGTGTAAAAACTATCTCAACTTTTGAAAAGTTGAAATTATTCATAGTTATAAAATTCTATAATTTATTTAAAGTTTTGCCTTCAAATGGCAATGCTATGTACCAAAATAAAATGCGTAAATAAGTAAAAAAAAATTATACAAATCAAAACGCAGTAAAGTTGTGTATGTTGTGATAAAACTTGGCGCATTGTATGATTAGTGAATTTTTGTTGTTCATAAAGGTAAGTGTTGTTTTATTACGAATTGGTATGAAGGTATGTATTGTTTCATTTTATTATTTATAATAAAAAGAACATGCTATTTAATGTTTTATTCTAAATTTGAAGCTGAGAAGTGAAGGTGAGATTATATAGGCCTCGCCTTATTGAAACGTTATTTTTTTTATTTTGTTTAATGTATTATGTTAAAAAATCGAAATGATTATTTTTTATGGTAAAAAGAATTTTGTGCAATTAGCCTTTTTATTTGTTTAAAAATCGTGTGCCTCAAAGAGCTAAATAAGAAAACTTGTTTAATTTCACCTCTAATTGTGCTCCTGTTTTCGTTTGTGGTTATTTTCAGCAGCATATGGCAGTCGTCGATAAGTTACAATATTCCGCACCAAAAACATTCCTTATAACAATGATGCAAGTTTTCTACTCATTTCTATAGTTTTCAACTCTAATCATCGATGTTTTGAACATATATTTAAAGTGCATAGTGCGAGCGTAGTGCTTAACTTGTCGACTCCACAATTTGATGTAACTTCCTGATTAGATGGCGCGTCCTATTTGGGACATTTATTATGTTTTTAATTTCTTTAATAATGTAAGAGCATATGAGGTATTTTAGTATTTTTTGAATTTTTAATCATTTAATACTTTCACTTATTTGCAGATTTAAAATTAAAAATTCCGCAATTTTATATACGAATCAGACGCATCACTGCATACTAAGGGTAGAAGATGCGAAAATAAGAAGATGCGAGCGATTCTTAGTTGCTTTGAGAACAGCGGCCTTTCCAATAAAATGTTGTGAACGCAATTACAAATAGTTTCCAAGGATTATCATGCTAAAATATTGCATTTAGTTATTATTTCATGGTCTATAAAATCAAACTAGAACCAACTATCCGCGAAAAACATACTTCCCGATATCAAGCTATGCGATAATTAAAATTTGAAATGCTCAAATAATCTTTGTAATAAACTTCTGCAATCCACACTAGACTGTTGTTCATTATACTTGACATAGCGCATTTCCATTCCCGTTCGAATCAGTGTTTCAGAGTTCCCTCACGCTTTGAAAGGGTAAACATGCCCGACAGTGGTGTTCGAATCTGTGGAGCATTCCTGTTATGCTACAGCTTTTCTGGTCCGATGCCCGGCCTTAGATCACGTATTCTGACCGCCTTATCTTAAAGCTTGGCCTGATAATACAGCGCATTTGCATAACCCTCGAGGTTTCCGAGTCCGTTCGTCCATGTTCTAATGTCCAGCGTCAACTTGAAGACGAAGGCATTAACGAACAGCGACATGCCTCAGACACCTCCTGCAAATATTTGAGGATACACTGGTAGATAGATATTCATGGAATTTAATATTGTGGGTTTGTGTTCTTAGCTTTGTTAAGACAGGAAGTCAGTTTGAGTTGAGATAGTTGTGTTGAGATTATTATGTAGTCCTGTTTGGCATATCTTGCTGCAGCTGACTTGTGTCCAATTCTATATATATGAATGTGTGCAACTCAGTACAGAACATAATTTATCATTTAAAATGAGGAAATTTCAGTTCCAATAGTTGAAAACGCCTTCAGTCGACAATATAGGGCGGAGTATGTTTTATATGATTTTTACGTATTCAAAAAGAATATTTTATCTAAAAATATCAGTTTTGAACAATATGAAATAGTATTATGGTTCTCAAAGTAATGCATTTAAAATTATTTTGTATTTGATGTAGTTTTTTCTTTGATAGCAAGAGGCTATGAAAATACATGAAGTCATTCACTGATAAGAGTTTTCGTAGCTTATGCTCCTTCCTTGTCTTGAGTTTGTCACATGCCTTGGGTTTATTAAAAAATGAAATGAAATTTCTTTTCCTGTTAATATAGTGTGAGCCATTAGTCAAGGCACAAGTGAATGCATAAATGACTCTTTTTCTTCCTTAATCTTTCGATTGAATATAGTAAAGGCTACTATTAATTTTTCGGCATATCCTAAATTGTATTTTGTAAACGGCTGCAACATTCTTTCACTCAAATTTGAAATTTGATCCTATAGTTCGAACTGAACATATGCTTCATGCTCTCCAATTTCAAGTAATACAGTATCGGAGCGAAAAAGTATCAATACATTTACAACATTGTATTTAAAGTTAATAGAAGATATGCCCCTATAAAAGGGCTGTTCCCTTGTTATTAATACCTCGCATCTGATTGTTACAAATTAACTAATGAAAATTGTAATAGAAAATCTCATGCACAGATAGAGTTTCGGAAATAGTACTATATCATTATTATACAAGTATAGAGTAGAAGTAGTATTATAGAAGTAAATACCAAACATCAAAATTAAACAGTAGACGTTCAGAATTCTATAAATTAAAAAAAAACTTTACGAACGATAAAATCAAAACTAATCATTAAAAAAGTTCGAAGAAACAGTGATACTAACTAAAAAAAGAATAAAATAATGTTTTTAAAAAAATATTAGTAATTTCTCCAATTTGTCTGCGACTGGAGAATATACAGAATCAGCATAAGTATAAAATTATAAAATATTACTGACCTCAACTTTAACATTTGTCACAATCCAACATAAAAAAATGTAAATGAAATGAAGTTTGTGATCCCATAACTTATTTTATTCTTGCTGAGCTTTATCCACATACCGATAAATCAGTCTTTTCAGACGTTAAAAAAATCTATCTTAGTTATTTGACTTCAAGATAGAAGTTGAGATTGACTAATCTGATATTGAAGCGGATAAAAGGGGCGAGGGTATTTCTCAAGAATTACAGAGGGTTTTGGACAATTATATTATTCGTACCTTATTTTGAAATGAAAGAATTTTTTATCATAAATGTGAAATAAAAAAAGAACATGCAATCAATTATAAGATGCAGTTGCTTAATTAGGAATTGTCATCGTCGATAATTATTTTAGGGTATTCGCTTTCAATGATTGTTCTAGATTTTTCAAGTATAGTTCATTTTAAGTAAGGTTTGAATTTTTAATTCATCAATTCACTTTACTTTTTATGACAGAAAATGTTTTGCTTTCCTTGCGAAAAATCCATCACAACTGATTAATATAAAATGTTTTATGCTCTCTAAAATACTTTTCTTGACAAGATCTATTATTCCATTTTTCATCTTTTGCCTTTTCTCCACGTTACGATAAGCGCTCAAAAAGTATTTTTCGGAATATTGGAAAAAAGAGAGGGGAGAAGATAAATCCTTATGAGATAACACAATCTTTACATTTGCTGGAAGCTTCGGAAAATAGTTGGAGGTTTATATGACACGAAAATGCTATCTCCTTTTCATCTTCTTCATTCTGGACATCCTTTTTTTGACAAGACATTGGGAGAGCGGGCCCTCCCCCTCCTTCCTCCTCTTCTAGGGTGGACCGAAAGATAGGGAACTTCTCCCTTCTCAGTGGACAACCAATGCAGCTTCCCTCTTACTGACATTAAAAGAGATAAAGTCATCCAACTTAAAGTGTAGAAAGCGCAATGTTAAAGCAACATCTTTTAGTATTTTTTGGTACCCAACTACTTCAAAAGACTCCTTAAAATAGTTTGCATTTGGATAAAAGCTTCAAAATTTTTCTTCCCTTATAGATTAGGCAGAAAATTCCTTTAGGTGATGATGCGCAGCTTTAGTTAAAGTAGTGATGTCACAATGCAATGTACAGTTAGTTATTACAAAGCAATGCGCAGTTTTATTTGTAATATGACTGAAACATTAGGAGATTTGACGCTATTATATTATCAGAACAATTAATATCAGTTTAAAATTTGTGAGATTTTTCAAGAAACGTGAATAGGATGACAAAATTTTGCTAAAAGAAAAGAAAAATATTTAATTGTATTGCTTTAAATGAATAATGTTATGATGTTTATAAAATTTGTATCACAAAGAAAAATATAAGGTATATATAAAGAATATCTGATAAAACATCCATAGGTTACGTCTTAAAAAATAAAAATACTAAACAAAAAACCTTAGAATTTTTTTGAAATTTAATTAAAAAAATTTATTATTTGTTTTATATTTTATTGAAATGTTTTTAATCCGATAAACATTAGACGAAAATTCAGTTTTGGTTAAACGTGAATTGTTACTCTTAGGATGCAAGTTGATTAACATTAAGATTATTAAATTTATCCCAAAAAAGAAAAGTCTGAAAATGTTATTTATTTATTATGAGATCAAAATAAACATGCGATCATAAAGAATTTTAATGTGGATACAACTTGGAGTATGTGATAATAATATGTTATATTATAGGAAAGATAATTTATCAAAGTAAAATCTGATATTTTGATTATTTGACAAAAAAAAGTAAAAAATTCTTGACGTTATCATCTAACAGTAAAGCAACAGTTTAACAGTTGACTAAATTAAAGAAATTTTTAAAAAATATTTTCAGTTATTTAAATCCAAGATTCGTTTCCTTCTGACATGATTTCAGAAGTTCTAATGTTTATATTTAAAAAAAATATATTTCAGAATGTAATCATAAATTTTCTGTGATATTTATTTATTCTAATCACGACCAAAGCTTTACTGGTGAAATGAAACAAAATTGAGTGAAAACGGTCTTCGCAAATTAAACTTACAGTTATATATGAATATATCCAAACCTACTTTAATGCAAAAAATTTCAGTAGTCTTCCTGTTAACTTTGTAGTCAATCATAAGATGCCTGAAGATAATATGGTATTTCTTATTTCAAATCAAGATTCAGTTGAAGTTGAAATAATGAAAAATGCATAATTATTGATGCTGTTTGTCTTATTCAAACTTTCATAAGAATTTTCGTTTTCACTTTTGATTTTCCAGTTTCAATTTTTTTAAATTAAAATTCGTTTACTTTTTAAAATAAAGTGTTTGCAATTTTTCGCCATCTTCTTAGTTTTCTGTATATATTCCTCTCTATTATGTTTTATTTAGGTTAAGCAAAAAATATAAAAGATGGAAAAAAAAGAACTACACCATTTTTTTGTCATAAAGTGACTATATATTTCTAATTGTAATAATTCAATTATAATTAAAAGAATTCCTCAAAATAAAATATAATCATCCCCTCCTTAAATGCTGTCAAAGTCTGAATCCATCAACAAAATACACAATATGACGCTAAAGAATAAGAATTTATGCAAAAAGCTTCTTCAATTTTGAAGGAATAGGAATATACTGATCCTACACTCGTTAGTGGTCTTATTTTTCTTGTGGTTCATGTAAGAATCATTTGAATAATGTCGAATTTTATCATATTATTGAACAGTATTAAAAATACTATCACTTCCAAAAATGCATTAACTTTTTCTATTCTATTCTATAAATGCATGAAAGAAAGGCAAATCCAGAGATCAAAATATCAATATCCACTTTGAAAGGCAAATACAAGATTATCTTTTCCACAGGAAATAGTATTGAACATGTCCTACTCAGCGCAACCGTGTAGTTTCTTAGTTTTTCTATTTCAAGCTAGTAGAATCCTGTTATGGTAAAGGTTTAACGAGAAAACCGTCAAGTGGTCGAATTAGCAACATTCGCCGTATTCACCATGAGATTCCTCACAGTGTATGTCGTCAGTTTTGATTTCGTTTTCTTACCCTAAAGCTCTGTTTGAAATCAAATCTAGAATGATTTTATATTAGATTGGCTGATTATTTTAAGATATACATTAATTTGCGCACGAGACTGATAATTCTACTATATACATTGTATTCGCACATAATAATTAAATTACATTAATTAATTTAATAATCCATTTGTTCTTTAAACATTTTTATTTCCTGTGTTGATTCAGCTTATAATTTATAAAGCAATATTAGATTACCTACTGTGGAAGTTACTGTTCACATGCAAATGACTTAAATGCAAGTCAGTTTTTTTGAGAAATCACTTACTAAGCATTGGAATAAATATTTGTGCAGGCGTCCTGGCTTAGGGGTAGCACGTTTTTCCCCTTGATCTGGACATCCCTGGTTCGAGTTCTGGTTCGGGCATGGCTGTTCTTTACCCTGTGTTTGATCTATGAGATGTGTGAAAAAGCTTCCCTGTAAAATGGGGTTGTGCAAGCGAGTGTGTGAGTGTCATCTTCATATGAGCTAAAGTCAGACTTCTTCCCTCGGGTGCTCAGGAGGCTTTACCCTCAGAAGTTACTGCACCCCTCTTTCCCCGATCTCTTAGACTCGGTTTGAATCGGTGTTCAATCTGAGGGGGATAAACAACAACAACATAGATATTTAGTATTTCTTATACAGTGACGTTCAGCAGAATTTGAAATTATATTGTGTGTGTGTGTGTGTGTTTTAATTCTATTAAGTAGCCACATTCCATGTATTAAAATTCCTAATATTAGAAATATATATTCTTATGGATGAAAAAAAAAAGGATTTTCTTTTCACATTGCGTTCAAAAATAATTTTTTTAATTTTTAAAACAATATTAATTTTGATTCGCAAACTAACCATTTCTTTCTCTGATCATTCGTAGAGTTGTTGAAGTATTAAGATAGTAATTGCACGAGTCATAGCTGTATTGCGTAATGTTTCTGAGCAAATAAATATTCTCGTTTTGTTAGTAAAATAATGATAGAATATTTTAAAAAATTACAGCAAAATATTTTCAAAATTATGTATTTGCAAATAAAAAATATTCACCCTGATGAAATCCTATTTCTGATCTGCTTATCATTACTAGTATTTCACATTTTTTAAATATGCCTTTTAAGGTAAAAGGACGAAATTAAATTTTGGGAATCTAATTACTTTCAAATATTTTTTAGGGAATGGAAGATGTGTTTGAGAAATAAGGAATGAGAGAATGGATGCAGTATTTGTTTTTCTTCTTTTTGTATCTAATAAATTAACTCTTCGTTGTTTTTATGGGTGCAGGAGTAACAATTAAAATAAGTGAAGAAATGGGGAAAATGATGTGGTTCTTAGATTAAGTTTCATAGCTAACTAAGGCGAGTAATCAAGTTATTTAATTATCTTTTCGTGAAAATGATGGCAAAAAAAATGTAGCTAATTTATGAATTATACCAGTGTGCTTGTCTGCGAGTGCACATTGAATTAATACCCTTAACTAATTAATACACCGTTTGGGCACATTAGCATTTTTCTCTTCGCACACTGATTTTCAGCTTTGCCTCTATTTTTTTGGAGGGGGGGGGGAGTTTTCTCATTTTTTAGAAACCGAAGAATATAATTTGCTTCTTTTTTTTTTACGCCCATCATCCATTAACTAGCTCCGAATCGATCTTTTTCTTCTCGATACACTTTTTTTTCTTCGTAATGTGCATAGTTTGAAAATGAAGCTAAGGAAGGGGAAAAAATAAATAAACGCATTAAAAATTGTTTGCGTGGTAAAGATATTAATAACTTATACGACAATTACTATGAAGGCGAGTTCTCTCTCTCTCTCTCTCTCCCTCTCTCTCTTCCTTTTTTTTTCATAATGTGATTCTATAGGGCTAAGAAAAGTAATAAAAGTTTCAAAAATCTTTTTTTTTTCTTTTACTAATTTTATACATCCACCATTTACTTTAGCTGGGACTCGGAGAAAATCTTTACTTTTAATAAAACTGTAACTAAGAACTTTATTTTTAAGCCTGTTTTCCCCTTTTAAAGTTTTGCTTTAAAAATAACTGCTCGAATATTGGAAAAATTAGAAGTAAATGTAAGTTTTTGAAGAAAAGTATGGGAATATTTTGTAAAGTTTAATATTAAAAAAAATAGCTTGATTTTTTAGCAAAATGTATTAAAAACTTTAATTTCTGAAGGCTCCGAGAAGTGAAATTTGAATGCTATTTTTTTTAATCAAGTCTTTTGAAATTAAAAACTTTCTTACTTTTCTTATTACTTGGTATCTGCTAGCAACAAAATTTTCAAGGTAAACCATGGGAAGTTATTAATATATCATTGGTTTATATAAAACAAAACACTTTATTTTAATTTTTATTTATTTAACATGCATAAAACCAAAACTCTGCTCCTATATTTGAGAAATAAATAAAATCATTCAAGAAAAAAATAAAAATAGCATGAAACTTTATTGATGACGAAATTGTTTATTAATTAAATTTTCCGAGATACATTTCTATATGCCTTGAAGCGACAGGAAGAACTTAAGTGAGTTAAGCAACTGTTTTTTAAATATAGGGTATTAACTCCAATAATTGACTAATCATACATATTATTAAACTAAACTTCACTCAGCTATTTCAATTACCTTGAATATATAATAAACATTGTAACAATCTTACAACTTTGAACTGAAATCCTTTTTTAGGGCTACGCTAGAATAGACGAATAGAGCATAGACGAAACCATGCAATAAGAGAGGAAATAAAAGAAATTTGTCTGTTGTATGTCTTTTTTTTTCATTATATTTTATATTTACCTAAGAATCATATTTTCTTATTAAAAATTGGTACTTATGTGATAAAAAATAAAATGACAAAGGTGTTTTTGACTTTTAAAATACAAAGAAATTTAGTGTAAAGCTTAGAAAGTGTAAGCTTTCCAGAAAAATAGTAATAGAGATATTGAGAAAATTTGAAAACTTAGGAAATATTCAAGATGAATTTGAAAGGGGAATGGTTTGATAATATTTATTATAAAGCAAAGCAATCGGCAAGTCTTAAATTCCTTTATTTTGGGTTGCTATGCTATTTTTCATTATCCATTTTAGATAGAAGCTAAGTTTTCTTTGCATTCGCTTCAGAACTGAAACCTTAAAGATCCAATTTCGCGATAAGAAGGAAAAGAAAACGACACAAAAGTTTTCTGTTCGAACGGAAATGAATTTCTGCTGCCCGTACCCAAATCAAGTCTTTTGTTTTCGTATTTTTCTCTCTGGATTCCCAAGTGTGTCGTTTCAAGATAAATTTAGTGTGCGACTCGTGCTAAAAGTCCAACTGGTAACCTGCAACCGTAACGGAAACCTTGATACAAGGGGAGCGTGCGCTGGAAACATAAACCTTTCGTAAGGAAATTGAAAAAGAAGGACAAGAAAGGGTCGGATTAACTGTATGGAGAACTGAGCTACCAAAAACAAATCAGAAAGAATGTATTTCGATTTCCATTCCACTGCTTGTTAGTTTTTATTCATCCAAGCTTCAGATTAGTGGCCAATTGAATACAATCTTGAATACTAATCAGACGAAAGTAATTGATAATTGAATTTATTCTACTTGAATAATTTTCATATTTCCAATCGGATATCATGATATTAGATATTCTCTTAGATTAAATAGTTTTTAGAAATAAAAGCTTTCTTTACTGTGTTGCAATAAAAATCTAATAAAATGTATAAAATCCATAATGGAAATGTATTACTAAGAATAAATTTGTGAACTTTAAAATTCTCATAAAATGAATGATAAACGAAACAATCTTAACTTTAACAATGAAGTAATCTTAACTTTATCAAAATTGTATTAAATTTGAGGATTGAGTAATGTTAAGCATATCCTTTAGAAAGTTATAAAGCTTAATTTGAAAAAATTTGGGAAGCAAGATGCTCAAATAATCTAGCCGAAAAATAGATAATTCTGCTAGATATCTAGCAGAAAAAAAACTCGTTGAGAAACAAAGCTTGAACATTCAGTCAAAATATGCAATAAAGGTTCAGAAAGTTGGAATATTTGGCACAATAATACATTTTCACAACAGAATCTGAAAAATGAAGCTTTTATCGAATTGTCTAATGTATAAACTAAAACAAATAACCAATATTATTAAACATAAAAAATTATTTTTTTAAATTTTACTATTTATCTATTACTACTATTACTTTTTTTGCCATCAGAAAGAGGATACTATTGTTTCAAGAAAGTTTGAAATAGTAAATAAGAAGCAGCTGTTTCATTCATAACATAATTTGGAAGAAAAAAAATACTTGACCCCCTTCAAGGAGCGAAGAAGTTTTAGAAATTTTGATAAAATTTAAAATGTTAAAAATTCCGAAATGAAATGATTCTCTTCCTATATTATAAATACCTAACAACCTGATCTAATTTTATGAACTGTACAAGAGATTTAAAAAGTAATTGGTAAGACACATTTTCGCGAATTTCGGCATTATCGGATTCAAATTTTATTATTCTTGAAATCGATTATTTTTCTTTTATGTTAGAATTTTAAAACATTTTTAATATCTCAATCCCATTTTATATAAATTTATTCATTTTATTATTAAGTTACTCATATCTGTTTCACTTCTCACTGTTTATGTTCAACAGAAACCATTATTTTTATGAAGTTCAGCTTTTCTCCCCCAAGACTGTGTCATGTCTAGGTAGGAATATATAAACTCCAATGTTTACTATATATATATATATATATATATATATAATGTCAATTGTTTGAACATTAAACAATACCCTACTTCTTGATTAATTCAAAAGATCTTTGGTACTCATGTTCTTTAGCACTTGGAAGGACTATTTGGACTAATAAATGAAGGAGGTAAAATAGAATTAATAATATTTATATTTCCCCCCATAAATTCAAAGCATGTATTCGCACAAACACTATTTTTACATTTTTTAACTACCTTTTCAGTGACATTCCTGTAATTCTATTTCTCTACTTAATTTTGAGCAAAATTTATATCAACTTCTTTCTTCCGTCGAAATATTAAACTTATTTTATTATTTTAAAATGTTTATTATATTAAAAGCCAGTTTTTACTAATATTAAAAGTTGCTTTCTTTCACTTTTATTTTTATTTCTTATCTTTATAAATAAGGCTAAAATTTCTTTTACGTGTCGACTTCTTTTTGTCTTATAATCTTGTACTTTAAAACTTATTGGTAGAATAAGTTTTTATTTTACTTAAAAAGTTGACCACATTTTATTCAGATATTATATGGTTTATAGCACTGACTTCAAAGTAAATTTTTTCTTTTAATGTATCAAAGGACACTTCATCAAGTCTTTTATATTCTACAACCCAAAGTTGGCATCTTTCGCCGTAGCGTCTACAATTCGGATGTTTTTTTTTTTCTACTAACCTTTTATTGTTATATCCTTATTTATTTTAAATTTAAAAAATGGATTTTAGAAATTAATAATTAGGTAATTTGAAAATGATAAAATAAAATAGGCAAATGAAAATAGTAGAATCTGAGCTAAACCAAAATTTTGTTTACAAAAATAAGAATACAAACTAATGTTTTCAAAAATATGTTTATTAACAGATGTATTGACATTTTGAAAAGGGTACATAGCATCTTAATTCGTGAATATTATATTTTTGAACATCAGTTTAATTCTTCACGACGCATTCAACATTACAGTTATCTTTGAACATGCATACTATCTCAACAATAAAGCAACAGCAGTTTCCTAATAGTTTATTTTTTATGCAAATATACTGAATGTCTTGCGATGCGTGATCCGAATAACTTTGTCACTTAATTGAAATAATAATTAAATACACGGGAATAAGCATCACTTCAACAAAATATTAAAGCATTTATTTTTCTCGTAAAATCACCACACCCATTTCGGAGGAATAACGGAAACAAACACAGTTTGAAGTCCAGTTCTGTTGTACCATTAAATTTCAGTGTTAATCCACAAAGTAGAATTGGTATACCACTTTCATTTGATGTTAGCCTTTCATTAAGCTGAGTAATCATGCGAAAACCATGCCCCTCCCAACCCTTTCGGCAAAGTTGCTGCTTCGTCATAATCTGTACTCATCTACTGCTTCTCGGCAACTTCTCTTCAAGAAAATGAAGCGAAATTTTAGCTGCTTAATTCATTTGAGCAAGCTGCCGGCAAATAATCAAGTAAAACGTTTTACACTCTGCTTTATAAAATAAAAGAGTACGCTTTGATTAAGCAGAAATATTAAACATGACCACGCGTTTATACGATTAATAGTATATTCTATAACTAATGAGTAGAAGTCTCAACAAAATTTTCTCACAAACTCTAATAAAGGCGTAATCCCTTCCTCCGTATAAAATTGTGAACTTTAAAGTAAAGCCACGAATGCTTTGCATGGAGCAAGCGAACAATAAATATGAAATATAGCTCTTTGGTGAGAATCTAATATATATTTTACTGAATATATCGTCCGAATATGTATTTTGAACTCCTTTATACCCACCGAATGGAATCAAAATTTCATGCATAACTAGAGTTGTAGTTGTAAGGCAAAGTACCATGAATGCCATTAGCGAACAATAGTTACAAAATGTTGAAGTTTGTGTAAATTTAGAACATTTAATAAACTTTGGCATTTTGGGCATCCTTTTGAAGATCGGTGGAAAGAAAAATTCGACAACGAACTGCGATTGCAGTTACCAGATCTCGTACGAAATTTCATTATTTCAAGTCATTGCGTTTTTTGAGTTATTGCATTGACAAGGACAAGAGAGTATCGATTGACTGACGCTCATCTCTCTGACAGGTTTGTTTCGAAATAGGAGTATTTTAGATGGTACGCCTAAATTTAATTTATATGTCTTTAGCCTGTTAACCGGGTAATTAACTTATATTCAATTCGTTTTGCATTGAAATATTTCGTCATACCCAGTTAGCAGGTTAAGCTAATTTTGCCTTACTTTTTTGATTCGCGCTCTTTACGTTTTATAATTATAATGCTCACTTGTACTCGGACAGCCAGACAGACAAAATCCTCTTTATAGATTTCGTGCAAAATTTAAAGTAAAAAATCTACAAATATGATGTAAAATCTATATGCTAAACTTCATCTACCTAGATCAAAACGGTTTTGAGTTATGGTGATCATAGACAGACAGACATAACTCCAAATGTGTTTTTTATGCGGGAGGTCTGAAATGTGAAAAGTCATCAAAATCTCAGAAATATTCGGAATTTTGAAGATTACAATATATTCTTTTTATATATTTCGTATGCGAGAAAGTGAAAATGCTAAAAATAGTTTTAAAAAATTTTAGGCTATCAAGTGCCATTTCGAAATTGAAAAATAAATTCTTGACATATGAATCAATTTACTACAATGTGCGCATATGTATGATTACTCCGTATAAAAGAACACATCCTAATATGAAATTACGTATCGCCTTTTCTGATATTTGATTTCCTTTTTCAACTTATTTGATAGTTTTCTGCAACAATTTCCTATTATTATGGCAGTATACAATATCCATGACTATTTAAAGGCCATTCTCTTTGCTAGAGGATATCTAATCTTTATTTAAAGAATCCTCGTTTAAAGAGGTTATTCTTCAGGGAACCATAATTAAAAAATGAAATAATCCATTTTTAAATGAGTGATTGGCTAATAATATACAAATATAAAACAATTAAAAAAATCATCAATGTATTTTTCGATAATTTATTTTTAAATCGATAGTTATAGGGGTGGTATAAAAAGAAAGAAGAAAATTAAAATAAAGAAGAGTTTATAATAACTATAATGTGTTAATTTTTAAAGTAAAATTAATTGTTACCTCATTTAAAAATTCGGAAAAGTTACCCTAGGCTGAAATTCCAACGCCATTTCAAATAATTCAAAATAATTGTTTAGTACCTATGTACAATTTTAAATAATATAAAATAATAAAATAAAATTCAAAACGTAATTAATGCTTCATCCGAGCATTTCCGAATTTTCTTTTATTTTTGCCTTCTCAACCTTTTCTCTATTAATTCATAAGTTTAGTTAGTTTTTTCGTTGCAAACTGCGAACAAATGATATATTTTCCTTCCTTTAACTTTTTTATATATTAAATTAATATATGAAATACATATGTGAACAGGTTTTGAGAAATTAACATTTTCATGGAAAGAAATGAATTTTAATAATCTGTGAAGCTATTCAGTGAATTGTTACCAAAATCCAAAAAGTTAAAATTGTTGTAAAATCCAAATGTTACAAAATTGTTACCAAAATCGTATTAGAAGGATATTCTAATACGAAAACTTCATAATATTTACTTTCTCATTATTATTATTTCTCATTATTATAGTTTCATATTCTATCATAATATCAAATTTCTGAATTCTTGAGAATTTATTAGTTCTAAAATATCAAGAGGAAGTGTATAATTTTATAAACTTGGCAATTCCAAATTTCCGACTAACATACCCTTGTTGAATAATATGTTGGTGGTTTTATAGAATGCGAAAATAAATTTCAGCATTGGCGTGTAGCAAATGGAATATTCCGATATTTGCATAAATCTTTCCCTCATATAAAAAAAAAACATAAACTCTTCTAAAAGTCCGTTCAAGTCTTAAATCCATTATAAGATTCTGAGCAAAATTTGAATAGTGATTTGAATTTTTGAGCTTCAAAAGTATTAGGATGTTATTCGATACTTTATCGATACGACGACAAATTATTAACAGACCACAGAATATGTAAAATATTACGGAAACAGGCGTAAGAAGCTTTTCCCATTGAGAATTTCGGCTGCTTCTTTAAGCACTGCATCAGCGGAATCGAAACTTGGAGGAATCAAAGCTTTCGTGAATTTTTAATGTCTCAAACGAGTTCTAAATAACGAGAAGCTGAATAATCAATGTCCTGAGCTGCAGGAACAGAAGTGTTTAATCTTGGGCTTGATCAAAGGAAAAGCCTTTTGGAGGGAAAGCTTTTAAGGCCTGCGGCCCCCACCCTTTCTTGTGTGCCTTCCTCTTTGAAGGGTGAGAGGGCTTTTAGGCGCATCACTTCCAATTCCGAAGCGGGTGTTAAGTGTCGCCTTAGGTACAAAATAAAGCCCAGGACTGGACGCATCCATGAATACTTTAGGCATTCTGCCTTCGAGCGTTTATTTCAAGTTTTAGTTCCAGCTTGCTGACAATTAAATACTCAAGTAAATAGAATTCTGGGCCTGAAACTAATGAACTCTGGAAACTGGAACTGAGCTGCCAAAATGTGGCTTCTTTCAATGATAAGTTAACCCTTATTTCGCTTTTTCGCCACGAATGTAATCATAGCATTTTCCAATTTATCGAAAAGGCTGTTATTAGTAGTGAATAAAATAATATTATTGGAAAAAGTCTTCCGTGTTCAGTATGACTTAAATAAAATTTTATGCCTGAAACTAATGAACTTTTGAAGTTGGAACTGTGAAAGCAGTGGCCTCTTTCAGTGATAAATGAACCCCTTATTTCGCTTTTTCATCACGAATGTAATCGCAAGATCTTCCAATTTATTGAAAAGGCTATTATTAGAAGTGAATAAAATCATATTACTGGAAAAAGTCTCCTATGTTGTGTATGACAAGAAAGATAATTTTCATAAAAGTATGAAGCAGTTAAATAAATTAAGAAAGAATTTGCTTACAGTGAATTTTAGGCATTGATTTGCATAACAAATTTCATTAAAGTAAATGCTTTCTCGTTGCCTTGAAAACAAATTCTGAAGGCATGATAAAATAGTAAATGTACGTAGAAACGCAATTAATAATTACATGAAAATCTTAAACCACAGCACAATTCTCTAGTCTCCTTTTTACCTCCCCAATGTAAGTCGAAAAATCTTAAAGATCTGAAAAAATCAGATTTCTTTTTTTGTATTGGATAAAGAAATGCTAAAATCAAAACTTTCCTGTTGCTTTATTTGATTCCCAGTTCTCCGTTTTCGTTTATGTTTGATTTATTGATGGGCAAGCAAAATTCCTTTTCAGTATATAGGATCATTTATAGAAATAAATTTTGCTTAAATTAAAATGAAAGAATCAATAGAACGAATCAATCATGTTGCGCTTTATTGAATGAAAAGACCCCATCGAAGCCACCTTGAAAAATAATGTTTTGGCCGAGAGTATATACAGCATGTTTATTTTTTAGCTGATATGGAAATAAAGAAAATAATCGATTTATGTTTTCGAAATACTATTTAGTCGTATGGTATTCTAATAAGAAAAGGGTTGACCTTGTACTATATATATTTTGTGCTTCAATGCCCCCCCCCAAATTCAAAGTGAGAAAATTTGGCCTAGAATTAAAAGGCAATAAAATGCACAATTTTACGTTATTTGCCCGCATATGTATTAATATAATAAATATTAAACCGGCTACAAAAATGATGTCTTATTATTTGCATTGCTTTAATTCATATCCATGAATTACTTTATACCTCACCTGTAACCTCTCTCAAAGCTATGTGCCAAATTTCCTTTTAGGAAAAAAAAGAAAAAAAAAAAAGTGGATTTAAATGATTGGACATGGGTGTTACAGACCCAAGTTTTTCTCACTGTAAATGTTTCTTCTCTAATCTGTTTTTAATTTGTATTTAATAGTTACATTTAAAAACATTCTCAAGCAGGGAAAAAATAAAATTGATTGGAAATTTTTCTTTAATTGAAAGTATTGCCTCTTCGCATAGAGGTAAAAATAACTTCACGAATGCTTCCTTCAGAAATGGAATTAAAAAAGAAATTTTAAATTGAATTATTTATTAAAATTGGTTTTAAATAATAATTTATTCGAAGTAAAAAATTTTAAATAATATAATTTTATTAATTATCTCCTGAACAATGAAAGGTCAACGAACAAACTTATTTTAAAATCTATTATACTTGCGTTATCGTGCAGTAAATCATATAATATTGCAACACTCTCCCGGCTATATTGCATGCCTGAGAAGCATGTTATTAAAGAGCGTCGAATTATAAATTTAAGTGATTGGCTCGAATACGCAACAAATTACCCTATTTTCATCCTATTAAACAATAACTATCCCATTACTAAATCTTAGAATTAATATAAAGATTATATGTTGATTACATAAACATCTCAAATATTCTATGGATTCGCATTTGATTAATAAAACATTCCTACACTAAAAAGCGACAACTAATTAGGCATAGAGAAAAATAAAACGGTTGAGGGATTAAATGGAACACATTCATAGCAGACTTTGAAAATGATTCCGAACGCTTGGAGAACTATGCTGGCTTTGATAAACAGATTGAATTCGGATGCCGATTTACGCCTCTTTGACCAATGACATCCCCAGTTTCGAGCTCTGTTCTAAATTAATTTGCTCGTGGGTGTGTGCAACGAACTGTAAAACGATGTTGGAGATTAGTTGTTTGTAGGAAGCCCCTTCCTTCTTCCAGGAAATTCCAAAAGTTCGACGAATTTGTTAGCGAACAAATAACGTTCATGTCGGTTGAAAGGATGCTGCAGAATGGGCTTCGTTTGTTCGGAACTGAACCGTGAGCATCGATTACTTTGGGGGCTTCCGAGAGAACGAGTTCATCCCAGTTTCCAAACCACATTACTCGTGAGGTTCTGTGGCTTCGCCGAGCAGTCGACTGGAGATTATTTTCGACTACCTTTGCAAAGCTTCACCGATGTCTATCAGCCACATACAGAGTCGAATGAGCTACTTCGATAGTACAGTTTGTTGCACAATATTTTTCTATATTATATAATAATAACAATATTCCTCAATATTAAAGAATATTAAGATTGTACAATATTTGTATGCTACTAGGGTAGATTGACGTAATATTGTATCGCTCTTAGTCAATAGCAATTCAAGTTTACATATAATGATTTTATTTTATAAATATTCCATTTTGAAGCTAAATGAGACAATTTTGGAATTGGTCTCATGATTTTGGATCGTCATCAGTTAATGAAGATGATATATGAGCAGTATCTCCCCAGATTTCCCCATCGCAGCTGAAAAAAAAAGGCATTAAACTTGGCTGGGGTTATGTTCTCCAACATTATGTGCGCGATATATTTTTTATGTAATTTTGTTTTGAACTCAAACATTTCAGAAGGTAGGAAACCCATTTTAATTTGATAGAAAAATATAAAAAATGTGGTACTTAGAAATTAATGTGAAAATGTGCAATGATATAAAAAGGTTTATTTTTGCATTATGGTTCTTTTAATCGAATAATATACAGAGTGCACTGATGTTGTATTAAACGAAGCATAGACTTCCCATCTTCAAATTAAACATCGAATACATTGATTGACTCATTTCGTGTTCAGGTAGTAACCAAAAATAAGTTATATCCCAATTAAATGTTGACAGCAAAATGCGTTACAGCAAAATGCAACTTGATGTCAGTTTATATAAATTGGCCACAATAGTTTCAAAAAATTAGGGTTATAATTTGAACTATTTTAAAAAGCCATAATAAAATACTGCATAACTTTCCATGTTAAAATAGCATGTAACAAATTTTCTAACTGTGCCATCTGGATTCAATATAAACATTGTAAAATATCTCAACGAAGATTACCATGAATAGAAAAGAGATTCGCTGCAATGTATTCAAAATGATTTTAATAATTACAATGCCATGATAATTTTTTCATTTTATTAAAAGCCAGTTTATGTAAAATTTGGTTTTTCATTCCCTTTTCCCTGTTTAAGCAAAACCTTTCTCTATATAGGCTCTCCCTTTATAATTTCTCACTTTGGGTAATATTTTATATGCTAATATTTTATTCCATATCCGCATGGTACTTACTGCTTGCAGCGAATGCAATCAAATTGTTATAAACATAACGTAATTTTTATGATAAAATTACCTTAAAAAACGGATATTTTTTTCCGTTCTAGCAATAACATCTGAATTTTATTGTTACTAATGATTTTCTAAATATTACGACAAAATAATCCACTCATTATCGATAATTTTGGCCATTTAATTTATACAAACTTTTGTCTTTGGGTGCAATCTTTCTTTTTATTTAAACAACATACAACAGGCTTAAGCTGAAATTTTTCATGATTTTCTTTAGCTAATAACGAGTTCCTAAGCATTTATGATGTGGCTAAAAAAATGGCATCGTTTTATGTTATAAGAAGGTTATTAAATGTAATTTTTAAAACACATGCAAACGAAGCAGAGTGTTCAAAAGTCCGTGGAAAAGTACCATATCTTCATTTATAAGGCAATTTTATTTTCGAAAAATGCAATTTAGGAGCCATTAGTGTACGTTTGAAAACGTACATACGTTTGTTTATGGGTTTTAAGTAGTCGAATTGTCATTAGACTTGTTCGTGAGGAAAGTCATTTTGGAAACTGTTTTCTGTTCGATGCCGTTGCTATGTTCCTGTAAAGCATGCATTTCCTTTAGGAAATCGAAAGGATAATATTATTTATTATTCTGTGAAGTATTCTCTAGTGTATGTGAAAACTGTGGGAAAATGTCGTTTATTAGGCTTGTGAAATTTGTAGTCTGTGAGGTGTGCAGAAAAAAAAAGGAAGAGTAAATAAAAGCAGAAGAAAACATTTTTTGGTCTTTATTGAAATATGTGTGTTCATACGCATACAGGTTAATCTGAAACGAATACTTGCATTAGAAAATCCCATTAATGCAAAATGGAAGCCGGTATGCGCATAAGTATATGTAAATATATCATTTAATCTAATTTAAATCTTAATTAATTTCTTATTTTTTTATCTTAAATTAGCTCATATTATTGTAAAATGTTCCATTATTTCCACATTCCAGGAGCCAGATTTTTATTTAATTATTTCTAACTCTCGCTCAAAAAACTTGCTAGCTCAGTAAGTCCCACACTGTAAGTATAAAAACTCACTGCTCTCACTGAAAGTATAAAAACTACTAACACCCACAGCATTTCTTTTAAAAATACCTAAGATTCCCTTTTCTAATTCGATAATTATCAAAGAAACTCTTATAAGAATTTTTCAGAAAGAAGTACGAGGGAAATTTTCTCGAAAATTTCTTTTCTTGTTCGAAGTAAACATTTCGTTGGTCATCCCCGTGAACAAACTATGCGCTCCAGTGGGAAAAAAATTCCAAATTAGTCTTTATGTTGACTATTTATCAGCAAATTATGTTACGTTATTCCTATATTTAAGAAAATATTTATGGAAAGTACAAATATGCCTTTCAGTGCTTGCCATGCAAGCATATTAGTTGTTTTACGGATTCTAAGAGATAATCATTTGTTTCACACAGTTTCAATCTTTGGAATTAATCGTAATTGTAACTGTGTTTTGACATTTTAAAAGACTTATATCAAAAAATTTTTCCCTTTTCGCAATTATTGTAATTTATACCCATAAGAGGAAATGAAAAGAAATAAGATCGGATCATCCATTCGATTCTTGTTTTGTGTAAATTTCAAATTTGAGGCTTCGCAAAGAAAGATTACGCAGACATTATTATGTTATTCCTTTGGCCATTTTCTTCTGTCGCTGTATTAGGGACATGATGTGCCATGACGAAATAACTCATATCAGCTAACTAAAACATCGAATCGTAATTGCTACTGAAACTGATGAGTTGCTTATTGAAATATGGAAGGTATCTGACTGCGGTCTGAATGCATGAGTAACGGTGAAAAATTCGAAAACGTATTGAAATAGCCAAAATACTTTCGCAATCAAAGTTACAAATGGCAGCTTTGCGCAGAGGCAGCGTCATAGCCAAGGACGTTCAACCGAGGCGTGACTATTGCTAGTTGAAAGAAAGTTACAAATGGCAATCAGTCTCTTATAAAGAAGAACAGAAATTAAAAATTCAAATAGGATACAAGGGACAATTTCTAATCTTAAAATTTAAAACTAACTTCAATATTCTCGAAAGAGTTCTTAAAGTTTATATATGTATAGGAAAGAAAATTTCTATCATGCAATATAGTTTTAAAAAAGCTTTAGAAATTATATCTCGATGCTACTGGCAGAGCAAATGAGCAACTCTTGTAATATTTTTCAATTTGTAACGATTAAATTGTAAGTAAAAAATATATCGATTATTTTATTTGTCTTTTATGAGTTCAAAGAAAATCCAAAGTTTACCGGAAGGTTTTAGCAATCCTGTTTTCCAACACGTTATTTTCTTTCTTTCTTCCGTACTCATAATCTATTTTCTAATATATCTTCATAATTTTTAATCATCCTGTGTATTAAATAATGATATCTTAGAGATTTTGATGTTTTCATTTCTTTCTGATTGCATGCAATATAATTCACAATAATTACATACAGTAACTGTTTATTGTTATTGTTACAAAATTTAATAAAAGCTGTAAAATAAAGAATGTAAATATTGCAAGAGTAATTTGGAAGTGAAGTATTAAAAAAACGCTACTCTTATAATTTCTAAATGGATCTCTAAATTCTATAACCATAATTATAATAAAAGATTTATAAATCCAGGTAACAGTGTTACCGCCTGTTTTATATTTATAACTTTATAATTTTCCAAAAGTCGTTCTGCCTTTTTTTTTTTTTTTTTTTGTGGAAATCATTTATAAATTGATATATTTTTAATACGAAAAATTTTCTGCAAGAAATATTTTTATAAGTATGATTTGAAAATAATATTTGCTATAATAACATTGATAATGATATAGATATTTTAATGCATTAATTTTTAAAATATAATTTGAAATTTATTCATTCTGTAGTGGTTTAAGAATTAATAGCTTCTAAATATTTTTTTTTTGGTTATAGAAATTAAATTATTAAAGGCTTTTTAGTATTGCATAAGAAATTTTCAAATATCTTATTTTTAAAGAACTCGATAGTTACATTCTTATTATTCTCGCATGTAAACATCATACTTATCAACCAATTCTTTTTTCAATTATTTCGGTCCTCCGATACTTCGAAAATCGATCAACACTCAACGTCTTCTTTCTGAAAAGAAAAAAAAAAAGATTTCACAAAAACTATCTCAGCAAATCAACCAAAAAAAGCGATAAAAAATATCTAAGTTACCGCGGAGAAAAGAAAAAAAAATTACTCTGTAAGAATTCCACAAAAAAATAAATAAATAAAGCATACCATTATAACTTTTAGAGTATGCAAAAGTTAGAACCCAGTAAACAAAAAAGAAATTTAACAAGAAAAAGACATTTTATTGCTTTTTTAAACTTCAGACTTTTTTTATTTTCTTTTCTAAACTCTTCTTTCAGTCGAAGAGTGTTTTGTCAGAGATTTTTCCCTTTTATTTTTATCTTAGTGATTTTGGTGCAGGCGAAGCTTTTCTTGTGATGCTTTGTTAAGAGACTTTGACACTTGTTGGGAGAGGGGTGGGTGGGTCATTTTAGTCTCGTTTCTTCTTTTCTCCTAGGCTTTAAGACCCGAAAAAATGCTTTAAATGATTGACGTGAAAGAGAATGAAATGAGAATGAACGAAAGATTGAGAAAAATTTGTTCTTGCTTATTAACTCTTGTAACTCAAATATGCTAATTCAGACATTAAAGTGCGCGCTTCTAAGTTTGTAAACATATATACTGAAACTTGAAAAAAGAGCCTTTTCATTTGTTTTAGAGCTTTTGTTTTCTTTAATTGTTCCTTACATGTCTTGTGTCAAATGAAGTAAACGAATGTGCTGTCCTACTGTCCATCTTTTCGGATTTTATGGCCATTTTGAAAATGAAAAAAAAAAAAAAAATTATACAAAGTGAGGTAATTATAAGTATCATGCAATTTTAATATAAATACTTATGTTATAAGCTATTAATAAAGTGTATTATGAATAATCTTGACATTGGAATATGAAAAAAATAAGACCAAAACCTGTATAAAAAATTCAATGAAAATCGAGTAAAATTTCTTGTATGTGATGATAGCTAAGATTCATGAATCTTCATCACAATCGAAAAGGAGCATTGCATTGAAACTAATGCAGCATGTTGTATTAAATATTATAGCATTATATTGAAAATTATTCTGATTTAACAAATAATGCATAGTTTGTTTCTTACTTACTATGATGGCTGTAAAAGTTTTTAACAAATTTGAGCCCTTTGTTCTGCGTAATTTGTTTGCCGTTATCCTTTTTAAGATTGATCTTGGTTTGAATTGCAAACTTAATAAAATATGGTTGTACAGTTACGACTATTAAGAATCGTAAATATAAATTAACCCTTTTACCTACGAATTTTACTTGATTTTCCTAATTTGATAGCACATCCTATTTAGGACATTTATTATTTTGATTCCTATAATAATGTATTTGAGATATTGAAATAATTTTAGAGGAATTTTACTCTTAAAATTACTTAATTCTTACACTTAGTTGCTGATTTAAATTTAAAAATTTAGTAATTCATTCCGCCATTTAGACTTGTCAATGCACGCTCAGGGGTTAAGGAAATTAAAATATTTTTTTTTTTACTTTTTATATTACACTGCAAAAAAGAATTTCAAGAGTTCTGAGGTGAAACTAGAAGGATTAATTATTAGAAGTTTTTGAGTATCAAACTAATACTCATTAATGAGTATTAGTCGGAAATATTTATAAATTTCATCATTCGCATCTATTTACCCTCATCATTGGCTTATGTTTATTAGCCCATTATCATTGGCTTATGTTTATTAGCCCATTATCATTAGCTTATGTTTATTAGCCCATTATCATTGGCTTATGTTTATTAGCCCATTATCATTGGCTTATGTTTATTAGCCCATTATCATTGGCTTATGTTTATTAGCCCATTATCATTGGCTTATGTTTATTAGCTCATTATCATTGGCTTATGTTTATTAGCAATATATTATAAACTTCTTATATGCAAAATACAAATATATATATATTATATAATAATCGTTAAAAAAATTCCACTTGGAAAATAATAAATTTCTATTTTATACTTGATGTATTCAGTGAAAAAAAAAATGCACTTTTTTTTTGTTTCTCTGCCTGTATGTTATTAATTATTATAATTCAAAGATGCTGAAGACTATTTCAGTAAAATTTCTCATGTGGTCTGTGCATTAAAATTGTAAATAAATTTCAAATTTTATATCAAATGCATCAAACGAGAATTTATCTATATCTCTGAACATTTGAAAAACGTGGTGAACAAATTAAACGAAATTTGGCATAAGGTATATGTATCAAATTTTAGAATAAAGACCTATGAAAAGCAGAGAATTTGCTTATTTACTTTTAAGGAAGGAATCCGGGAAATTTTGCAGGAGAAAAAAAAAAGACTTTGTTTTTTAATATACTGTTTAGTTTACAAAGCAATGCACAATCTTTGGATAACTTCATACTGTTACGTATTTCTACCATTTTCCTGCGCATGAATTGCCCAGGTAAGGAAAATAGTTTTACAGATATAGGCTGCGGAATGACGCCATTCATTTTGCAACCGGATACAATATTCTTAACCAAACTCACTATAGATAAGATATGTTCAGAAAGGCGAATTCTTTTAATTAGAAACAGCAAATGTAAACTAATACTTTCAAATTATTGCCGATTTTTGATGCATTTTTTATGAATACAATTCCAAATGCATTGACATTTTTGTACCTAGTACAATTATAATTTTATCACCAACGATGGATGACTTGATGAAACTATTTAAATTTGAGTTTCTTTACAACAATAAAAAGCATTAGTATAAATTGTGTTTCAGATCAATTTAGATAATTTTATTAAATTAGGGATACAAATTATACAGCAGCAATATTGATATTAATGTAAAGCAGATTTATATAATATGAAAGTCGTATAAAAATGGTTCTTGCATGATAATAGGCTTCGGAAATTCTGAAAATAGAACTTAGATTAATCGTAATTACATATTTAACTAATTAAAAAGTTTCATTAACAATTACATTGTTGAAAAATTTTGAAAATGTTTCTTTAGTGATTGTATTCCTACTCTACTAAGCCGAATATGATATATTTATGAACAGTCTTGCGAAGTAATTTGAAAATTTTTTTCATCTTTCGAGCTGAGTGAAATAATTTGCTAAAAGTATCCCGTCCTATAAAAATTAAAAAGAAAACCTAAAGATTTCTACAAAGAGTTAAATAAAATTCGATGTATTGTAAAAAGAAGAGCTTCCTTAACAGAGACTTCCAAGAAAGATAACCAGTAACAAATTTTCTCACTTCTTTTTAAATGACCTTTTTAGCTTAAAAGTTAATAGAATGTGTCGAATGCTTTGTATCGACACATTAAAGAAAAATCAATCCTTAAATAGAAATAGCTTCGTCAAGTAAAGTAGAAAAGTAAGTTAACAGAATTTCTTGAAGGAAGAAAATAAAATGGGAGAAAAAAAAATATCTTTTTGTTGTAAATAACGATCTGGAAGAATCGAAACTTTTTGAAGTTTCCAAGGAGATTTTTTATCACTGGACAACTTTTCGGAGCGTTTAAATTGATTGATGTGGAACTAAAAAAAATAATAATACAAGTCTATTGAAGCTGGTCAGCACATTTTTTTTTCTTTTTACTGTGGAGGTACAGAAAAAAAAAAACGGTAGTAAACATTTTATAAAAAACGTATTAGCTTTTCGCTCTTCTACGAAGAAAAAAGAAATATTTTTCACATCATTAGGATGGATTAAATAAAAAAAAAATGTTGGGGAGAACAACTTTTGTGGACGATTTTTTCCTACTATCCTTGGCGACCTTCTTTGGGATTTTTAGTTTTGCATTAATGGCAACACCCGGTGCGCAGGAGGAGGAAAAAAAAAAGATTTAGTTCTTCGACAATGGATTTCCTGTTCCCCTCTCGATAAATCAAAAATAATAAGTCACTGCGAGTCTCGGCATAACATATTTGAAGTAGCAATTTGCATTAAGTGCTCGGCTTTCCCCAGAGAAGTCTCTTGTTTCGACTCAAGTCAAACGTTTATTCGGAAGATTGTTCTTATTGGGGTGCTATTAGTTCGGATTCGATCGGAGATGGCATAATAGGAAATTGCTTTTAAAAAATATTTTTGCTTTATGATGTTCCCCACTGGTTCTGAACAAAAAGATGTTTTAATTGGATGCTTTTTTCCTCTTCCTTGAGGGGAAAAAATGCTGATTTTAAACAATTGAAAGATGAAATGTGAAATACCAGAGCTTGTTGATCTTTTAAAGAGTCTCTGATTTTCTTTTTTATTATTTTATTCCACACAATAATGCATGTTATCACAGGTAATTACCGAGTTATTTTCAAAATATCAGTTTTGTTTCTAAAATGATTTTATGTTTAAGATTTTTTTCCGATTGCTGAATTTTATCAAGTTGATATTAAAGTTTTCAAAAATATGAAAGTTATATAAATAAAATGTATGTGGATTCATGCCATATTATATTTTGAATGGATTCAATTTCGTATTCACAAGATATACGAACATGAGTGTTGTAATTTGTTATATATAATTGCAATACGCATTTTATACGAGGAACATGACGTAGAGTACGGCTTCAATAAATGAAAATTGATTTCATCCTAAAGAAACAATGATTTTCTCAATCATCCGAGAGAAATCAAAATCAGAGATAAAATTACAGATACTTACAAACAATTGGTTAGTGTTCATATACATACGTATATAAATGAATGATATTTTCTGTGTAGATTTCAATAAAAATATTTATTTTTCTGTATCATATAAGAATGTTATAAACTGTAAACAAGAAAGAATTCCGATACATTTTTAAAGATACAATTTGCAAAACATTAATTATTTTAATGAAGCTACTTGAAAAAAAATACATGAAGGAAATCCGATACACAACTAAATAGAAATTAGATTTTTTTAAAACTAGACCCATTAACATTTATTTCCTTCAAAGGAGATTTTGTGTTTTATGAAATTTGATCCATGTCTCCTTTTAACATCAAAACAATAATCTACCATGAGATTCAGATTTCAGTATCTATGATATCATTTTTCCTTGCTTATTTCATATCTCGATAAAATTTCTTATTTTGTGGAGTCCAATGGATGAAGAATTTCGGGAAAATTTTCGAGATAGAAATCAAAAAAGTATGTTTTCGAGCTCATGTTACAACCCAACTCTTTAGAGTTTATTAGCGTTTCCCCCTCCGTCATTGTGTAGCCAGATCCTTATTAATTCTCTAAAAATATCCGAATCATATTTTCGAAACTAACCTACTTTTTTCTTTTTATCTTAGTTGATTTTCTTTTTCCCTTGGAGTCTTTTTTTTTTCCTTCATTAAATATATATCTGAACCCTCTTTCATTTTTAGCTTCCGATGATGTAGAAAAACATAAATACTTGACAAAATAACTAGTTTGATTAACGATTTTAAAAAGTTGTTCCATTAATGCAAGTTTTATATATATAAGAGTAGCATGAAAATTTGTTTTGAATTTGCTAGATTTTGACAAATCACATTCTTTGATTTGGATTGAAATGTTTCCTCGGATGTCACTCTTCTTTTATTTTTCCCTAACTTTTAGAAAGGAGTGTATAGCTCAATAGGACAATAAGCTATTAGTCCATGCAGTATGCAAGCTATTCTTATTGAAAAGATAGCAGATAAATTATTTCTCCGCTCACTGTGGCGAGAAAGCGTTGTTCCTATAACATGGGAATTTTTATTTTTGAATTGTGGTTCTAAAACTTGGGCATAAAAAATAAAGAATATTTACTCATTTTTATACAGTAAAGCATCTTATGGACATGAAGTGAATAAAAATATTAGAAACTTGAAGAGAAAAATTAAGAGATTATTTATGTGAAAAAATCATATTTCTTAATATCTACGTAAATCTATTTCAAGGAAAAGGAGAGAGAAGTTATTTAACTAACAAATAATAATTTAAGTTAGTTTTAATACAAAAACAAATGCCAAACAAGACTGTCTTAAAAAATTCAATTAAAACAAATTATCCTATACCAAATATTTCATTCTTTTTATTTTCTCTTACATAAAATATAAAAAAAACACTCTAATTCGTCAAAAAAAAAAAAAAAAAGAGAGAGAGAGAGAGAGAGATTTTGACGAAGTTTCATCGTTTAGATTTCTTTGAATTCGGAAAAAAAAAATATTTTTGGAATTATGTCTGTCTGCTTCTGAAAATGATCATTCAAAAACACTGTGACTTAGACAAATGAAATTTAACGTATGAATTCAAGAATCAAATTTGTAAATTTCTGTCAAATGTTGAATGAAATCCATTTACAAGAAGTCTTTCTATGCGACTTTTTGAATAGTGAACTAGATAACTCCAAAGCTCAAAGAGCTAAGTAAATAAGATGTGGAACTCTGATTTTAACGTTTAAAATAAATATTCTTATTAAATCTTGAACTAAATCGATCAAAAAGTCGACAGTCCGTTAATCCGTACTTTCGTATGCTTGTAAATGCAATGACTTAAATCAATTGAATTCGGTATGTTGTGACTACAACAGCAGTTCCCTTTCACATGACGTTCAAAACATGTATTCGCACGATAGATTCAGTAAAAATCTTAGATTCATGCCGAAGATTTTTATTTTGTAATGTTCTTTTGTTTTGCAGCCTTACCCAAGGTTTCTAATTTTATGCTGGTGAGTGGGGATAATATTTTAATTGGAGAGTATGCGAGAATGTTTCGGGGAGACTATTCCTATCGATTTCCTCCCGGGGGACACGTCGAAATGTGGATGAAATACTTAAAGTATGGTGGTTGGATCATGCCACCATAGAGGGTACACGAAAAAGTGGGGGTCGAGTTCCTCCCATCGATGACGGGACGTTCTTCCTTAGGGAAGGGTTGTACCGTGATCGGTGATGGCCCTTAGGATTCAACCACAGTTCCCGCCAATGTTGCTGTTGCGGTGATCCGGTCATTCAGGATTTATTTATTTCTGTGCCTTCTGGCGGGGCGGAGAGTCAGTGATATGACTTACTCCCATTCATTTAAAACCTATATCAAATTCCTTCTCTACAGATCACTGTTTTCTAACTCTTACATACCCTGCAAACACTTTATATCCATTATCGAAGCTTCCTCTTTAGTAACTTGAGTATATAGGTAATTCACTACTTTGAGTAAATAGGTAACTTTATTTCTATATGCACGAGATAATGCTACGGAAAATCGGTTCACCTGGTGTATGCTGAAGAATGCATCAAACTCAGTAATGGATCACGACGCTTCATTCCACAAGAAAACAGAAAACACAATTATTCAGTATATTATAACTAATTTAACAGCATTATCTATGAATTATTTCAGCTTAATTGAACAAGTGACAAATTTTTCCTTTAATGTCTTCAAAATACTTCTGTCGCAAAGCAAATCAAAATTGAAATTTACTAATTAAGGCATAAAAGCGAGCTCACAAATTTAAAAGAAATGCAAAGTGATATTCATTACTATACTGGTCTAATCAACTTAGAATCTCCAGAAAATTTTAAATTTCTCTCTCCCTCTTTTGACTTTAACACTTAATAAATAATGAAACAAACCAACTCCAAAAATATGATAGTCCATTAGACAATTGTGTGTGTGACATTACTGAAAAAAGTTAACTGTTAAAAGTATAATTCCATTCAAGTATCAAAGTATGATTTAAACAAGAAAAAATACATGGTTTGGAAATTTCAAAGATAGCAGTTATTGAAATAATTTCTTTTACATGAAAAGATAACCAATATTTTTTGTGTAAAGTCTTTATTATCTTATACAAATTAATTATTAAGAAATCTATATTAGAAGACTTCAGTACACAGTAAAAGAAGGGGAAATTAAATTTTTGATTAAAATGATGCATTTTTTCTTGCGTAGTTATTGTGCTTGTTAAAGATAGATAAAAAAATAGTTTTTATCGAAGGAAAATATGGAAGGAGAGAAAAAACACTGATATTGTTAACGGATCAGCTGAAAGTCTGCATTCTTCTCGAAAAGCTCTTTAGATTGATTTTATTCAGAATAAATATCGATAAAAAAAATACATGAAATTTTTAAGTTTTTCTATTTTTATTACTGTTTTTTCCCTAAGATGTTCGGGAGATCTTAAAAACAAAGAGATATATTAACACATTGTAAGTATTGAATTGGTTTTTATGATGTGACATGCAATAGAAACACTATGATGTACGTTTACTTTCAGTGATATGAATTTAAATAATTCATAATAAAACTGGGTTATGATACTGATATTTCTCTTATAACTATTAAATATTATTCCTGGAGGTATTTAAACGATTGTAACAAATAAACATATCACATTAAAAAGGGACCTGTTACAAAGCAACAGCAGTCAAAGGATATACATAAAAACGTAATCCTTCTTGAGACTTTATAGGGATATATAATTTTATAAACAATTTTGTCATTCTAACATTTCTAATGTAAACTCGAAATTGGAATTTCACTCTATAGGAGATGGATATCTTAGTTCCAAATCTTTGATTTTATGGTTATAGAAGTCAGTAAGTTAATAAATGCCATATGTTGGTCAATGTTGTAACTTCCTCTTTTGAAATTTGCTCTACAGAGCAATTTCTGTTATTGAAGTGAGACTGAGTGATGGCAAAGCCCGTTCCCATTTTGCGAATTGAAACTTTCTCCTCTTAGAGGCTGGGAGTTCCATTCTCGAAATTGTTTTCCCCATCTGGAACTGCGTTGAGAGGAAAAGAAACAGAAAGGGACCTAAATAAAATTGGGAGAAACTCGGTGTTTTTCAACTGTCAGCACAAATATCTATCTCGTTTCCAAAACAATCTCGTCCATAATATTTTGAAACATATGTTATATTATGTATATTTAGTATACCACAATTTTAAACTGTTCTTAATCATGCTTCAAATAAATTCGATAGACTTTCGCCCTCTTTCAAATTAATATATATTTAAACGCTTAAAAAATATTAAAATTTTCAATTTATGTAACGGTATATATGAGAAATCATTGGATTATGTATAATTGTCCATTATACATAATGTTCAGTTCAGTGGTAATTATGAATATTCACTGGTAACTAACTATACATAATCACCGGATTGATCCCTTTACCCTAACATATATAATATTAATATATGTATTCCGAACATCCCAAGTCAGGAGATCCCAAAAATGTCAGATTTAAAATAAATGTTCCTTGAAAAGTTAATACATCCAGGCATTATAGTACAATTAAGATGTATTGTCATTTATTTGATGTGATTAAATTATGCTTTATCCAAATTTACGATTATTAATTATCTCTTAATCCTATATTAAATTAACACTATTTATAGAGTTCTTCTAAAAAGTGTAAAAAATTTCTTTCGTTTTTCTTTCTTGTATACGAAGTATTGATAAAGTATTGTAAGTGTCAAAAATATTCGAACATGAGATTTCATGAATCTCCACGTCTTAGATCTCCCTAGAATCGAAAAACACATTTTTGGTATTATGGCTGTTTACTTGTGACAAAGATAACTCAAAAATGCTTTTATCTAGATGGATGAAATTTGGCATATCTTTAAATATATGTTTTTACATCTAATTTACTGATTTCTATCAACTTTTGAACAAAATCTATACCATGGAAATCTGTCTGTCCGGCTGTCATAAGTGTATATTTAATGTAAATACCTATCATATGTTGAGACAAATCCAACAAGTGGTTACATATTTGTCGGTCTGTTTTTGAAGAATTATGTTAAACGCGATAACTCAAAAGTTAAGTGACTTAAATAAATCAAATATAGTATTTGATTTTCTAAGTTGATTTTTTTTTTAAACTTTAGTTATTAATTTAGTTATTATTTTTAAACTTTAGTTTCAAAGTTCTATGTCAAATTTTGGTTTCAATCGAATGCAGGTAAAACGCGTCCAAAACATAAATTAACGTTTATTAAAGAATATGTGAGAAAATTTTCACGAAATCGTTGCTGTTGGTTATTTTTAAAAGCTGATGAAATATCTTAATATCTATGCTTGTTTTAAATACTAATAATCAAATCTTTATAAGCTGGTGCACCCTAATTCATTTTTATATTTCAATGTGTTCTTAGTTCATTTTTTCCATTCAACATATTTTTAATCTTTTTCTATAAATTTCTCCCACTGCACACGGTACTTGGTACTTGATTACACTGATTCAAAGCGTGCAAAGTATATTGAAGTCAAAGACAGCTTTTTTAAGATCGTGTACTTCTGAATGAAATAAACTAGCAATGCGATGGCCATTAATATTTAATATTAAAACACACTGATGGCGGCATTCAATAATCACACTTTTATAAATTGTAGGATAAGTAGACAACTGGATGCTTTTAGTTTCAAAGAAAGTAGTGAAATTACTTTATCTCTGACTATTAAAAAATTATCAATAGAACAGTTACTAATTAGCAATAGCATAGTTTTCAAAGAGGAAAGAGTAAAAATTCTGTAAGTCTTTGTTTTATTATAAAATCTACCGAAAAGTAAATATATAGTATTATAGTAATTGCAGCCAATATTAATACAATGAAATGAAAAAAAAGGAAAGAAAGTCATTGTAACTAGTAAGAGTAATTAAAAGTAATTTCAATTTTGTTTTAGCATTAATAATGAAATACATAAAAAAAACAGGTTAACATAAAAACTGATATAATGGAAATAAATAAATTTTTAAATAATATTTTACTACATTAACTTGCTAAATGCTGTTCTTTATTCTAATATCTCACTAGGTGAAGAACCCTATTAAAAGAATTCGTTATTGTATCGATTCAACTAATGGTTCGTAGGTGTTACTTCATATCGATTTCTAGTAATTCGATTTTAACTTTAACGGTTTTCAATGATTTTAATTTTAGATTATTGAATTCATATAATAGTTAAATGACCCAAAACACATGAGTACATCACTTAAAGATTCAGCAACGAAAATTTATTTCCAAACATTTGGTTTCCTACTCTTTTTTCTTCTTGTCACATTTCAAATCTTTATACTTTTGAAAGAAATAAAACAATTCTTTTAAAATTGCATCATTACGTAAAATATAATTTTCCCTTAACTTTGAAAATCAGAATGTCTTAGAAACAATGCATTATTGAAATTTAACTTTTCTTTTTTGCGCAAATGAGGCTGTACTGGAATTTTACATTTTATAGTTTAACTTTTTGACATGTTAATCAATTTTCTTGGAGTTTTCTCGCAATTTTCAGAATAATCGGAAAAAAAAATTACGAAAAAGTAAAAAGAGAGAAAAGAAAGAAAGAGAAGAAATAGCTCAGAAGGATATCAGAGTAGGAGTACTCCATTTGATTGGTTAGTGCAGAAATCCATCAGAATATCGTCGTAGCACCCCTAATCCCGAGATCCACCCCCCACTCACTCTATTTTTCGGGGAGGGCTTAATGTCGCGTGAACAGAAGAGGCAAACAAGATTTCTGCATTTACTAAATTACTTTCCCATGGCAACATGGGTGGCATTCATTTGGAAATAAAGTAAACGAGGTAGGAGGGAAGGAGCGGTGTGGAACTATTTGCCTCACTTTCTCGATTAGAACAGATGTTAGCAACCATTTCTTGAGGGTCGGGCTTTTGTTACTCCTAATACGTGTCGAAAAAATCTCCATTTCACAAAGAAAGGCAGAGTCTGCTACACGAGTGATTACAGAAAGCTGGAACTTAGGGAGAGAATTGTTTAAAAAGTTAGGAGGAAAAAAATCAAAGAAATCTACGATGAGGAGGAAAAAAGTTTTTATTATTTAAAAGAGGAGTGTGTCGAAAATGGTAGCTTGTGAAGCAAATTTCAAGAAGGCTGTTGCTTAATAAAAATCGAACCTTTGTGTCTTTTGTAGGATTTATTGTTTGCAGATGAAAATATAATGAAAAGCTAATTAAAAATAATAGAAAATTTGTTGAAACATATGATGCAAACCATTACAAATTCTTGCCCAACATTAATTTATAATAATTAAACAAATGAATCATATGTTAAGATGTTTTGTCATGTTTTCATCTGAAAGAATATTTATTCACCTAATAAAATCTTGCACAGTGATTCTTCTAAGAATTCAGAACTGTTTGATGAACTTCTGTGAGTTTTGAGTGAAGATGATGAAAGATCAACGTAATGAGTGAAGAGCTGTGAGTTTTTATCTTTTACATGTTCGTATTGCGCTTTAAAAACATTTATATTGCTTTCTTTGTGTCTGCAGACAATATTGCATTTGTCAGTATGTGTCGATTGAAAATATTCATTGTAGTTGGAAACAACAGAAAGATGAAGCTTTTAGACGTTAGATTATTTATATGGTGTTTCTCACTTTTCATTTCAGTGCTGTGCTAAACTATGAAACAAACAAACAAAAATGGAATATAATTAGAAAATCCCACAACTTTTGTGGGTGATTTTTTTGATAATTTAATTTTATACTATCATTTAGTTTACAAGGGCAAAAATTTTGCTTTAAATTAATTTTTTAACATTTTTTTTTATTATTACGAAATTTACTGATCAGCATATACAATTAAAGGCTTTGACACTGTCGTTATATTTGTTACTTAAAAACTGCTTCTAAAGGGATAAATTCAATAAAAAATTATTCTGTTTTGTAGGGCTTTTTTTGAAGTCCTAAAGCCCTTGTAAGATTTAATCGGGTCCTGTTTCACTATTAAACTCTAGCACTGTAATATTTCAGTAGAGCCATGGTATGATGAGTAACATGCAACGAAACGAGAAAAACGAGATATCCCACCTTTTTTAGTCATCAGCCACCAAAATTTGAAGTCATAATCGAATCAACATTTTATTCTGCGCGGTAAAGAAGTTTGGGTAAAAATGATTATAATTTTTTAAAAATGAAAATTTTATATTTCCACTCGGTATTTTTCTAAAATATTTACAGATATTGATTTTGTACTGAAAGAAAAATTTGTTACCTGTCAGAAATCGGATCAGATCAGATTCTGAGTCGTGAATTTAATACTCTTGTTTACCAAAATTGACTTTATACTCATAAATCCAGAAAAACGTCTTTGTATTATGTGTCAGTATGTCATATTATTGCTTTAACTATATATCGATTTTCGAATCATTATTTATCAGGTCGTGTATTCAAAGCAGTTAGTCAGAAAATGATAATGATGCTAAAGAAGAAATAATGAAAATCAAATAAAAAGCAGGATAAGAAAAAACAAGAAAAAGATTATAAAACTTTTTGATTATTAAATCTTAGTTCGAAAATAGCAGAAATAACCAGATTGAAAATTTCGGATGCAATGGTATCGCAGTTCTTAGAGATAACAGTATGTTAGAAGAAAATGTCTGGGCAGCATTTACAGGAAGAAACTAGGAAATGATTATTTAATGTTTGCAATGGATGAAAACCAAAATGTCAGTGATAAATCCTCTTCAGATTTTTTTTAAAAATTACTCAACCATATTTCTCAATCCATAGATATTATCCAAAAGATTCTACTTGTAATGATACTTAGTTAATGAAATTCAAATTAATAGTATAATCAAATTAACAACTATAAATTAATTCAAATTCATCGGTAATTCGTGTTTTTTCCCAGTCGTTTAAATTTCGAATTAAAATTGTTATAATATTGTGAATAATTCGCATGTAGTTGGTCTAACGTAATGCAAAATTAATTGCACTGTTTTTTTTAAATTGTTTTCCTTATTTAAATACGTTTGCGCATTTTATCTTTAGTTATTTTAAGATATTTTGTATAAAAAGTTTTTGAATTAATCATCTTTGAAATGTAAATATATTTCCATTAAGAAACTTCAATTTGAAATTAAGTTGAACAAATAATTAAAAAAAATATCATTTGAAATTTAAAATTTTATTTTACGTTCCGGCACTTCAGTTATCATGCTTGAAGCAGTATACTTCTGTGGTCCGTAACCTACATAAATCTATATTTGTTCACAGAAGCTCTCGATTCTTATGCTTGAGAAGTGTTATAATGCATACAGAAGTGTTATAATATACATTTATTTCAAAAGACATAATTTTTTTTAAAATTGTGATCTATTCTTGGTTGCATGATTTTTAACATTGAAATTACAAGACTTAAAAAGGTATAAAATCTTGTAATAAAATTGTTAACATGAAAAAAACGAACCATTTGAAGAAGGATGAATTTAAATTAACTCAAACTTTCTTTTCTGCTAAAACAACAAGTATGTTTTCTCCGTAATTATTCGTCGTATATCTTTTTTTAAGGCTTCATTGTTTTCTTTAATGGCTCTAAGGCCACTAAATGCAGCTGAATGGCTTTTCCGAGTCGCGCTACATTGACCGTTAAGGCCTGCCCTCAACAAAAAGCCTTAAACTAACAACTCGAACTCTCGAACAAAAATAAAATGTACCAAAAAAAATTGGGCGAAAGCAAAGTTGAGGAAAACGACCTCATCGAAGGTCGTTGGGAAGGACCGCCCTGGCAACTTTCTCACTCGAGATAGCGCCCCAGTTTTGTTTCGAGGGAGATAAAACGAAACAAAGGAGAAAGGGCGGCCGACACGAAAATAAACTTTTCTGTTTTCTTTCGCGAAGAGTTTTATTCAGGAGAACTTTTTTTAGGGATTGAGGAGGGGAGGGGAATGTAACGATAGCATGTGTTTTGTGAAGTGGCCGTGCTGTTTTCCACTTGTAAGGATTTCACGTTGCTTTATTTTATTTTACGCTTCCTAGGTCGTTTTACATTGAGAGCAGGAGAGTAGTTTCCTGTAGATTCTGTTTAATATATGAGGTGATGGTTCTATCTGAAATAACTAAACTGCTCTTAGAATTAACTATTACTATACCATTGACTTTTAAGATTTAATAAAAGCACGACATTATATTAAAATCATCAAGGACCAAATATGTCAGATAAATATATATATTCATTTGTAAAAGTGAGAAAAATCATGAGACGTGGATTAGAATGGAGAATGAACTTCGAAGAAAATATATCTATATTATGCTTTCAAAAATATTTGTCAGCAACAAAACAGTTTTGATTTTTCACAGACATCTTTCACATTTGTCAGATAATCTAAATAGTATCAATTAATAAATAGATTTATTTTTAAAAATAAAATTGGACTATAAAACAGAGTCGAGAAAATTTATATCTATTAAATTTTGTAAAAATTTATTAACAAGAATATTTTTTTTTTCATATTTTAAGATGGAGACTTAAATAAGTTATCATTTACAGTACAAAGTAAAAAAAAGTTGAAATGTATAATTTTTTACAGCAATTCTCTGTTAAATCGAAACATTAGCTATTATAAAGAATTGAAGTGCAATATGGTCTGAACTTTTTTATTGTAAACATTTGATAAATTATTTTTGTAAAATATAAATATCGAAATAAGAAATAAACTGATTAGGCAGGCTTAGAATGTAGGTGTTGGATTTTATTATTGTTCAAAAGCTGTCAAGAAATGTTATACTTTTTATTTATCACCATACAGATTTTAAATGCAGCTGCTGAATGTTTCATTGCGTGCAAAATTAGTTTCTAGATATATATTTCACGTGAAGAAAGTTTTTTATCTTTTTACTTCAAAACAAATTTGTTAATTGTAACATGCCTGCTTTGAATATGATGCAAGACTTTACCATACCATGATTACATAGTGTCAGAAAAAGTACACAATTTTAATTTTTGCGGTTAAAAGAATATATAACACATTTCATTTCTTTAAGGTAATGAGAAATTATTTTTTTTAAAGCCAATCAATAAATATTTCTTTATAAATGCACAACTAACAAACTTAATCTAAATCGGATTCTCATAAGAGGCCAATCAGGCACAGATTGGATAAAGTGTTTGTTTTTTGTTCGAATTAGAATAAACCTCCTAATTGTGATCCAAAAGCAAGCCCCTCCCCCCCCAGCCGAGCCCCCTGAAAGAAAGTTTCGATCCGATGAAGAACCACTTGAAACAGCTTGATGGAACTAAAAAATGCTCTGAAGAAACAAAGAAGACATAATTCAATTTTCTCTGCAACTTAATGGAACAAAAGGAAAAATAATAATAAGGCAAATACGGAGAGAAAAAAAACAACAAAAAATAAAAAAAAATATTATGGAAATTTCTTTGTTCCATCAGTGAATGTTTTGCATTTTTATTGAAGATGAAAATTCTTGTTGGACGATCGAAGCTTCTAGGGAGGCTCAAGAAAAAGGAAATCGATCATTGTTTGAAGAGCAATATAGGTCCCAAATTACACCCGTCCCGATTTCCCATCGCACCTGCTCGATACGTGATCACCCTCCCTCTATCTGCCCTCCCCCGCTGTGTTCGATCGTCTGCAACACCCTTTGGAATCCCGATAATGACGAAGGTAAGGGGGGAGCAACGAGAGGGTGGCGTAATACATGTTAATGGTCTTCCAATGTGGGTCGATACTCAAAGGTAGAAAAAGGGGAGATCGTGGTTAAAGAAAAGGCAGTAGTAGCTTTTGTGGCAATTTAGAAGTAAGGAATGGTAAACAAGAAATGGCTATTCCAAAGTGCGAGTGGCCATTAACTTGGCCTTACATATAGAATCCTTGATAAAGAAAGTTAATGACTGGCGTTCATTCTGGGGGATACTTGTTCCCATTATTAATTCTATCTAATTAATAATGGAAACCAGCACTATATCGCACCAAATTGATTCTTACTATTTGTTTTGTAAGGAAGAATTCATCCACATCATAGATTATATAAATCATTCGTTATGTTGATTTACTCCCACAGAGGGATAAATTTGTATTAATTGCATTGTAACTGTTTTCTTTTTTTCATTCATTCATTTATTACATTAAGAATTGTAAATCTTATACTTTGATAGATCCCAGTGAATTACTACCATTAATAGTAGAATATACTTATTCATAAATGTTCTCAATTCTGTTTAAGTTTTAACTCCTATATTATCATTTTATCTAGTTTATTATCAAATTAAAGGACACATTTTTTTTAGGCTTGGTGCGTTGATTATACTGAAAGTAGGCGAGATGTGTAAAAGATGTAATAAAATTAAATATTGAACGAAGAGAATTAAAAAAAAAAAAATTAGCTATCGTCACATTCACAGAATCATTCAATACTTGATCCGTTCTTCGCTCGCTTAAGTTCCTGGTAATCTCGATAATATTAGTTTTTGGAACCTATATAATAGCTACAAAATAAGTCCTCTAGTCTTCTGGCTATAAAATGTTTTATATGTATTCTGGATTCATATGTCGCACACGTAAATCAAGCAAATCTATGATTAATATTTTGGAAAGATTTACTGATGATAAAAGTGATCTCAGGTTTAGATTGGATTTGAAACTTTTTTAGTACATTTTCAATGTTTGATAAATGACTTTTTGTCCATTTGTAATAATTGTGAAAATTCAAACGATGTTTTTTATTCTTTTAATTTAATAGATAATTTTATAAAATTACTTCCACAAAGACTTTATGAAGTTATAACTTTATTAATCATTTTGTCGTTGGCCTCATGCAAGAATGACCCATTTGTTTCTTACTATTATTGTTGTGATTTTCTTCAGTCCAGCATGTACCGATGCTGTATCTACTTTTTATTTTCCTCTTTAAGCTGTTTAATAAAAATGCTGGACCATTAAAAAATATATAAACTTTTGAACAAATAGAGGTTTTGTGCTTTAGGAATTATAATCGTTGAAGAACTGTAGAAATCTTTCCAAATCGTGTTGTGATAAAGATTGTAAATACGTGATATTCATATACGGAATCTAGCTGAAAATATTTTTTATAAAATCTCAATCATAGATATTTATCGAAATGTTGATGTCAATTTTTTTACGTTTTCAATATACTTGTGTTGATACGAGAGACATATCTAGTATTTTTTATGAAGTAATGAAATCTCTAGGGCAGCAAAACTTACACAAGAGACGCAAGCTATTTAGTCATTAGGCCAAGATGCTTTTGATAATAATGCAGAAATGGCTGATAAAAGTACTGCTATTTAGAATATATCAGAAATATGTTCAGTCTATGGAAGCATCTTCAACGTCAGCTTCATCAACCGATCAAATTAAATTAAAAGCGTTACAAAGAGAAATAATCACATTAACGAAAAATAAAAAAGTGAAAAATTCTCAACAAGTACTAGATTGCGTGTAGCCGATTAAGAGGAAATAGTAGGTGATTTAAATCCAGATCTAGTTCACTCGATATGAATTTTACTGATAAAATTTTAAATTTAGAAAAAGTACCAAAGAATGTGTACAACCATGACAGTTTGAAATAGAAAATCAGGGTAGTTTATAGGCTAACCGCTCTATATGGCAGACGATTTTGGGGAGAAAATTTACTTCTTATATTTATATTACAGTCAAAACCCGAATCAACTAGGTAAAACGCGTTTTAACCTAGTTGCGCTAGGGAGAACTTGAATTAAGAAGGAAAAGTGCGTTCAAACTGACAGCGCTAGGGAGAACCCGTTTCGTTCGTGTTTCGACTAAATTGTTAAACATAATTTGCATCTATTCAAAATTATTGCGCTAAACTACCGTTATTACAAATTACTTATTTTGACAAGGCAAACTACTGTTGGCACTTAGAATTGCAAAGAGAAACATTTTTTCATACAAAAACATCTTTTTGAAGAACACTCTTTTTTACAAGAACAGGGGGCGAACCCTTGTTTAGTTCCTACAACTCCTTTTCTTGCTGTTGTTCACAGAATTTCCAAAACACGAATAAAACGGATTCTCCCTGGCACTGTCAGTTAGAACGGGTTTTCCCTAATTAATTTGGGCTCTCTCTAGCGCTGTTAGTTAAAACGTGTTTTACCTAATTAATTCGGGTTTTCACTGCAACTTTTATGATTCATTAACCGGCAAATAATTTAACATGTAAAGACAGGACGTGATTGTTGTAATTCCTTTAATAAACAAAACAGTTTTTATTATTTTTGCCACAAATGGCTCTCTAAGTATTTGTCATGTATTTTCTTAGTTTTATAGTATATTAGCTTTTACCCGCGACTTCGTACGCGTGGAAATAGATTGGAATTTATAGCATCAATGGCTTTATCTTTTGTTACTCCTGCGCATTGGGGAATTGGGGCAACACAAATGTATGAATTTTCTACGACAGTTGGGGTAACGCAATATAAATTATAAATTTTTAATTTCCTTTAATCTGTTTTATTTTAATTCAAAAGTACTTATCCGAAAGATCGATTAATTAACAATGCTTAATTTTAAATGTATCGAACACTTAGAAAATAAACAGAATCGTTTGAAATACTAGTCGAAATCATGTTAAGCCTAATCTCATTGGCGTGGGAAAAAAAACTGAAGCTTTACTTATTTGGCGATTTTTGACGGGAAAGTTAGTTTTTCATTAATAAAAAAATCAACCATTCAATTAACCGTAAAAAATAGTCAACTATGTTCTATTCCAGACTATAATCTACCTCTGTGCTAAATTTCATCTAATTCCGTTCAGTCGTTCTGGTGTGATTGACTAACAAACATCCATCTCATCCATTTCACATTTATAATAGTAGTATAGATATATACTTCGTTTGCATAATTCTTAGTAAACATACAAAGCATGTGATATAGCAAAAAATTTAGAGGTTTTTATCACTAAAATGCTCCCAAAAACCTATTCATATAGAAAATTCACGGAACGAGCATGGAGATTCTATCATAACCTTGGGAAGAAAAAAATACCGATATTCTCGTTAAAATGTTTCTTTCTTGAAAGTGGAGGTGATCCTTATTAAAAGTGCCTTATAAAATGCCCTTATTTTATGCATGTGATATTTTTTCTCTTCTGGTTCCATCTGCGCTTGCACGATGATAACAATAGATTCTAACTAATTAGTGCCTGTTCCGAGTACCTTCATTAGCGAATAAATCAAGAGTTTCCGCAATTAAAATATCTCATTTCTCAGGACGCGTCTTTTTTTGAAATTGTGAGGATTATTGTTGAACTTTCTTTGCGTTTGTGAAGAGACGAGGAATGCGATTCTTTAAGTTGGACTCGTCGAAGCGTAAAGCAACAATCTTAATTGGAATCGTAGTCCGATTCTTCTTCAATGTTTCAAACGAGAACCCGTCTCTTTGTTCTAGAGGAACCCCTCGTTAGAATTTCGAAAAATGAGTCCTAGTGATAACGTTTCTACTGCATTTAATGACCATCTGAGGAGATACTGAATCTTCTGCTGAAATGTATGCAATTAAAGGATTATGCAAAGCAAGTACTCATTTTTTTTCCTGAAAGGAAACTAGTATCGGAATCTAACTGTAGATTACGATAATGAATTGTCCAAAAAACTAATTATACTTCTTAACTCAGTTTGAGGAAACTGAAATACTATAATGGATGAAGAATCTAATTGATAGATGAGAGATTTTCGTCAGTGTCTCATTATGCTGATTTCTCTGTCTTGAACGTGTCTTATTTTTTTAATGTAATTCACAATTCTGAAGCACAAAGAAACCTCATCATATTATTCATGGTGATGTGATTATTCATATTTTTCTTCACCTAACCATCTATACCGTTTTTGATTAAACAAAATTTTCGCTTTTCCATCATATCATTTTCGTCGAATTGAATGCTATTGAAAAGAACCTACCGCATAAACTTTTTCTTTTAATCGATTAATAAAAAGAATAAACTTATCTGTTAAAATATTCAGAAGAAATTTTTTTTAATTCCTATTATATTTAAATGCATTTATTTAATTCATCGAGAAAAAAACGTTATTATAAATTGTTTGTTTTAGTTATTTCTTAACGAAGTGTTTTCCTCTAAATAAAACAAATTAACAAATGGTGAACGAATTTACTAGCAACACCTCAACAAAAGCGTCTATCGTTGCCGATGAATATTTCTCAACTTGGATCGGTTTTCTCACATTGTCAAATTATTGGATGTTAATCTTCGTAAGCTTTAAAATTATCTGCAAGCTTACCTATTCTATCTACATTCATTCATAACCAACGCTTCTAGACATCTTGAAAGTCGTGAAACAATATATCAGTATTTACTAGCTAATTAAACTTAAGGAAAAATAATTCCTAATATTTCAGTTGTGTGATATATGTAACTAACGTTGTGAAGACTAACTGAATTTACTAACACAACATTTGTACCGTCTGCAAGGAATGAATTTTATCTATATTATTGTAAAGTTGAATATGCATTTAGAAACAAGTAGCAGCATCCGATTAGTCATAAATTATCCGTCCAATACATCTTGTGCCTTGAGATGTTGTTTACATGAACGAATTTGCATTAACACAGTACGAATTGTCGTCTGGTTACAACAGGACAAAGCAGGCCAGAGAATAGAACAACTGAAGATGACTTCAGGATCATCAAAGTTCCATGATCCTTCATGATAACAACTCTTATGACATTTTAAGATCATTATAAATATTTTGAGACACAAATGAATCATTGGAAGACGTACTTGCATTGCAATTGTGTCATTGAGTGAGTCTCTTTCTATTGAAAGTGGCCTTCAAATTTAAATACGATTTTAGCTATTACCTTTTCTCACTTTATAGGTTTTACAGGATTTACTTTTCGATAAGTATTTATATTATGCCCAAATTGGAAAAAATGCCTTATAATAATAATCTAGTGATATATAATCACTTTAAATGATTCTGTACAATGTTTAACTGGAACAATTGTATTTAACTTAGCTTTTTAAGTTTTCATTCGTTTTGATATACGCCATTAATCATCATAAAGATGCTTTAAAATTGTACATCTATATAGAATCTTTTTTATTTTCTTAAAAATATTTTCCACTAAAAGGTTTACTTTTTGATTATTTGATTTGATTTATTTCTTGTTTGTAAAAATGATATTTTGTATCCGATAATCATGTCATTAATTGAGCCACTAATTTAATATTTTCTGAAAATGAGGAAATTTATCACACATTCATTATTAATATTTGATTTCAAATAAATTAAGTATTAATAACCCCAAGTGATGATCAATTTTATAAGCAGATCATCTAAAGATTTAAAAGTAAATAAAAAATAAATTATTGAAAAAATACTTATAAAATTATACTGTTGTGCAGATTGATGAAAGTATATTTTTAAAATCTTTTTAATTAAATTTATTTTTTAAATTAATTTTAGTAACATAATAAGCGCAAGCAAGATTTCAAGAAATTAATGCATATTTATTTATTTAAATGGGATTCGATTCATGTTAGTGTAGGAATTTCTATCTAAAAAGTAACAAATATTTTATCAAGAGCTTTCATTCTCCATATAATTAAATAGTTTTCATTCCTGTTCAAACAGAAAAGAAGAAACGGTACTGATTTCTTCCTCACATTATGTGATGAAAAAATGTTCAGGAAACTAATTAAGAATTTTTTTTATTTAGTTCAAATTAAACCTTTGTTGAGGTTTCGAGGAAAGATAATTATATTTATCAGTCAAACACACACAAGTATGTCAATGAAATGAAGCTTTGGAATATAATCATATTTCCAAGAAAGTCCCAAAGGATTATTTTGAAGTGTTATTTCCATTATTTTTGTTTGGTTTTTGAATTCAATTTAAGGTCCTTCTCACTTCAAACACAGCTCGACAAGAAAAATAAAACATATCGCTTCCCTGCGAGCCGAACTGTCAACTTAATGGGAAAGCTTTTAATAGAAAATTGTACCTCATTAATTTAGAAGTAATTTAAATCTTCCAAAAAATGTTTCAGAAGGGACAAATTGATAAAGATATCGAAGAGTGAGATGTGAATTTCAATCTAATTAACAAATAATTAACGGAAAGCAAACACTCGGTGCTCGAGTAAATGCTGTTTTAAAAGCTTTGTCCGCTCTGAAATTGTAATTAGTTTCGTTCGACTTAGGTTAAGATAATTATGGTTCCAAGAGTTAATTAATTTTAAAAGAATGCAATGAATAAACCTTTTATCAAAAATGCACCACTTTCCGAATAAAGACAAGAAGGTTGCTTTGGATCTAAAGAACTTCCGCCGTGCACAACTGAATTTCTTCGAAGTGAAAAGTAGTAATTAATCGTCCTGCCAATCCATTTTTTTTTCATTATTTTGCAAAAAAAGTATTTCTGGCTTTCTGTTAACTGCAGCCTTATCTCTTTCTGTTGATGTTTCGTTTATAATCCCTGAGGGTTGACTCGCTTCCTCACTCATCCCAATAGTCACGATTCATTTAAAATGGAATTTAAGGCAATTGTCTGGGTTAACGTTTTGAAAACCGATTAACATGAAAGAGCTTTTTAAAATTAAATTTCATGCACTAAATAGATATGCAGAGAAAAAAGACATATTTCTAAGAGAGATTAATGAAAAGGTTTGAGAGATATGCATTTTGAAATACTAATTGGACAAAATATTGTAAGACTTATTAGATCCTGTTTTTAAGTCCTGTTCGCTGGCAATGCTTTTAATTGAGTTTATTAGAATTTGGAGCAGTTTCAATAATGAATGACTACAAATCTTTCATAATAAGGATTATCTGTCTAATTATTTTGAATGGAAATTGCTTAAATAGATAAGACAAATTCTAAGTAATATCTTTGCATTCCTTAAACGAAAGACATTATCGTGGATAAATTATTTAACTAAAAGGAACCAAATTCTGCTATTTTGTTTTTCGTAATATTTTTCGTATGCTGACTTGTTTCTAAAAATGATATAACGTAAAATTAAAATATCAATTCCTATCATCAGATATTATTGCGCCTAATAATATGTGTCTTGTAACCAATTGTAGCGCTTCCAACCAAAGGCACAATACGGTCCAATTAAACTTCTCTACTAAAGCGGGACAAAAGTAAAAACAATTATACTGTTTCGGTGCATTGAATTTCCTGATTACCGTTGATAATTCTGTTTTTACGAATAGCAAGTTTATTATTTTAAGTTCAAATATATTTGCTGTCTAATAAGGACGAAAGGGAGGGACATTTAGGCATCCATTTTCTATGTTTAACTCCATTTATATACTAAAAGTTCCTAAACGGCTAATCAATCTCATCCTCTTCATATCCTGTTGTCCAGTTGGTTTTTGGCTGACTTGGTTAACCATGCATCCTACTAAAAAGTAAATATGTGGCATTCTTGTCCAATTCATCATTACCACCAATATTTCAATTGTTACTCAACCATAATAGTGAAGTCTGCCTCTTGTTCACTAAATCAAATAAATTTCTTTGGCTATTTGGTTTATTTGATTTTCTTTTATAAAATATCAAATGTTTCTTCCGTTCTTTATAACTGCATATTTATTATGAAAAATCTTTTAATGCGATGGGTGCTTATCACCCATACTTAAGTGACAGCAATTCAGTACAGAATGTGATGCGAGTAGGGCGTGCCTATGTTTTGTGTATATCTCCTTGTTTCTTTCCGGTATTCACCATGTGAATCACATATGACTCATAACTATTATCTAATTAGATAGTCTTTTCTTTTCTACAACTAAGAGAGAGTAGAGAAGTATCCTATTAGATAATGTTCGAATCACAGGCATGATTAATAGCAAAGAAAGTGTTAATACACTAGATTTAGAAAACCGTAGAATAGAAGTTATCGAATTTTACATAATAGGGTTTAAGAATAATTCAAGTTTGGAATAAATAAACTCGTATTTTCATTTTAATTGGCAAATTTTTCAAATGGCTAAACGGCCAGCAAATGATCTTGTAAAAGCCTATCAAGTTTTGATATAAAGACTCACAACTGTTAAAAAGATTCATAAAGTATACAAAGCACATTAAAAAAGTTTTTCGATGAAATTTGGATAGTTAGTTTCCAACAATATAAAAGATTGATTAATATGGGTGAGTTTCTTATTAGCGAATCGCTACAAAAAATATCAAACTGACAAATTGCCAGGTTTAGATAACAACCCTCTTTTTAAACAATGTTCCAAAACACTTTCTTGAAGAAATTGCTTTTTTCCAGTCTCAACATTATTTCAAAATCAATAAACAAATTCAAGTGGATTAGAAAAGCCCGGGAAAGATTTAAAAAAAAGAATCTTCGAATCTAATTTAGCCTCGGAGTGGCGAAAAATAATCTTTTCCTTTTTCTTTTCGCCCGCAATTTCATTATCAGCGCTCTTCGGTTTCAAACTCGGAGAAATTCATAATCGCAGCCGGCCTTCGTCGCCATCCCTTTTCTTTTCGATGTTCTCGCTTTACAAAAATCCAGCCGAGTGAAACGGTCGACAGCTCTCGAAAAACGGGAAGCGAGTTACTAAAACTAAGCCCGGAACTCGGAAACAAGAAAAAATAGAAATCAAATTATCCGGAAAAGGAGAAATCGGCTCATCTGAGAGATTCTTTAGGACGTCATTTCGGTAAAATTATATCGACATTTTTACCTCTTTTGTGCGCTATCATCGGTGTCTGGCGTAATTAACCGCAAGAGAAGAAAGTTGATGATCCGGCGCCGAGCGTAGATTTTGTTTATGAATACATTACAAAGTGATTTGCTCTCTTTTGTTTTCGGGTTGTTGTTAATAAATTCATTGATATATGACATCTTGCCGTCATGAAAGATAATTCTTCTATTTAAAAAAAAAAGGCATCGAACAGCTGCTTTTGCTGTATTGAAAGGAAACTGATGTTCAGGAAAGCTTATATTAATTTTTTTTCTTCATCAAAGTAAGATTGAAATCAGTTTTTGTTTATTTTTCATAGCACAATTAGAACGGAAATGCTTCCATACATATTTGAAATGATGATAACATAGATTTTATTATTTTTTTATTTTGTAAGAATTTTTGGCTAGCAAAGAGGAGTTAAGAATTTAAAATGTTGTGCAGTTTAGCATAACATATTGTTAGGTTAAATGCACAACTATGCTTATTTGCATCTTGAGGAACTGAGGAAAAATGAAAAGCTAACAAATAATTAAAAATCCAAGAAATTTATCCAATAAAAATGCAATAAGTATAAAATAATAATAATACAATAAGTCGGCATATCAAAGAAATTATCTTTAAGATAAATTTATATTTCAAAATTTAATTACAAAGCAAGGTTTTTGGTGAATAAATAGTCGCCTTTTTTTTTCTTAATATTTTTCAAGTTACTTAAAGATGAAATATTGTCATTAGAACAGTCTGTCTTCCATAATAAACTGTAAGTCTAGATTATTGGTTTGAAATGTTCATAATAAAGTAGTATATCAACTGAACCAAGCCACAAGTAAAGAGAAAATATTCTACTATTGTGAGTTCGCTCATCTTTTAGTGCATAAAAAGTTTCTAGCGAACTTTCTTCTAGGAAAATACAATCTGTAATCCAACATTTGGGAGGCTGAAGCGCTATTTCTGTTTTCATTGATTGTCTATTATGGTGTAGTATTTCGATATCTGATACGCTTTTAAACTTTTATTTTGTTGAATTATCTTTGTATTCATTATAGTGTGTGTATCTATTTACTTAAACTCTGTTTATCACAAACTTTTTATCACTAAGAAAGAAAGGAAAGGAAAATCTACATCACATTGTAAAATTATCTAAAAAGCTCAAAATATTTTATAGAAAACAAGGAGATTAAGATATGCATTTTGGTTCGATTTATAGCGTCAGAAACTAATTACGCCAAAATTTGATCCTGTATGGTAAATCTACTGTCACTAAACTTTCAAAAGAACATTTACTTTCTAATTAGTAAAAATAGACCATTCTATGTCAACATAACATTCTGAAGCTAAATGATGGTTATTTTTAACGGAACCCAATAGTTTTTAATCATGGTTGTTTTAACGACAAAAACGATATCTGAACTGATTTTCCTTTTTCGAAATTTCCACACCTATCGCAGTGCGTCTGTTCCCGACTGAGGTCGCTGCATATGTTTTCTTAGAGAGGATAATGTCTAACCTTCCGAATATAAGACTCTACCTACAAGAATAATCTAATTATTAAAAATAACCCATCAAATATATTTCCAACTGATTGTCAACTAATGTAAATATTTTATATATTTATTTCATATAAACTTGATGGGGTGGGAAGCCTTTTCCGCGAAGAAATAAATCTCAACCTTTTACTTTTCTTTAAACATTCTTTTCATATTTAACTTCTTGACAGCTCTTTTCTTTTTTTATAAATCTTTTCTTTGTAAACAGAAGGAATTTTCAAGTCCTGGAAAGCTCTTCAAAGTAAATTAGCCAACTTCCGGAGACTCTCTTATAAGAAACGACACTTTTTTTTCCTGCTCAGTTTCTCGAGCAATGAGCTCTAAGTGAAAGAATTTTTCATCGAAGCTTCAGAACATTTTGACATAGTCATCCATTAAGTGGCCACTCATTCTTTCTCTCACAGAAGTGTCGGTCAGTCAATCTTGCGTCCATTTCATCAGAGCTCAATCTTTGCTTTGAGAAAGTCATTTTTCAGTGTCCGCCAACTATTCAGAGCCGTCGATAAAGTACTGTACAATAGTTTTTCTCCATCACACGTCACTCACTCATGAATAACTGCTTTTCATTTGCAGAGAAAGTAAAAAATAATTTTCGTCTATTTTTTTTTTCCAATTGTTTTTTCCCAATCATTCAGTTACATCTTAGGAAGGATCTTAAGAAATCTTTTAATGATTCTCATGATTACTTATTATGTGAATAATGCATAATACGTTGAAATATTCATACAGTTGATAGTTGAATGACATATAATATCATCTCTTGAAATGGAATTTTAGCGGGTGAGATTGATTACTCCTTTTTCTATTGAAGTATAATACCTGTTATTTTTTATTCTGAATTAAGCTTATGGCTACCTTTCCCAGATTTTTTTGACAGTCAACCTATCCATCAAACTGGCAGTTGAAAATGAATACGTAATAAGCTTTACTTGGTGATTAAAGATAAGAGCTTAAGGGCTCGAAGGCTCTGAAACTCTAATAGCTTAGTAAAAATTCTGTTTTATACCAGAAGAAAAGATGAGCATTGATTATTATTACTTATTGCAAATGACGGAACTTCTTTGAGTGATACATGGTGTTTATTAACAGCATCATTTGATCGTGATTTCTTTATAATATTTCTGCTTGTGAAACCTATCATGCAATCTAATATTTAAATGTTTTAAACAAATAGATGAAATTTTTAAAAGCAGATATTCCATTTTATACTCACCAATTCACCAGCTATTGTATCAGTACTATAATTTGATTATATGAGAAAAAATTGAATTTTGGGGAAATTATACAACTTGGGTTTCGAGCAGTGGAAAATAATTTTATATCTTGCCTGCAACAGAATTTTATATACAATCTTCGACACGTTTGAAAATGAACTATGCGCAATTGTCGACTCTTGTGCATACAAAGTAAGGAACTTGATCGTTATGTTAAAGCACGTGATTTTTTTTGTGTGCGCGAATCATCTATTTTCTCTTTTATGCATTGCATGCCACCGCGATTTATTGTTTATTTGTTGTTCTAATATAATATATCTTCCCGAATTACGACTTATGTTACTTGAAAACCATCCTCACTTACAACCAGGCCGCGGTGGCCTGGTGTTAAGGTCTCGGCTTGTGAGCCGGAGGGTTTCAGGTTCGAAACCCGATTCCACCGAAGAACCGTCGTGTAAGGGGGTCTGTTGCACGTTAAATCCGTCATGCCAAACGTCCTCCGGCTGGTGTTGTGTGGCATGGAGAGGGGGGTGCCAGCTCATTTGTCGTCCTCGTCATCTGACTGCGGTTCGAAATGATGAGGTCCGTCCAAAAATAGCCCTAGTGTTGCTATGCAACCGGACGTTAATATAACTAAACTAAACTAAGCTAAACTCACATAAAACCACTTAATAAATTTTAAATCAAAGCATAATTTCAGGATGTAATGGCTGTTTACAATAATAAATTGTATGTTTTTCCTACATTTTCAAGAACAATTCTTCATATCTTATGTGATTAATGTATACATTTTATAAACCGTCTGAATGGCAATTGAGTTTAAAAATATAAGTCTGACTTACTACTTGTCAGCCAAATTAATAACTTTAAATTACTATAAAACTTAGCACTAAAATCTTTATAAAAGATATTAAAAGAACATGATAAAACATGCACAAAAGAATTTATTTTTTTAGTTTAATAACGTATGAATTAACTAATGAAATCTTAAGTCGGCTTTCCTGTCTAAATTATAAATTCAGTTTTTCCCTTCAAAGATTGATGAATTTGATTTAAATTTTGGCTATCATAATTTACTTTAATTTTTATTACTGATGAGTATTTCATCAATATATTGTCTCAATACGCTTTAAGATTATTCAGTTTTTTTTTGAAGTAAATAATTATATTTATCAAAATTATTTTAAAAGGTGTTGTCATTGACTCTATGAAAGAGAACATATTATATTTTTAATAAGGAAAAAGTAATTCTCAAACTTTCCCCGATATTGATTCTTTTTAAATATGCATTTAAGATAGGTTAAAAGTACTCTACTTTCTCCTTCCAAGTGCATAAATATTTTTTAAAAAAATAATCAATTCTACATTCAAGATAAAATAGAACATGCGAATTCTGAAATGTTCATCTTTATATGAACACGTTCATCCTTACAGGAGACAAAAGAATTATTTTCAGTAAAAATGAAGGCGTCTCATATCGTCCCGAAAATGATAAATCTTCCCCTGTTTGCTTAGAAAACAACTGCAGTATTGTTTCTGTTTTCTGAGAGCCAAAGTTAAATAACCCCGAGAAAGATAAAAGCGCGCATCTAAATATTTGTTTTCATTGACTTCATTGTCTCGTGCTTTGGTCGAGGTTTCATTGTGCTTTGCTCGGGACAAAGGCAGTAACTATGCTGGCATCTTTTCTGGTTTCGTGGTATCTCACATCATTTCATCCTAAGGATAATAACATCTATACTTCAATTTACGGGTAGTAGAAATGCTGTAACAGAAGTGAATTTTAGTTTCATTAGATTGAAGTCCTGTTTTAAATCTATTCAGAAAGGATTTTGGGAAAGACTTTGTAACTTTAGAAATTGTAGCTTTTGTATTTGTTTATTAGCATGTTATTTTAACCTCACATCAAAATAAGGATGGGGCCGCGGTGGCCCGGTGTTAAGATCTCGGCTTCGGAACAGAGGAGTTTCATGTTCGACACCCGATTCCTCCGAAGAACCGTCGTGTAAGCGGGTCTGGTGCACGCTAAATCCATCGGAGACAAATGTCCTCGCATTGGTGTGTCGTGGAAGCTTGGAGAGGAGGGTGTCGTCCTCGTCATCTGACCGCGGCTCAAAATTACGAGGACAGTCCCATTATAGCCCTAGTACGGGATGTACATTAGCGGAATGTTATATAAGTAAACTAATCAAAATAAGGATCTTTACGGAAAATTCAACATGCATCAACTCAAAATACGCTGCGGATTTTAAGGACAATCTAACATCAAATTTTAGCTTCTGATTATAGCCTCCCCGCGTGTCAGAAATCCCCACTGTACTGGAAAATCTTTATCTTCGCAAGCAAAGTGGTAACTCATCATAATGGTTTACTACCACTCCCTCCCCCCGAACTTTAAAAACACCACTAGTAACAGTGTAAACAATCTTTTTCTTCCTGTCCCATTGTATTACAACATGTATCATTCTTGCAATAATTGCTAAAATGGAAGGAGCAGGCTGAAAAGCTTCGTGAATATTCGGAAAGATATACAAATCTTATCTTTCTATTCTTTCCAAAAGATTCTGATTCTGTCTTTTCTGAAAGAGCTTCTGCTCTTTTTCTTCATCAATACTACAATTCGGGAAGTATCTATAGATTTAATTTTTTTCAACTCGTAATATACAAAGTGATGCTTTTTTTACTGGCCCATATATACGCCCCACCAAATTTTTACGTTTCTGTACCCACTCTATTGAACGCAACTTAATAGTCGCACGTCTGATCAATTAAACGTTGCCAGGGGTCAGCAATACTTTTGAAAAATTAATTTGATCCTTTGCACACGGTAAATTAATTCTATGCATAATTATTCACTTCATATAAGGACTATTTTATTGCTCCAATATATATATATATATATATATATATATATATATATATATTTAATTGCTTTCAGTTGAATTTCTTGGAAAAATTAATCTACTTCTTTTGACTATTCTACAGATATTTTTAAAACTCAAAATTGAAAAATAAATAAACAAAAATGATGCGCCGTCTTGAATGGTGAGTGAGAGGCAGCATTTGATTGCAAAGGATTAAAGAAATTTTTATGGAAATTCATGAAATAATTCACCATGTGCGAACATAAGCATAAAACAAACAAACAAAAAAGAATAATAATACACTTAATATGAATAATGTAACAAAAAATAATATTAATAGTCTTCCTTTGTATAATAATTTCAAAAACATGCAATAAAAAATAATTAAAACCAAAGACGAAGCGATGAAATATGAAGCCAATAGTAATACCCACATTTGTTTAAGTTCATCAGTCATTACACAGAGAACAATTATGAACCAATAATCTTCTGTAATATCACACATATTGTTTGGGTGAACACTGTTATTCCGGCTATCACGCACATGCTGTGTGAGCGAACACTAACTGTTGTTCCGGCTGTTACATACAAGTTGTGCAAGTGAACAATAACTGTTGTTCCGTCAAACACACACATGTTTTTTGAGTAAACACTAACTGTTGTTCCGGTTATCCCACACATGTTGTATGAGTGGTCAAAGTGTTATGCATAATTTTGTATGGCACCGTCTTCAAAAATTTTGAAAAGAAGGGTTATCAGTTTCTTAACTGAAAGACAACTATCACTAAAGTTGTTCATTTTTTTAAATATATATTAATTTTAAAAACAATTGAATAAGAAAAAGGGCTCAATTTTTAGGATGGTTATTTTTAGAGTTGTTTGTGTAAGAGGAGAATCAAGTGACGATTTCAAAGCATTGATGTTTGGGCTTCAAATTTTTTTGACTGATGATCGATAAAATATAAACTGAATTAAAATCGATTCATTAACAATTTTTGGGGCTTTTTCTCGATGGCAAATACTACTTTTCAGAAAGATCAAATGAAAAAATCAGCGAATGAAGCGAAAATATTGGATTTACTCCACGTTTGTTCTCAGCAATAAATCTTTTCTCGCGGTAAGGAATGGAAGGTCGATCGAAAACTTCACCGAAACTACTTGTCAACTCTGATGTCAGATATATTGGACAAATACAGAAGCGAAATGTATCTCGAATGAAAGGGAAACTTCGCTTAAGTCGACATTTTCTTCTCATTCTTTGCTGTCTCTTCTTTTTTTCTTTTTTTCGTTCCATCCGATAACAGCAATCGCTTCTATTTACTTGACAGAAGAATTGGCTTATTAAACAGTCAAGTCATCAGTTTCTTTTTTTACTAGCGACTATTGAAAAAAAAATAACATTGACTTGTGTCAAAAGAATACACCTTTCCCTCGAGCATCTTTGGAAGAAGAGTGGATTATTTCTCTGCAATGCTGTATATTCTGCAGAATTTTATAGGCATGTTTCAATTTATATTCTTCTAGTAACCTTATTTATGCGATATTTCCCATATGTGAAAAAGGTGTCATTACACTGCTATACTATTAAATTTCAAGAAACGAGTTCTGCTTAGTAATATTTGAAAATAAGAATTCATAAAACTGACATTCAAAATACATATTCTTTTTCCTTCTTTGTTCTAAACATCATATCCAAGTCTTATTACAATAGAATAGAAAAAGGAAGACACACTTTTGATGGACTATGTCTTCAATGCCATCTAGCTGATATCTTGATATGTGAAAAAAGATTATTTGCCTACTGGCACCCAGTTAGGATTATAAGAATGACGTCGGTCTCATTTGGCTATTAATGGCTGTATGAGATTTAAAATTATTTAGAAGCAAGAATATAGAAATCCAGCGGGAATGGTATCCCAAAATTTTTCCACAAATTCGCTAATAAATGTATAATTCCCTATCCACCTAAAAAGACTATGAACCTTCGGTAAGGCATAGAACCCATGACAATGACGCGGAAGAGAAATGGAATATTTGGCGTGAATTTAGAATTTGAATAAATCTATTGTGCGATCCTTTGGCGTTCGATCCGATCTATCTTGGCGAGTGCTTTGGCGTTTAATCTTTGTCATGCGATTAATTGTATTTAAAAATCGAATTTTTGTTCTAGAAGCTTTTTTCCTTATTGATTTGAAATAAATAACACAAAATTACGCTTGTAATCGCGAAATTCCATACCAAATTGAAAATATTCACATCATTGTGTTTTTGAGTTACTACATTTACATGCGTCTTGAGGTACAGATGAACAGATATACAACGTCTTGTTGGATTTTTCTTAAATATTGTTTGATGTCTACATAGTACATGTTAAATCTATAGGGGAACTTTTATCTATCAAGCTCTCTTCGTTTTGTAATTATATTCGATTTGCTGGACAGACAGACTTTCTCTGATTTAATTCATTCAAAATTTTATAGAAATCTACAAATTTGGTGTATATACCAATTTCATCCGTCTCGCACAAAGCGGTTTTGAGTTATCTTTATTACAGATAAATAGATGGACAGACAGAAAATTTTTTTTAACTGAGAGAGATCCAAAAAGTGGAATCGAGTATGGAGATAAGAAGCTTCCATCAAAACATCGAATTTGAATATTCGTATTTTATTTCTGCTTGATTCGAATACGAGAAAGTATTAAAAACCGAATAGAAGCATTAATCTTAATCCATAACTGGCGAAATTTTGTATTCTTATCTAATCATAATTTGCAAAAGATATTAAACATATGTCTCAAAATTATGTGATTTGACAAAAATAGAAAATCCGGAATCTTAGTTTTCACAAAGAATCTCAATCAATCTTGTGTTTTATTTATCATATATTAAATAAACGAATTTTTCGTAACGAAAATTCCTGCCCAATAACAAAATCGGAAATTTTAACACTTGCCATCGTTTCAATAAATTACTCTGATGTCTCCTTCATTTCGCACTTGCTAAGTTGTCTTTCCAGGAACAACAAACTAATAAAATTACTTTAACAACATTATGAAACAAGTAACACTCTTTTGAGAAATTCTTCGCCAAATTTGAAATCCTTTTTCACAGCTTATGTTACATGGGAAGGTTCCATCTCTCACCTTGCAAAGAAATTCGAAAACTGCGAACTATTTCATCCTGTTGAAAGCCTTCCTTTTCTAGGGAGTGAAAGGATATGAGATTTCCAAGAGTGATGGCATTTCGCTCCGTGGAACTGACGAAATAATTAACTCGAAGAAGTAACCCAGCTCAACTCCGCTTTGTAATTAACATTTTCTGTTGGCGTTAATAACATCGTACCGGCGATGATGGCCACCGTCACATGCATGCTTCACAACGACGATAAGCAGACGTGGTCGCCAAGAAATAGCATTCATCTTTCTTGTTGAAATGTAGAGCAATGGTTGAAGTTTATTCGTGGTTGTTACTTGAACTGATTACAAGTATTTTTATCAGCATTTCTTAAATTTCCCATAGATTGGGTACTCATATATTTATTACGATGAAATTATTCTTGCCTTGTGGGAGTAAATTTTGTCAGTATTAACATACAAATAATTCATGCATACTTCACAACGACTGTAAGCAAATGAGGTCGCTAAGAAATACCATGAATCATTCTTGTTGAAATGTGTAGCAGTAGTTGAGGTTTATTCACGGTTTTATCAGTATTTCACCATATGCTGGTTGTTCATATATTTTTTAAAATGAAATTATCCTGGCGTTGTGGGAGTAATATTTGTCTGCCTTAACATACAAAAAGTCCCGCCCTGAATTTGCATCCGGGTTGAACTGAATCTTTAGGTTGCGAAGATGGACACAAGCGCTACTAAGCAATGTGACCTCATCCCCCAATGCGAGCAGTACATTCATCGACTTTTTTTTATAGAAGTACAACCATCATCGACGGGCCTAGACAGCAAAACCCCCGTTATTGTACTCACTAGGGAAGTAAGAACTCACTACCATACCAGAAACTTTGTTCTATAATCTGACATGACCCTCGGTGTGATTCTACATGTAATAAAATGATCTGGACATTTCATTTTAAACTTATTACAGCCCTGTTTGAGTTTTTATTTAAAGAAATCAAAAATAGTAATTTATGGAAATGTAGGGCATTCTCATTTGTGATAAAATTAATCTATATAAACACAGGTGATTAAATTGGAAGCTGATTATATTCATAATTATAGATATTGAATATATGTATGCAAAAAAGATAATAAAATTTGTTTGAAATTTGAAGCGAAATATGTTTGCTCTCAATTTGTGGCAAATGATTCTAAAATACTTATATGCATATTTCAAAATCAATTTAGCTAGCTGAAATCTCTTACTATTTACCAAAAACAGATATATTCTTTTGAAATGCAAAAATGCAAGATTTACATAAAATCTCAACAAATTTTTAATGAATAATTTTTGTTGTATATTCAATATTAGGCCTTATAGTAAATGCTTTAACACTATAATGATCTTTAAATATCTGTGATTTAATTGGGTTTTGTTTCTTTTTTTCATTTGAACAATTGTTTAACCAAAAAAATAACCAATTACTGATCAATTCTAAATGTTGTAAAAACGTATGTTTAAAATATATATTTTTGCAAGCAATAAATATTTGATTTTCTGTAAGATTATAAAATGGAGAAGAAAGACTAAAACAGATATTAAAATCTCATTTAAACACAGTGCCTTTTTAAAATTCATATTAAGTTAAAATTGATTATAATTTAGTAAGAAAATTGTAATTAAAAAATATAACAAAGAATTGAAGTTTGTATCTCTCTCTATTTTTTTATTTATTTATTTATTTTTTAAATCCTAAACTGCATTTTATAAAATCTTTTCTATGATTGTTAAGAACAGAAAACAAATCATTTGGCCAATTGTTCCATCTCTTTTGAATATGGGACGTGTGCATGTGTGTGTTCCGCAGAGGGTTATAAACCTTCTTTAAACAGCAGTAGTATATTTCTTAAGACAAACAAATAACACGGTTAAATTCCTATTCAATTGAAGGCACGAAACATTAACGATAATGGAAAATAAAATTTTATGATTAAATATCCAAGGAAAAAAAATTATCTCTTCAAGGCTTCTGACTGTTTCAGTAATTAATTCTGCCACGTTTACATTAATTTATTTTATACTCGCACATGGACTAAATGGAAATCTCGTATTTATTCATCTACGTCGGGACACTTTGTATTTTAACCAGCAAACTACCAACCCATGGCCTTATTTCACTCCAACTGCTAACTAAAACAGACGCATGTTCAAATAGGCATCATCTGGGCACAGCTTGCTGTTTCTCACCAGAACAAACAGCCCCTGACAAAATATTCCATCTTCTGCGATGGGAGGCAACTTATTTCCCTCCGCATTCTGTGTCGTCCCCCGCCGGCAGACGTTATTTACCAGAGCTAATTGCTTAAGCAAACGCTCCGCCATTCCTGGGGGACGTGTTGCCATCCGCATCAGAGATTGTTTCCTTTTATTGGAATGGCGAATGACCGGTATCATTTGATCTTGGCCATTCCAGGCCCAATCATCCCTCGTCAGATGGAGAAGTAGAAGAAAGAGGAAAAGAAATACGTAAGATAGATTGTGACGGAGACCAATAAACAGACAGATTATTCCTCGTCATTGTTTGATTTACTGCAAGAAAAATACAGATCCCCCCCTCAGTCCCCCCCCCCAGAAAGCATTGCATAGGTAGGTTAAAATATTCAGAACGTTTCATATAAGCCGTAGCATATAAAAGCGGTTATACATTAAAAACATCTAATAAATTTCTGCTTTTCTACAAATTTTAACACATTGACTGTCGCTCTGAATTTCTTAGTGTAATTTATGTGGGCCCAACGGTCACCGGTGACCCTCACGACAGTCAAGATGTTAAACATAATGTTTTTCAAATGAGTCAGCTGATTAAAAATGGTACCCAAAAGCTGTCATGTTTTATTATTTGCTTTACTAATATCAATTTATTGAAAAAAATAGAGAGAAATATTTTTTTTAAATAAGACATTTCGTTTTTGTAGTTATTTCTTGATTATATGTGAAAATTCGACATTTTTAAGTCACTAGTTTTAGAAATATATTTCTTTTGCTTTCTAAATACTTAATAATGTTAATATAAAATATTTTTTGTATTTCTTTATACAAAAACAAGTATTTGACACAGAAAAACACAGATTTAAAACGTAAAGCTAAATATATAGAAAATTTTCTTTATAATTTCAAATTTTAGGTTTTTATTAAATAATCTAGTAATTGGAATTCTTTACTGTCAATTAAATGGCAAAATGAATGACATTTTTTTTCCTAGTTAATCTGATCATATTTGGAAGTTATGTAAACAATAGGAACTAGGTATGGAAGTGCAATCTGGATTCATGCATAGTATTGTATTAGTCTATTCGCTGGTTTATATGCAAAAAAAAGTTAAAAGTCCCATTTCATTGAAATAATAAGATTGTATTAAATTCGTAGGATATTCGCAGCACGAAGAAAAGCATAAGCCACCCCATTTTCTAAATTTTCTAATATGTATGCAAATTTCAGTATCTTATTAAATTGCTTCCCCTGTGAAGAAAAACACTTTCATGGATTTAATTGTAGCAAATCTTAGAAGATGTCTCTATTAGTTGGCACTATAAAAAAGATTTCTTTCTTAAACGCCATGATAAAATTTCTTGAGCGCTCGGAGTAGAATATTTATTCCCAGTTTCAAACGAATTTATGAGAATCAAGATTTAATTCAGTTCCGTTGTAAGTTAGCTGATGAAATTTCCATAATATTTTTTATAGAATTTGCACCTTTAGTTTTTCATCCATAAAATCTTTTTATGCTTAGCCAGAGTGAATTCACAAATAAGTAGTTTTTACAGATTCAGTTTTTATCAATAAATAAAAAGATGCGTTATTCAATGCCAATGAAAAAAATGTTCTGTAATATATTTTTTTTAATCTTAATAAACTCAATTTTTCTACTCTCAATGAAAATCTCTGAAAAAAATATTTTAAAGTAATTTAACGGTCAGAAATTTAAAAAGTTGAACAAGTTCTTTTTTCTAATTTTCCTTGTTTCTAATTCCAGTATCCAAATAACTTATGTAATACTTCTGTAAAAATTAAATTCTGCTATTTTTAAATTAATTTGTTTGATACCTCACGGCCAAAGAACGTTTCTTTACTCCATGAACCCTAGCTGAACTGTATTTAATGCAGAAATTTTCAGTAGATATTGAAATATAAAAATGTGTTTAAATTAATAAAATATATTAGATACGATGAGATAAAAATTATATTAAGATTTTAATTACAATGAAACAAAAGTCTCAGATTAATATTCTTTTAAATGAAGCTTAGTAATTTAATCTCCTGGGAGGGGGTCAGATTTTTTTTCTAAATATAATTTTAAACAATATTTTTCTGAAAATTAACTTTTATAATATCATTTGAAATCGATTTAAAAAGCAAAAATAGCATTTTAAAAACATGAATTTAAGCGTATGTTTAACGTAGGAATTTAAACGTATTTCCGTGAATTTAAACGTTATGTTTACTTTATTAGACAAAACATATTTATCGGTATTTTTCGGAAAAATTGAAATTTTTTAAATGTATGCAAAAATGGATTTGACGGTTTTATCATTTCATTTTGTATGACATATAATTAAATAAAATTCAAAAAAAATTCTCTGAAATTAAAAAAAAAATTAACATTTTTTTTAAAAAAATGTACACCTGACAAAATTAAACTATTTCATCTTTCGATTATTCACTTTGTAGATCTTTTTAATAACTATGACTTTCTTGTTTTCACATTTCTTGTTATGTTACTTGTTTTTTATTTAAATATAAAAAAATCCTATTATTCCACCTTCTCTACTCCTCTTGTATAAATTTGAGTATTTTAACATTACAACTGACTTAGAATTCATTAAAAAAATATTTTGTCACATCCCATTATTATAGCAATGAGGTTCTTTTTGAGATATTGTTTTAATCGTTTTTCTAATAAAAACAAAAGGTGACAGCTTTGCACGTATGTTTGTTTCAGTTATCATAATCTCCTGTTCTGTAAAAAGTAATTTCCATTTCAATGTAAATAACACAGGCACTAGGCAAATTATATTATAGAATACTAATTATGTTCTAGTACGACTTTAGAATACTGTACACTTCAATGAAACTTATATGATAATATTTAAATTCTGAAATTGTTTCATATTTACATTATTTGTAGAAATCTATGAACAAAATTATTTTTATCCGGAGATAATGCTAAAAAAATAATATAAATTATACACAATACACAAATCTAATACTAGATTATGATAAAATACTTTCAGAATAAATAGAAAATATTTTTGCTCAGAATCTGAATCAGAATTCTTCTTATATGGAATCGATCTGCTTTTCTTGTTATGGAGAAATTAAATTTATTCTTTCTTACAACTCAATAAAATACGCTGCACACTTTTTGAAAACCAAATCAAACAATTCTCATTTCATCACTCACTGAAACTTGTTGCTGCAAAAGTCTGAGCAGAATCCTACCCAATTACAGCGGAGATGCTTTGAGATATCTGTTAGCAAATGTTTACTTTATATTTTAAATCTAAGAGATTCGCTTCGGCGTAATTCCTCCTTCATTTGCATAAAGGGGGTGTTTTCTAGGTCTTAAATAAAGAACGATCGAAAACTTGATTCGAATACTCAAGTCACTCGAGTGTGCGTTCCAGAACTCTCCTGTCCTCTTCCCTTCCCCTTTTCTGTTCCCTCTGAGGAACGCAATAAGGAATTTTCCAATTATTTGCGGAGTTATGCCGGGGCGAAAGGGGGGGGGAGAAGGAACGTTTTCCGAATAAATACATCAGGGAAGAAGCTCTTTTGGCTCCAGGTGTGTCGGAAATTGGAACATCGGCAGTCAAAGTCGCAGTTACCAGTTGTCTTTGGTTGTATTATTTTGTCGCTAAGGGAAGTAATTGGTTTGCGGGACAAATATTGCACCGCTTTCTAGAGAGAGGGGAAAGTTTGATCTCTCCCATTACTGAATTCTTGTAATTCTCAGATGGTAGAAATCTTCGAAAATTTGTGGTTCATAGACCGAGAAATCACCTGGATTAAAATGTGAATTAGAACGAAACGAGTAAGACCTTCTTTAAAAATATCAATGAGAATTAGCTCTTGATAAGGAAAGGCAAGATGACTTATGATTACTAAGAAGAAAAAAAAGATATATATTGACTGATAACTTTTTTAAAAAAAAATTATTATTCGAGCTTTTTAGTTATGATTGGTAAAAAATTCTGTAATCGATGGTTTTTATTCCGTTCTACATATGGTCCTATACTTCTTTTTAATACTGTCTTGTACTGCAAAATCAAGGTTCAATATTTTTGATATTCACCATTAAATAAATGCAAATAAAAGTAGCAGATATAATTTATAAAAAAAATATTGTGCAAATTCAATAAAATTAAATGATAGAAATACATATTCCTTTCATTTTCTAAAGGAATTGACACTTACATCTTTAGTGAAAGTATAATTGTTTCGCTTTCGTGATTTGGGAGTAATGCCGGGGTAATTCTGCTAATTTTTAATTTTATCTGCGAAGTGTTGCTGATAAAATCTCGGAGGAATCAGTGATCTAATTCATTTAGATAACAGTAGATCGAATGGGCTAATGGGTCTGACAAAAGCTGTTGATATTTAAAGGTTTAATGTATATCACAGTAAGTTAAAAAGACTCTAAGATTAGTTTTAATTCAAAAATTTAGCTTCGAGAAAACTAAATCCAGGTCAGCCATGTGTTATAATGACTGCAGATCTCTTTTAAGCTAAAGAAGGAGAATTGCCAGAATCGTTTCAGATAATTTCGCTGCAACAAGAATAAGAATTTGCCTAATGAGATGCGAAAACGTCTTTATAGTGAAAGATTGTTAAAGTTTAACTTATATCAAGAAAGATTAACTTTATATTTAAAGACCAATTAACTATATTTCCCTTAATAATGACAAATATGTGTTCATTTACGTTGTGCAAGAGATAAGTTATGTACTGTTATAGAATTGGGAGAATGATTCAGGCCATAGGCTACTGTGGTGAGAACAAGATAAAATATGCCTTTAATCTAGCATTATTAAAGGCAACCGGAATTATGAAAGAGATGGAATCATGATTTGAACTGGAATCTAAGGTCATACAGATTTCTATGCTATGGTCTATACAGAATTCTCAAATGGAGATCAGTGGTCTCTGTCTATATAATTGCATCATATGCTGGTGCTTTTGATGAGTTACTTATCCTAATAAATGATGATCCTCCATCTCACAGGGGCAGGTTTACAAAGATATATCTTGAGGATCAAAATCCGCAGCGAATGTATTGACCAATTTAATCCAAAAAAGCATCTTCGGGACAGCCTCAAAAGACTGCGACTTCTTTAAATATTTTTTCTGAAATCTTTAAATGAGATTTAATAAATATTGTTTCGAGAATGGTTTTTGTTTCTTATTTATTGTTTGTATTTATTTCGTATTTTTAACTCATAACTCAACAGAAAGCAAGTAAAATGAAATATTATATTAAATTTAGTGAAATATTATATTAAATTTAGGGAAAAATTTTAATGAAATATTATATTAAAAATTTAGTTATTGGTTTTTAACATATTATTTTTCTCTAAATATGGACTTCCGTGAAAAAGATATAATAAAATGTAATTGTAGATTACAATCTTACTTACTCATAAAATTCTCTGAATTGCTTTTAACTGCTTCAGTTTTATGTTGATCCAAAATTGCTCCAAATTTATATTTTCATGTTCATTTGTTTAAGAATTTGAAATAAAAAAATTGGTTGTGCCTCAATATATATATATATATATAATATTATGGAGGCTACCGTATTGCGTGCTTGGTACAACTGATCACGCATTAGATGCCTATTGACGTGGCTCAGACACTAAAAACTTTTCGCCCTTTAAATAGTTTTACATCTTTATCTGATTTCTTCGCCATTTATGTAATAAGTAGACTGATTGCCAAAGGAAAAGAGTAAGAGCAGATAACCACGCAAACTATTGATCGAAAGATAAATTTTATTCTCTAGTGACTTAAAAATAGAAAAATAACTTTCCAATTTCTCTATGAAAAAATTTTGACTTTTTCATAAAGAAAGAACTTTTTTGAGATTTTGTCTTCTCTTAATAAGATTTTATATTGTACTTGTTACCAGATTTCTTCGTTTCTCTTTTCTAACAATGTTTCACAAAGAATATATACCACACTATATGCCTTTACTAAATTTCTCTGTCTTTCGCTTTCGTTTAATCCCTAACCTTCTACAAAATATGCAAAATTCCATGAATATGTAAAATTCTATGAATATGCAATGAGTGCGAAAAATCTTTCTTCTAATTACTTTTAACTATTTAATCACAAGTGGTGACACTATATTTTTACTGAATATTTTCTAAACTATGTGATAGAAATAATTTATAAATAAAGAGCGAAGTGATGGGGAAAAATTTCTGAAAGAGGATATAAGTTGAGATTTAAATGTTCCGATCAATTTATTTTTAACCAAAATATTTCAAAACTTTAATATTTTTCCTTTTATCTTGAATCAGCTTATTTAAATACTTTCTTGTGTTTCTGATATATTGTAAATATCTTTAAGGCTTTCTTTTTGACATTTGTTTTTTCGAATATTATGAAATCTGGAAATCAAAATAATAATAGTTTCTCATAATTGGTACAGAGCCTATATTCCCTTAAAACAGATAAAAAGAAAATATTTAATGTCCCTGTTATGCAATAGGAAATCTCTTCATCACTTTGCATCTTAAGATACAGGATGTTTTGCAATAAAAACTATTAATTACGAAGTATTCAAACTGAATTATTGTATTTCCAATAATCCCACTGGAAACTTTTAACCGTTGCTTCGGAAATTACATACAGTTGTTTCGAAAAAAAGTTGCTTCGTTGTTGTCTCACAATTGCATAACTGGGTTAAATCTCATAAATTGTAATTTACCATATTTCAGAAAAACAATGAACGATATTTTTATTTTTATACAGCTTATTTGAGTGATTTCTATTGAAAAGTACAACTGCCTATAGTTAATTTGTCCTTTTTTTTTCAAAGAAAATATTTGTTTTTTTTATTGGCATATTAGCATATTAAAGTACATCAAATTCCCTTCTATCCAAGTGTAATTTCTTTTTATCTAATCACTGTAGAAGAAAATTAGAAATTCTATCGAATCAGTGCAAAAGCCTTACATTTTTGTCACTTATGGAAGATTTTCCCTGGGAATTTCTAGGTACCTTTTCCTAATATAGTAAAACTTTGTTTCTCATACATATATAATATCATTGCTATTCCAAAGTTTATGCAATAATATTGAGAAATAATATTTTCCCATTGTAATACCTACTTTATTAATAAAGTATTTTATTTATCGACACAAAGTATTAGTCATACACCACTTTCAACGTGGTAAAAAGATTGAAATTTTCTTAAACCTGTTATCATTTTCGATGAATTTATGAATTACAATACCGATATCATGAAATTATTTTCAAATGATGGAATGATAGAAAACAAATTGTCTTGAGATAAATTTAAGCGAATGTAAAGTAGTTATTCTATTTTCCTTGAAAGATATAATGGATTCAGCTGAAAAACTTCAACCTTGTTTTGGTTAAATGTTCAGAGTTACGATAATGAATTTCAGTGAATTCATAATTCTGTATTTAATATTCAGAGAAAACCAGCATATTGGTAGAAGGTTAAAGAATCTTTCTTATCTAAACAACTTACTTGAACTCGAAATGTATGAAATAAGATATATATATCTGTACTCAAGATATACAGTACATGCGATATTTTTTTATGACAAACGTTTAATTAAAAAATTTTAAATATTGTCTTTACCATTATGTTGTAATATACAACATAATGGTAAAATGGTAACTTTCAAAAACGTTAAATTACAGCTTTTAAATGAATTTTCATTAGTAGCATTAAATTTTTATGATAGTTTATTAAAATTTCGATTTGTTTTTTTCATTTATCTGTTATTTTACGGCAGCCATATGAAAGAAGCTTAAACTTTAATGTTTTATTTATTTATTTAATTAATTTAATATTTTCAGAATCTTCATCCATAGTGAGATATCTGTAATCATTGCATTTACTCTAAATGATACACGTTATAAAAAACTTGTTGTTGTTTTATAACGTTTATTTGTTGTTAACAACAAAAAGGTTTTTTGCTGTTTTTGTTTTTTATTTTCAAGCCTATTGCATATTTCTTTTTTTTTTCTGAATATGCTGTAAGAAAATCATTCACTATATACCGAAAATGAATCTTAAATGTAGCGAAATGGCAACGTTTCTATCTCAACTCTAAAGAAATTTGTTCTAGAATTCAAAAATAAATTCTAGGAAACTGTCCCGAATTGAAAAAAGAGAAATGGGAAAGAAAGAGAAAATTGAAACAGTTTTAGTTAGACTAATTTTAAATATCATTTTTTTTAATCTGCCATAATTCAAGATTGTTTCAGAAACCATATGTAAGAATAAAGCATTAATGTAACCTTTCTTTCCTTGCAGCTCTAGATACCAAGATATAGGCCAGCGATCCTGATCCTGCCCCTGTTTTTACTTCTTTTCTAGTCTACGCTCTCGCCAACAGCCCTCTACTTTTCTAAGTCCAATCAGGAGCAAAAATGGCCGCTTTTGTCGCCAAGCAGATGGTCGGCAGCAAGCTCAACGCCGTTAAAGGTGAGTCTATAATTCATTGTTTACAAAAACGGAGTTAATTTTTTTGACTCATTTTAACAAATAGATTTTAAACTGTTAACGATATATCTGGAAATAAATAAGAACTAACAATTTGATGATGCACTGATGCGTCAGAATTAATATATACTTTATTTAGAGTAATAAAGAGGTAAAACAAAGGATGGCATTAGGTTAATCTTTCCATTTCTCGCCTACTCTTCAATAAATTCACTATCCATTTCCTCCGTGCATAAAAACTGTGGCCCTTGGATAAGATCAGGAGTATATTGAGAGGCCTTGGCGAACAATTGTTATAAAATATAGTTCATTGGCGAAAATCTAGTATGTTTACAAAATCTAACGTGAGATTGTTACCAATTTTTTTTGGTGATAAACTTCTGCCATGTGTTTTAATACACAAGCATCAGAAAATCTAATATGTATTTTGAACGCTCTTTTTCTGACTAAAATGAAGTCAAAATTAAAAAAAAAAAAAAAACTATGTCATGCACAAGATTACTTACCAAGTAGGAGTTATATGCAAATTTGTTTTTAAGGGGGAAAAAGTAAAATACTTAGATGAAATTGAAAATATCATTGGTTTATTTGTTTGTTTGCTAACATTGTTTTATTGCTGCATATGTTCAATAAAAAATTACAAAATAAATATTTATCTTGCCATCAATAATAATGGAAATATTACAATGAATAAAAAATAAATTTTTCATTACAAAAAGTAATATTTAAAATGCAGTTATAATCAACAACTCTAAAAGTCACTTTACCGTTAATTTTAAAAAGTTATTTCCATTCACGATTATTTAAACTATCTAATTCTTACCCAGAAGTATAGTCACATAGATAAAGGGAAAATAACAGTATCAAAAATATTAACTCAGACGCCTTTTCAATTCAAAAGTAATCATTCATATGAAAAATAAATTTTCCATACAAATGTAAACATCAGAAAAAGTTAAAATAACATATCGGTATAAGTAACTGAAATTTTGCATCATAGAACACAGATTTAAATTTTCATTTATCTTTTGACTGCTGTTTTGCAGTCTTTCAGACATAATTATTGTTTCCATTTAGAAACAGATAGTTTTTGTTTTGTTCTTTCTTTCTTTTTACTTTTTGAATAACTGGATTTCCCCTTCTTACTGATATCATTACCGTTTTATCATCTAAAACACAAGATTTTTTTTTTTTTTTTTTTTTTTGCTAAATTTATCATGAAAATTATTCACAGTTCAGTGAAATGTAAATTTTGAAATTTAAAGATTGTTCTTTAACTAAACCAACGTTTAAAATTTGATTAAAAAAATTGTAAAAAAGGTTAATTAAAAAATAATTATAAATTTAAAATATTTTCAAACCGGAGGCAGTAATTTTTCATGTAAAGTATTAAGTAAAAAAAAACTCTGCATAATTCCAATTTGCAAAATCTTTCACGAAGCCGCAAACCTAAATGCAAAATTCATTCTGAAATAGAGGTTTTCAGTGTTTTATAACCACGAATCAGTTTTAACCGCAGAATAATACTTTTTAAAAAAAATATTACTATATCAAGCATTTTTACTAAATATAATTGATAGGATCAGGGACTCAGTATAAAAAAAATCCTAAATTTTTGATATCTACATTTAAAAACTCAAGCAACATAAATCATAATTCTTCTCGTCATTTAAAACATTTTTCCTACTGGAATTATATGTCTCTCCCTTATAGCTAGAAAATTAATTTTTGGGCAACAAAAATCGTAGACATCCTGTATATAGAACAAATAAATATAGGCAGCGCCGTGAGTATCCACTCGTTTTTATATAGAGGGGAATTCTTTTAAACCATTCTGTCTCTTTGAGATGTCAGAAATAAAGGAATATTCAAGCTTATTTAATCCCATAAGTGATTAGTAAATAGAAACTCCCTGAATATTTCGTCAGCTGGTATCCAGACAGATTTTTCCAATTACGAAAAGATCGGCATATTAATTATATACAGATTGCAGCATGTACACTTTATTAATTAGCCATAAGATTTTAAAAAGGTTAAATATTGTATTGGGATATCAGGAGAATTAAAGAATTAAAAGCTCGTGTTCATAACTAAGAAATTTATTATTTTCACTTTTTATATTCTCACGTTTTAAATGAAAAAATGTTGACGTTTGCATCAACATAGATTAGTATAAGTAATATCTGCATCAAAATAAGAATAGGAGCATTTTATAGTATCTCCTTTTTGAAAAATCTTTCTTTCGTATATTTTGAAAAGAATTAAAACTAAACAAATAAATTTAAGTTGCTTTGGCATTTTTTGACCGCTATTTTTTTTCTGTTGCTATAGTGAGTGTCAGATTAAGTTATAATATTAAAGAATACAATTGAAATAACCTTTGGTCAAAATTGAAGAAATTTTGTCACTTCGAACATCTAATATTAATATTTAATGTTGTATAGGCTTTTAGCTCATCTCTTACATTTATTTATAAAGAGCGATTCCGAAATGCGGGAGGTTATAACAATAATTTATTGTACAGGAATATACGGTCCCATGTAACAAGAGGAAGTGAAAACACAGGAAATAAGAGATGAAAAAAAAAAAAAAAAAAAGACGGAGTGTTTATAAATTACGTTATTGGCAAAGGCAATGCTTACAATAATTGCTCGAAGTTGAGCCCAGCAAAAGTGATACATGCTTGACAGAATAAGCTACGTGTTTTGCGTTTACTTTCAAAAATTCCAGGTGTTTCATGTATACGCGCAGATGTGGATAAGTGAGCAATGGGATTCTCACTTGAGTCAGATGGATTCGCAAAAACAAAACTCTCCCGATGTGCCATAAAAAGTAATCGAGACTGTATAAATCGGGAGATCAAGGTGGCCAATGGATTCATTTACATGCTCAATTCATCGCGCCCCAAACATTCTATCTTTTGTTGTTTCCTTACATCACTTCCATTCAAATATTTTTGTACAATAAATGACTGTCCTTTATCTTGCACTAACTTTAGACTTTTTATCGTCAAATTCGGATCTCTGCATTAAAACTTTGTACAGTTCTCTTAACCTCATTAATATACGATATATCTAATAGATATATATACAATCTACACTTATTAGTTGTTTTTAACTTGATGCATTTTATTTATTTATATTTATTTATTTGTTATCAAATGCTCATTTACAACAAATTAGTATTCATTATTATAGTTATAACAAAAATAATTTTTAAAAAAATAGATGAATGTTTTATAGAATAGATTTTGCATCCGAGAGATACGCTGTTAACGTTAAAGGATGAAAATTATTACCATTAATCGTAACTAATGACACACTGCTCAGATTTGCTCAAATTATGAGCATGAGTTATCTTGGATTATAAAGTCAATTGGAATTAGCTTACTATACTATGAATTTTGTCTACTTCGTTCTTTTACTAGTTTGAGCATTGAAATTTCTATTTTTATGGCACGCCACCCATTTCTTCTAATATGTATATTAAACAGAATGTATAAAAATATATATACATATAAGGCGAAAAACCGTAACTTCCTTTTCGCTTTGAAAAGGCATTGACACGCACTGAGCGGAGCTTAGCGGAAATGAAGAAAAGAGAAAAGGGGGAAAAAAACTCTTTCCCTTCAATTAAAGGTCCAAGCCATTTTTCTCGTGTTTCACTTTTATTCAAACATTATATATTTATTTTGGAGTTTTTCTTTCAGTTAACAATTTGGCCCTCACGCGAGACTCTAATTTAACGGAGCCGAAATCTTTTTATGCAAGAAACTGCCGAGTCCACAAGTTATTTGTTCGGTTAACTTCGTCGAAAATGAAGAAATCCTTCTTTATTTCTCCCATCGTAGAGAATTATTTCTTGGAATTTCTTTTTTCCCCTTCAAACTTTATTACTTCGATTTCCCTTGGTTCAGCAGGCAATAGAGCAAAATGGCGATTCCTCATAAAGTCCAACACGCGAACTTTACATTATTTGAAAAAATGCAAAAGAAAAAAAAAATGCAGAACGAAAAACCTCGTTTGGTCCCAAGAATTCAACATTTTTTTTATTTATTATTTTGGTTTAAATAAAGGAAGAATCATAGAATCTGTTGCATGTTACAAAAATTCCACGTTCTTGCAAAAAACCAATTTTTTTGCTTTGGTCTTTTAAATTACATTTTATTACGTTAGAAAAGCAAACTTTTTGAATTAAATCTTTTTCAGAGCATTGTTCTTTCCAAGAATGATAATACCATAAAAGGAAAAAATCTCTACGTCTTGTTTGAGGTAAATCTAATTACAAAAACCGAGACCGGCGTCTGTGGGAACTGAATTCTGAGTTCTGGCACAAATGAAAAGATAACATGAATCTCCACTGTGGACTTCGTCAAGAGATTTCTCATGGCCTGTGTAATAAAATAGAAAAATTTGACTTTTGCTTCACTCTTTGAAAGTTATTTAATTTTCTTTGTAAATTAAGTAGAATATTTTTCATGAGACAAGAAAGATTCCCCTTGTTATATTACAAATTGTAAAATTTTTGGAATTACCTATGCTGGAATGCGATGACCATATTTGGTGTTGATATATGCATGGAGGTTTGCGGTAATCTTGGACGTCTAATAAAGTCGCTTTGTTCCAAGGTAGTAGTATATTTAATTTTTATTTTTGTACTTTATTATAGAGCTGAAACTTGAACACAGAGAGGATCTATTTATTTTATGTTTATTACACAACACAATGCATTCATACAAAGAAATATACAGGCATCACAAGCCTTCTTTTGCAAACTCTTGTAGTCCATCATTCAATAACAGATTTAATCAATTTGTGACTTTTGGCTGTGCACATTACGAGGCCCCACTTTTAATTATATGGCCATTTCACATCTCAATAGATTTTTAAATTAAAATAAATTATTAATATGTTGAGTAAGTTAATTTTCTATTTATTTTAGTAGCTTTATGAAATTATATTTTATTTATCATTCAAGATTCCGCCTCTTTACACAATTGTATTTAAACATATACTTATTGTTTTAAAATGTTATCATATTGAAATGAATGTGATGAAATAAATAGGAATCCGTTTAGTTATATTTAACTGCTAGTATTTAATATCTTCCTATTTCATAATCCGTCCGTAACAAATTTATATATTTCGAAACTAGAATTAGCATTTTCTTAAATGATTTTCTTGCGGATCCTTTCGGTCTAGCCATCCCAGGCAGTTGCCTTGCCTATCTACACGAAACTGTCTTCATTTTTGCATTTCATTGCTTCATACGCCACTGCCTTCATTGCTGCATTATTTGTAGTGAAGAAATGAATTATTGGTCTTTTAGTAAATTCTTCCAGGAAATAGTTGTATATGGTAACAACAAAGGAGCAAGTTAGAAGTGGAAGAATAAGAATGTAATGCTTTAACAAGTAATGAACATATGAGGTAACGCTTTACCTCGATGGATATTTGTCATCTATTAAAATAAAGAATTTTTTGTAATTTTCATAATTTGCTAAATAATTGACACTTGAGAACATCGCCCTCAAGATCACCTTGATTTTTTTTAAAAATCCCATTGTGGAGATTTTGTCAATCAATGTTGGATATTATTTCATTAACTATCCTGATTTTTTCTTCTTAAATAGCTGAAAAAATGCTTATAGAAATATTTCATGGTTATTTTCTTCGTCAGAGCGTTTAAAAATGGCTAACATTTTGATGTATAAATAAATACATCCATATTTTATCAACAGTGCCAAAATCTTGAAATAATAAAACCTCATATTGTTGTTGTTGTTGCTAATCTCCATGGTCTGACATAGTGAGACCAAATCCAAAAATCCGTTGACAAGAAGAAAGTCAAAAACGGGGAAGGGAGAAGAATAAATTTCTCCCCAGTGAAGTTCTAAAAAATCTAGAATATGTTCAGCAGAGGACTGATGTTGGCAGCATTTCGGGTAAAGAGGGTAAAACTTTTCACCCTGAGAAAAGAAAAGACATTTAAGGTGGCCACTAGCAAGGCGCGACAGGCAAGTGTTGGTTTTTCTATCACAAGGAAGAATTAAGGACTGGCCCGGCTTATTGGCTCTATACCAATCATGAGTAGGGAAACCATCCAATTCTTCTTATTTAGGAATTTCGCCTGAGAGAACAGTTCTAAGTATGTGAGTTCTGCAGAAGATGAAGTCACTAGGCTGCTTCCTTTCTTTGCAAGCCTGTCTTTGTCCTAAACTTTGGAAATGATCTCATATTAATACAGCATTTAAAGCACCCTTTTTTGCTCGTATTTTAAACGTTTTTTTAAAGATTTCTTGAGCTCTAATATATCGAACTTCAGGAAGCCTATACTCTATAATATTTCAGAAGCAGACACAGCTTCTATAACAACAATAATAATCAATAATAAATTCTTTTGGAATAACGTAAAAGTTAATTTAATAATGAATACTTTACTTTAAATTAAAATTAATAATCTGAAAAATAATAGCAAAATGACATAAATCTAATATGTGCGAGATGAACTATTCATTTGCCAAAATAGATGATTCTAAACACATCTTATTTGTTAAAATAACCTTATTACCGAGATTAAAAGATTGAACAATACCTGACAAATGTTAAGGACTAGTGTCGAAGAATTTAATTTACAGCCACCGTTTTAATATCCATATTTTAAAATTTATTCTGTTTATTATAAAGCAAACTGATCAAAGTACGATATTTTGTCTGTGAAAGCTTTGTGTCTGAGTTGAGTCTCTGAAATATAGTTTTTACAGCTCGAAATTATATGAGGAAGACTTGAATGCAAGCGCAATTTTATTCTTAGCTCGCCGTTGATTTTAGTTAGTTCTTAAAATATGCAATTGCATCGCATAAATCTATTTTTTAGACGCATCTTAATCTTCTTATAAAATGCAAACAAGTAGCAGACGATATTGTTTATTTAGAACTTTTAAACTGCGGAAGTTGACAACAGTCTTTAAGAATATGGAATAAATTCTCGAGAGAGGCTTAATGTTTCATTGCTATACTCGTTGAATGTTTGGAACCTTTGGGATTAAATTTTAATTAAAAGCTTATAAAATTTCTACAGATAACAGAGACTCCGTTCTCTTTAAGTAGAATGAATTGAATTAATTTCCTTAAAAGTTCAAGTTTTAAATGCATCGATGAAATAAAATTCTTTTAGATGATTCAACGGAGAAGCTATAATGAGTTTCTAGAAATAATAATTATAAATTTCAATTCCTCGTTCGTATTGCTTTGATGATAAACGGATTTTCGAACGCTTCTAGACCTTTTGTAGTTATCTGAAAGTTTGTTTAACTACTCGCACTTTGATTCTTAAATGGTTCACTGGAATGCATTTCTAAGTTTCATATGATAGTACGATTTCCAGTCATTTGTGCTAACATAAACTTGCTGAAATGGCGCTTTCCTTAAATTTATATTCTTGTTTTAAACTTATTTGCTTTTCATTTGATTTGAAATTTTAATTAAAAATCTCTTTTCAAGTATTCGAATAAGATTTTGAAATAAAAGTGTGGAATAATACTATTTGTTGAAAATAATTTATGTTTCCCGTATAAAGAGAGAATAGTTTAGATTTTGTTCAATCTTGGAACCACGATGTTGACAAGTTAATAAAATCTAGGATTCTTATAAAGGTAACAAAGTACAAGTAAATTCAGAAATATCAGCATTACAAAATTTGTAGTGCATGTATGATGGCAATTTTTGTAAATTATTAAACACATCGAATGTTTGAAAAAAAACCCTATTGTTTATCTAAAGAGGAATTTAAAATTATACTTTGATTTATATTCTGAACATTGGATAGTATCAATGTTCCAATAAAAAAATGAAATAAAATATTTCTTTAAAAAAATTCTGGAATGGATCTTCCGACCCTATGTTTAGAAATTAAACTCTCTATTGAATGAATCCTACATTTAGAAATTTTCTGTGCTCCCGAATCAATCAGTTTACCTTCCTTCTTAAGCTTATTATCTGTTTTTCCATAGCACATCACTAATTAACATAGATGAGAAAGAAGTTGCTTAATTTTTATTGGTGTGCAAGTGAGACATAGAATTTTCGAATTTATACCTTTAAACATTGTAAAATGGTAATGTTTTATGCTTGCTTCATTTGCCATTATGCATATAATCTGCCATTATAATAGGAATATAAAAATGTATTTAATGTCTTCCCGATTCATGCCTGAAAAGGCGGCCAGTGAATTAATGAAAATATTATGGTAAAATATATTTAAAAATATCATGTAATTCTAGCTAAAATCAGAGGAAAATGTGTAAGAAAATAAAGCTATCACAGCTCGAATTTTAAAGAGATGAAAAAATCGTTTTTCTTTTTCCAGGAATAATATGCTCCGAAGATTTTTTAATTTATCAAAAAATCTAATTACTTAAAAAAAACTTTTTAGAGGGAACCTATTCTTTTCAAATGTGGCAATTCAATTTCGTAGGAATTATTGCCTTCTATGTGGGATGATCGTATTATGCAATTTGTAGATAGTTGCTAGCCTAAAGTTGGTAAGTAGTTATCTAAAAATTTTAGCATAACAATCTTTGTAAAACACAGCACTTCGATAACATGGTGTCTAGAAAACTTGATTAAAGAAATGCGTTCAACATCTCATTTTAACAAGTCGTTCGTATAACATATCTTTGCAAACGTAGTTTCTTTTACATATATACCATTCTATCTTGATGGCGCAAAGCGTGTTGATTTCGCTTAGCATGACTTTGATGCAACATTGGGATGAATTAGCTACCTCTTTGGAAGATCAGATGTACTAGGGTTTGGAAATTCTCCAAGTGATCAAGTGGTTTGTTCAAAAGTGATCAAAGAAAGGGGAAAAGACTTTTTTTCTCAATGTATTATTTCGACCAAGATGTGATCTCATCTTTCTCATAGAAAGCAAAACACAAAGGCTTTCTTTGGAAAAAGAAAGAAAAAAACGGTAGGTATGGAATGGATTTTCGTTTCTTTAGAAACCTAACGACAGAAGTTTTCTTGTATGGATCCTGGAAGGAGGTCAAATCAAGTTGAGATTTTTGAAGTTGTTGTTGCGACTAGTTGGAGGAGCTATCGGTAATCCATTCTGCTCGCTTCAAGTTCCCTTCTTTAAAGATTGCTCCTCCAAGTAAAACTTCTTTCCTTCCTTTCGAGCCTTTATCATCCGGAGCAGAGACGGCTTTTGCGTTATTTGTTTTCCATTGATCCAACTCTCCAACCTGTCTTTGTGTTTTCACTCGGTTGCTTCCGGGTGTCACGGCTCTTTGGACGGCAATCCGAAACGACTTTGTTTCCTTAGATGGCTCTGAAATCGCAGCTTCAAAAACTGGTGACTCCAAAACTGCATGTGTATTATGATAGAAAAGATAATAATGATAAACCCTCAGTAAACTATTTATGAAAACAACTTTCTTTTATAAGTTTGAATGCAGAGTGATTTACAATGAATGCAGTGATTTTCAATGTTGTTTCGTGTTGTAAGTTCAAGATTCAAACACCCTAAGGAAACTTTTTATGAAAACAACTTTAATTTAAAAGTTAGAATATACAAAGTGATGTTCAATATTGTTTCGTGTTATAAATTCAAAGTTCAATGTAATGTTGACATGACATTCGCCAAGCGTACTGTTTCTCTGAGGATCCCGAGAGAAGCCCTTTTCAATGATTGTACTACGCTAAGAGTTGATACGCAGAAATCTGAGCGTGTAATATATCTAACTGGCAAGAAAGTTTTGGAACTCGAACGATTTTGAGATGGAAAATATATATCGTTTTCTAAATATCGAAGCATGCATAATCTGAGAGTCACGTGGTTGTTTCAAACCGGTTTAAATTGGTTTATCACGAAAAAAAATTCTTGACTCGAGAAGAAATTTTTAGAACTCCATTGATTTTGAGATGGTTAAGAACAATCCATTTTCTAAATTTTGGTGATGCGAAATATGAATCATGAGGACATGTTGTTGTCTTTCTGTCGTAATGATACGACGTGATTTTAAAAAAGTCATGTTCTCACGTGATAACTTGAAATTTGCGATAGTAGATTTCAATTTTCAAAATTTGGTCCACTTATTTTTGTGATCTAAGTCAATTAGTTATTATAGTAGTTTTCAGAAATTCTGTTCTCAGAATTTGCATCCGTTTAAAGAATAAAATACTATTGCACGGACTCCTGTGTTTATCATTCCCTTAAGGGAGATAAAGATACTAAATCAATATACTTTTTTCCCGTCTACATATGAAGACGCCATTAATTTATTTGTTAAAATGAATCTAGACGTGATTCAAAACTTTTCATTGTTTTGTTTAATAACTATACATTTTAAATGCTGATGTATAAGTTTATATTTTTTTTCGATCTAAAAGTTGAAAAAAAAGGAAATTCTAAGTTGCCTGCTACAATCATTTTCTTCCAAATAATGTTAATTGAATTTCCACGTTCCGATTTCTTATAATGCAGTCTGCAAGCTGCGTTAAAAATCACCTTTTCAGTTATCACTCCGGTTTTTGAAGCGAAAAATAAATATCCTTAATTTTATAATTATTTTTCCTCTGCGTGTTCTGCAAACACATATCGAATATTCGAAAATTTCCTTCGCCAAAGACTTTTCTGAAGTTAATTAAATATTCGTTCCCATTCTCCAGAGCAGATGCGGGCGGCGTGCTATTAGCTCAGCAGTCAAAACAAGCCTTTAAAACATTTATTTTCGGATCGAAATTACATGTAATGAACTTTACCTCATTTTCGACATTTCGACATTAATTAAAGAGTGTTTTCGATTTGGTGCACCATCGATAACATCTGTCGCAAACGATAATATCGTGTTGAGAACCTATTAAAAGGGTCTTGATCGTTTATTCACAAGCGACAAACATTTGGAGAGGAATGCAAATGAAAAGGAACACCTGCGAATTTTTCCAAACCTCAAACACAAAGGCATTTTTCTTTCAATGGAATATTTTTTTCGACCTTCTGGGGATTCGAGTATTGGAATTGTTCTTTTGTTAATAATGGCGTGGTAAATAAATTGTTTCATTATTTTGTCATTAATTGAATTGAAAGAAAAAAATTTATTCTGAAAGGAATTGACCCTTTTGAATAATTGTGCAGGGTGGAAAATGAATAAACAATTTTAACTCTCACATTTGGCTTCAATATCTTGACTGCATTTCCTCCATTGCAATTGGATTGAGAAACGACAACCAGGAGAAAAAAAATGTATTAAGTTTTTAATCTTTGACACAAATAGGGATGACACAGCGCGTAGAATGCATATTTTATGCTTCATAGCATAATGAGAAACGAATCTGCATTATGAACCTGTTTGTTTCATGAAATTAGGTCTAAAATTTTTCACATATTTACATGACGATTGCATATCAAGTTTCATTTATTTATTTAAGTTGTGATTTTGAATTAATGCTTTCATAATTCTGTCTGAATACAAGTTAATACTCTAATTATAATTTACTATAATTATAGTAAATACTTAAATTATAATTTAAGTATTAACTATAATTAGGTAAGTATATTAGTATTTAAGTATTTACTATACATTATAATTACTTAAATTATACTATAATTATAATGTATAGAGAGCTAGATAGTTTACCTCTTCGTCGTCCGTAAACATCTAGCGCGTTCAAGTGAAACTTCTGCAAGACGGCTGTAACGCGCTTTAAGCATTCTTTTACATTTTAAAAGTTTTAAACGTTTAAAACGTTTTGTAAACGCTTATTTGGGGTATTATTTTTGTTTGTTCTTATGCGGCGAAAAACAGAGGACCTCTGGGGAGAAATTTTCACGGACAGGAGAGAACGGCGAAAATGTTGATATAAAGGTTCAACATCTAAAGTGTTGATATAATATCAAACTTAAACTAAATTCCTCGAGGGGAGGATCATTCGTCGGTTTGTGTTTTCAGAAGTAGGTAAGCGCAATAACTCAAAAAACGCAATGGCTTAAATATATGAGGTTTCGTAAACGATTTTATGATCACTCTTTCTGTCCGGCGTCAAATGCGCATCGTCAAATCCAATTAATTCCTGACTTAATATTAAAAATAAAATTACTTTAAAAACTAATGGCAACTCTATTCAAGTGTCTGCGAGCGATTGAAGATTGAAGAAGCGTGTCAGGATTCATAAAAAATGAGACTAAAATATATATATAAAAAAACCGTATTGTATTATTTTCCCGGAATGTATTAGTTTCTAAAATTAAATTTCTTGTATTTTATTTTTAAGAATATTACTAGAATATAATTTAACTTTATTGTATGAATATGGAACTAGAAAATATTGATTTTGATTCTTATTTTCAATGGAACCTAAAAATATGTTCAAATAATTTTACTCAAGGAGTAGAGCTCATAAAAAAAAAAAATGTCAGCCATTTGATTTCAATACTGACTGACACATTTTTCTTGTTGCTACGAGTGCAACAGATATTGAAGCTAATAATTGAATGAACAAAACCATTCTTCTAAACCAATGTAATATTTCGCCTCGAAGATTGAGAAATAAATATAATAATAATGTCTTGAAGGGAGTTTGGTATTTGCTTTCACCTTTTTAGTTTAATGAAAAGGCAGATTTCTTCGACTTCAAACCGGTAATCATGGAAGAGACGCTTGATTGAAATCTTATTTCGTAAGTTTTGAGATTTTTTTTGTTTTTGTTTATTGTAATGACCTTTTAATACAGTCTCCTTCAAGTATTACTTTTTTTTCTCATTTAAGTATTCAATGTTGAGCTTCAGAAACGAACACTAACGGAAATTTGATTCTGAAATAAAAAATAAAAAAATAAGCGACTGGAAATGAGTATTTTAAAACGTCTGAGATATCATTTCATTGCTGTATTTGCAGATTCTTAAAACATTATTTGCTTTCTTTCAGAATTTTACTTCACTTCACCCAAAGAACGTTTTCAGTTTTTTAAGATTTAATTTATTGCGTTTAATTTTAATCCAATATTTGCTTGTTGTATGGAGTTATATCCATTTTACGAAGAATTTTCTTCTTTATTAGACAGATATTTTATTTATTCTTCTTATCGCGTTCATTAGAATTTTACGATTATTATCAATTTATATTTCAGAGGCTAAAAATTTCGAAATGGAATTCGAATATTAAAAAGTGTTTTTTGTATAATCCTATTTTTAACAAAAAATGAATATAAAGCTGTGTCTTTCAAATGTGCATGACGTCCGCAGTTGCACCACATTTACTACTATACAATGCAACGGGGACGGAATGCTCAGATATGAACGAAAATTGGTTTCGTTGAATGTCTTTATATATTGATTAAGATTATTTAAAAATTCTTGCAATTAAACGCAGATTAATTCCCTTTCACGGCTTGTGTACTTCTTATTAGATATACATTTTATAAAATAACGTCTTAAGGAATATTTCTGTTTTAAGACTGGAAAAAATTCTGCTGAAAATAATATTTTTATCAAAACAGCGAGATAAAAATGCTTAAATGAAGTATATGATGAAACAATAAAGCTGACTTGAAAATGTATATTTTTTACACGTGTTTAAGATTAATTTTAAATATTTTTTAAAAAATTGAAAAACAAATTGTACGAGAATTCAATTGAAATCTTTAAAAAATATATTTATTTGTTTCTAAAATGGAAGATAAGTCACGTATATGGGGAAATTATTTAGGAAATTGCTGTTAAAAAAAATTGTGCTTAAATATCAAATTTAGGAAAAATTTTGTCAACTATTATTAATTTCAAAGTTGAATGTACAAAATTAATGTCGCTATTATTCACCAATTGGAGGATGTTTTTGTGGTAGGAAAAAAATAGACTACATTTTCTAGTTAATATTATCTATTTGATTTGTTGGATATTTATAAAATAAAAACCATTTTTCACTATTTTCTTTTACTCTTTTGAAATTCTGTACACATTTGTATTCTTTATAACAATGCACTATTATAATGTTCTTAGACTTTAATTATTAGTTAGTCGATAAGTTTAATCAAAGAACGATTCCTTATTACTAGCTTCTTCCAATATTTGACAAAAAAAAGTTTTAGAATGCCATGGTATATATAATAATGAAAAAACAAAAGATAATAATTTCTAAATAGTTTATATATAATATAATATACGTTTCAGTGCACTAATTAAACGAATTTTTAGATTTTTTTTAATATTTGTTTTTTTTATGAAGAGAAAATCTAATGGAAATATGCACAATTTATATCAAATAATGTTAAATCTAAAACTTAATTACTCTAAAATTACAAGAGTATTAAATCTAAAATATAATTATTCTTTTAAGACTTTGAAATAATAATTAAATATGAATCTTACTTTCTAGCTATAGAATATCTAGATCAAAGCATTTATTTCAGAAGCTTTCAGATAAAAAAAATGAATCCAAATGCAAAATTGTACATTACAAAATATAGTTTTGATTATTTTTTATTTAAGATTGCTCTTCAAACTATTTTTTCATTATTATTTTCTCATCAAAAATACATTGGAATATACATTTGAAGTCACTACTTTTTTTTCTTTTTTTACTTAGTTTTAAAGTAACGAAATCATCAATCCTTACTCTAGTTTTAAGATAACGAAATAAAATTCGCATTTTTTTATCGTTTTTTCAAATAAAAAAACCAATGTAAAACTTTGAATTGTATACTTCAAAACAGCATATTTTTTTCTACTTGCTAATCCTATGTGAAATGAAAAAAATAAAAAGCACCAATGAAAAAAATGTATCTAATAAACGCATTTGCGAGGATTTTACATATCGATTTTAAATTAACGTCTGCAAAAAATAAAAAAAGAAGAAGAAAAACGATAATTACGCAGTAAATTTATTTTTACAAAATATGTATTTAACAGCAACATACTTCTTATATTAGTTTTAATACTTTAATTTTCCTTTATCAAATCTTTTATTGCAAGGGACTTTTTTTTCTGCATGTGCTATTATTTGCGTAATTATAAGAAGTGCTATCTTATTCTTACTTCCACATTAAGTGCTTCTTTAAAGAACTAATTACCCCGGATGAGTCCCATTTTTTAATCTTTTCTGTCTTTTCCGCCGTTTAAATAAAGCTCGAGCAATTAATTAATGCATTTAGCAGCGAGAGCATGAAAATTTAATGAATCCTAATTTCCTCTTTAAATACTTTCAGTCTGCTAATAGCTTGTCAAAACATTATCTTTTCTCACACGATGCGCGGCTTTTTCGAGTCGATCCCGGGAAAGAACACGTAGGGAATAAAATAATAACAATAAAAAAAAGATAAATATCAGAAAATAATTGCAGAATGAAGTTTTTCAACTTCGCGTCGATTGTCAAACGATGCGATGGTTTCACTTTCTTCAGTAAGAAATGACGTTAATTAAAATCCATGTTTGTCACTAATTTGAAATGACCATTTATCCTTTTGGTTCCCAGATTAAGTATTTTCATTATAATAAATTGACTTTGACACTAAAAACAATCTTGCTTTTAATTTTTTATAATTATTTCTTTCATTTCTTTTTACTTTTTTTTTTATTTTCTTGTAAACAAAGTATAGGAAAAGTATTGTAATCGTCAAAAAAATTTTAATTCAAGATTTTGAGGAATTTCAAAGTTTTAGACTTCCCGGACTTCCAAAAATACATCTTTGATATTATGTATGTCTGTCAGTCTTCGGTGACAGAGACAACTCAAAAACGCTTTGAACTGGAAGGGGTGAAATTTGGTGCATGGTTTTACATCATATTTAGAGGATTTTCGAAAATTTTGAGAAAATTCCATTCAGAGGAAGTCTCTCTATCCAGCTGTTCGAATATAAGTTAGATAACCATAAAACGAAAAGAACTATATGAATAAAATTCGGTATGCCAATGCGTTCTTTTAATAAACATTTGCCAATGAGGTTCCCGTTTGGGTCGGTTTTACTGATGAAATTACTTATTTATTTTTTGATATTGTGTTTTGGCAATCAATTTCTTTTCGGGTGCTGTTATATATTTGTTAAGAAAATAATTAAAATCTTTATATACTTTAGATCCATGATTTCTTCCATATAATTCGACAGATAATTAGCAAGCTAGCGATAAGATTGTCAAGCCTTTAATAACTGCATTTTCCTTTTTAAAAAAAATAGACTTTGAGAAAAAATTTTAAACATTAGCAGCAAATGTTTTAGCATCGCATGGATTTGTGTGCTATCAAGTCTTCTTTTCTTTTAAAATTTGACCATATATATATATATATATATATATAATATACTAGCTGCCTTTGGCGATCAGTTTGTCCGCCTTGATGATTGATAATTTAGGCAGTTAAATCATTTATTTTCTTTAAAAATATATATATGCACCTTTTTATTTGGTAAGACTGGAAAACATGATTTCAATTGAATCAGTTTACTTCAAATTTAAAAGTATATATATTAGAAAATAAAAGCGTATGTGAAAATTAAAGACAATTTTTGTAAGATAACTGCTTTGGAAGATGTGAAAATCTATTCCGTAGGTAAATCATAGCAATTACCCATCTGAAACCAATTAAGCCTATTTTTGTGCTCTATTAAGTTTTTTGTTTGACGCCTATTTCTTGATTTCTTTTATACTTTCTTTCCTTTAATTGAATAGACTTTTTTATAACATGGGGAGCCCTCTACAGAAAATATGTCTAATAACATTTTGCACCTCCAATAATTTCCTATGCGAAACGTTGAATTCAATACACCAATATTCTACACATAAAAAAGTTCAATGAGTCAGTCTGAAATTTGTACGATGGTTTATTTACTTTTGACAGTTGCCATTCGTCAATAAGAAATAAGAGCAATTTTTGTACCACGTACCTCAGCGTTTTATATATAGAGATATTTCTTTCTTTATGAAATACATTCCATAAAAAATACAAAAGGATCTATACTTTCATTGGAACGAGCAATTTATCAAAAGAAAAGGGGAAAGACAACGGACGAAATTGCTCACATCCCTTACGATTCCCTGGGCGGCCGTTCCTCGTGTAACTGGATCTGCCCTTCAAGTCTCGAGAGAATCTGGCAACCAAAGATCCGGCAAAGTTATGGCAAAGAAACCTATACCACCTCGGCTTAAATAGGACGGTTGAAGTTACCCTTCCATTTATCACCAAGAATCATCTTCAATAAATGTCAAGAGTATAATTCTTTATCAGTTTCTGCAATAAATGTTTAATTTTTTTGAGCTGCGAATAACGTAGAAATACATAGAATCAATTACTGAAACCTGTTGTTTATAAATATGCATTTATTACATGAATTTTCTAACTTATATTCTATATTTTAACTTTTAATATATTATTATAAATAAGAATATTTTTTTAATTCCCAAATTATGTACCAAATAGCCTCACCTGTTAAAGGAAAATGTGACTATGTCCTTTAAGTACAATCAGGTTCTAAATATATTTAGTAATGTAGATCAGAAAAAAAATCAGTGCACAAAATTTCAAACATTTAACTCCTAATGAGAAGTGTGGAAAATCCCTAGCAAAACTTGGCAAGGTGGCCATACGTGTTAAATCAAAGTGTGACTATATCCATCGATTAAGTAATAATAAAGCTCAAATAATATTTAGTTATAAAAAACATGTGCTATAAATTTCAAACATTTAGCTCCTGATCAAGTGAAGGAAAAATTGATTAATTAAATGCTATGAAATTGTGCGCTAGATTAAGCTTAAATGTGTGATACGTATTCAGCCTTTACAAAAGTTGACATTCACTTACTTGTTAAGGGGGGGGGGGAAGCAGTGATCACTTTTCTATTTTTCTTTGCTTTTTATTAATAAAATTCTTCATTTTATATATTACTTATAACAAAATTACGAAGTACCAGATTTAAAAAAAGAACATATTGAAAGAATGAAAGTAAGACGTAAGATATTTTTTAAGAGGAGAAAATTCCCTTTTCACTTCCGGCGGGAAGAGGAGGTGAGTGGGGATAAGAACACGATCCCTTTGAGGAATAAAGTAGAAGCAAAGTTTGGGGAACAACTTTTGTCTCAATATTGACGTTCTGGATGGAAAAGTTCCTCAGGGTGCCAAGGGGGCGGTCTGGGACAAAAGTAATTGATTCTGTCCCAGAGGAATCGGGGTGGAGCTGGGGGTGGAAGGAAGACTCGCGGCACATTTCCTTCGGAAGGAGGAAGAGCCGCGGTCAGCTGACCGGAAATGTATTGGAAGCAAATTCTTTTAGAAGTGGCAGCTCACACGCTTTGAAGAATGGCGCCTCCATTTCACGGGGGAGAGGAGACTCCGGATAGTGGCTGTCATTTTGTGAAAGGCCCTCCACCCCTTCTTCTAATGGAAAATTAAAACATTTTGCAGGATGAATGCTCTTCGGAATTCTCTTTTTTTCCCTCCCTCGACTTTTTTTTTTTTTTTTTGCCCATTTTTTTCATTCTTGAAAAGAAGTTAAAAAGAAATTATTTAAAGAAATAAAAAGGATCTTTCTAATTAAATTCTGGGGAAGTAAGCCTGGTGGCTAATACTAACAAGTAAGCAAATGCAATTAAATGAGAAAAGAGGTGATCATTTTATTTTTAAATATTTATATCTGGAGATTTTTAATAAAGTCATTCTACAGGATTATTTCAAAGTATCATTTGTTATTTAAATTAAAAATATCATTATAAATGCACCCCATTGTGAGTTTTTCTATAGGAAATACCAAATTTATGGTAGGGTGATATCTGCGACACCTCGTGCATCAGAACTGCATGCCGTACCAACGTAAGAATAATTAATATCCAGAAATAGGTTCAGAAATAAAATGCCTAAAACGCTATTCATATTAACTCTCATACTGCGTAATTTTTAAAAATCGCTATTTAGATACGATGTTTGCAAAACAATATATTTTACGTTATTATATATAATATATATTATAAAATAAATCAATATATCGAATAATTTTCAAACAAAATGAACTTCTACTAAATGTTACACGATAATAATATTAAAAAAAATTGTAATCGCAAAAATAAACACTCTAAACTGCGAAAAATGCGGGATGCCATAGAAAATGGACTGATTGCCAACCGGTGGAAATCGCGGATAAGCAGCTGGAAGGTTAACTTGGAATTTCGAGTATTATTCTTATTTGACCACATCTCAGTTTTTCGTGGTTCATTCAAAAATAATCATTTTGTTATTGGAAATGGGATATTAGTTTAACTGACTAACAACGTAATTTAGAAGATGAATTTATCTGTCTTCACGTGTCTTGATTTCTTTATGCTGCCTAACAAACCCCTGGGAGGGGGGGGGGGCACCTCGAAATGAGAATGAGATGCTTCCGGCATGGTGGTTGGATATCGCTTTCTGGAGGGTACACAAATAGGTGGGGGATCTGACTCCTCCCGTCAACGATGGGGCATAATTCCGTCGGGGACAGTTGTACCGTGGCCGGTGATGACCCTTAGGACTCAACAACAGTTCTCGCCAGTGTTGCCGTTGCGGCGGTCCGGTCATTCAGCCTTATGGTTTAAATCCGTGTGCCTTCGTGGCGGGTCGGAGAGTCAGTTGGTTGACTTATTCTGCCTAACATAGAAGTAATGGCAAAAAGTAATGGTACAGTGTAATCCATTCCTAGAAAGAATAAGGATTCAACTTTTGATTCTACCGAAAATTCGCCATGATGTGGTCCTATTGCACGTAATAACTCCCCTCTGTTGTGAAATAGAAACTTGGGAGAACAGAATTGATCTCATGTGCTTTTCTCTTCATCTGATCATGATTCAAAATCAAGAGATCCACCCTAAATTATCCTAGTGCTGTGTCAAAGCGGGACATTATTAGAAACTTCGAAAAGAAATTTGATATATTTGCTCAAGTAGAGCGCTCCAAAAATGAAGAGAAACAATAAATAAATAAAGGCAAATCGTCGTCAAGCCATTCTTCGCCGAATGAATAAATGATCCTCTTTCTCTCTTTTTAAGGTTATCGCCTAATGCTCTCTATTCCCATGTGAAAGTTTTACAACGTCGGAGTATTAGAATAAATATGGTGGAGACTTTTTTTTAGACTGCACTGTCTTCTGGAAAAAAGGCTCGTCCGGAAAGACAACGATGTCATTGAATTTAAATTTGCGCGGAACACGAGCTCCCATTACTCGAGACACGCAAACCCGCTGCTTTCTTCCTTCACGGACGAATTTTTATTTTCCAATAATGGTAGCATTAATTATTTGGGATCATTAAAGCCATTTCGCTTTTAGGTTGGCATACCTCACTTTGGGAGAATGTGGGTAAAGGCATTAAATAAAGTGTTTTTATAATGTTAATCGTGGGGCACAAAATGACCGAGTTGCTCCGTTTTAATCAAAATAAGTGAGTTATCTTAAGGAAAAGAATTTAGCCATTACAAAGGACTCGATGTATTACAGCCTTCATAAATTATTTAGTTACTCTTGTTTAGTTTGTGTTTAAAAATAAAACATTATCTCATCGCTTTGAAATTATGTATTTTATCAGTTACAAAATGATAATTTTCTTTCTCACTTTCTTTCATCTTTTCTTCGTTGCTTAGTTTTAGGAAATGAATAAAAATGATTATAATTTCTTTTATTTCGAAATAGAAATGTTTATTGAGATAATGTATAATATATATATATATATATTTGGACATTTTTTTATTTAAATTAATACGATTATTTATTCCTAATTATATTGAAGAATGATATGATTTGTATTCAAAATATATTAATTTCAGTTACAATTGTAGAGAAAATATTTGCTAGTTTACTTTTTTTTTCTCAAATAAAATGATTCAGCATACAAAATAAGTCTCTATATACTTATTTGGAATCCCACGGGGTCACCTCGTAATTGAGGATAAGAAGCTTCCGGGATTGTGGTTGGTTCTCGCCACCCTTGTGGGTACTCGAAAAGGGGAAGGGGCCTGGCATCTCTCATTGATGACGGACGTACTTCGTTAGGAAAGGGTTGTATCGTGGCCGGTGATGACCTTTAGGATTCTACCACAGTTCCCCCCAGTGTTGCTGTTGCGGGTGGTCCAGTCATTCGAGTTTTTCCGTGCGTCTTCTAGAAAGTCGGAGTAGCCAATTTGTGGTTACACCTACTTGGATTCCAGCCTGGTACCATGATATTAAGCTAAACAATTTTAGAAATTCCATATATTAACTAAAACCATGATGACTTGACTGCAGAAATAATATTCGATAAGATCTCAACGGATTACAATACAAGAATGAGCATTAAAATTAATTTCCAGATATCTAAAAAGAACTTACGATTATTTATTCTTATAATTTCACATCGTGAAATAAAAAAAAAGCAATATTTCACTGAAACTGCTATATAATATACCTCTCCAATTTTACAAAATTGAAAGGGGTTCCAGAATCGGTATTATGATCACTTCTTATTATTTTTAAGTTTTTGGAATAAAATATAATATTCCAATGTTTTTGATTTTTGAATAATCTCGAATTTTGATTAGTCAATATATTTATCATTTCATTATCAAAACTGCAGATATCGTCATTAAATGGTTATAGCAAATATTAATCCCTACAAAGATCCACCAAAGTAATTTAAATGTTTGTTACATAATAATAAATCAATGGTATAAGGAAAAAATAATTAAAATTTGAAATGAAATTCCAAAAATTTTAGATTATAATATGCTAATCTTGAATCTATAAATCTTGCTAGCCACTTGCTTGATTTTGAAATATTTGATCACGTATAGCCCATACATTTGATAATTTTTAATGATCATCATAATAATTAAAGTTCTAATCAAAGAGTGAAATTTAAAATATTATAATAAAATACTGATTTGTGAATTTTTTATTTATTAAGCAGCATTAAAACTTCAATTTACATTTGTGCACTTATGCTTGAAGTTCTGCTAAACATATAATTCCATGAAAGAATTCAAGTCTCCAAATATACTCCGTAACTTTTCTAGGTAAACTAATTTGTATAATTTCTCCTCTTGACATATTCTTAATAAACTTTTTATAGCATATCTTCTGCAAAAACTTACCCTTGTAATTAAACTTACTGAAATAAGAGCTACTGGATCTGATATTATAGTTCATCCAGGCATAGAATTTTACTAATAAATAAATTTCAGTCATCTCATCTACACTATTTCAACTAACTTTCTCAACTTTTGATAACATGAGCCAATTCTCTCTCATGTATTGAGACCGCCAGTTTCAGTCGTGTCGCCATCTACGAGACGATATTAGAGTTATAAATATTTGATCAGTTTGTAAATGATTCAGTTTTTCAAGAAAATACAAATATAGTGAAAAAAAATTGCTACGATTATTTCGATTCAAGTGATAAAAGTCTTTAATGTCTATGAATGGTTCAGAAGGTGAGAAGTTCATAAAGGGATATCTGTAAATAGACTTTAAGATTCAGTGATTTGCTCCAATAACAATTTCGTTCTTAAAAAAAAACTAGAGACGAGGAAAAAACATGTATCGAATGGTCACCTTAATAGCATTAATACTTTAGCACAATAAACTGTAATAGAATGCATCGAAAATATATCTTTTCAAAGCATTCAAAATCGTCTGCTCAACACGTTAAATATTTCAAATCGCTCTTAAAGCGCTGTTAATAATTTATAATTTGCAGAACAGAATGAATTTTTTTCAACTATACATCTTTTAATATCTGTATTAAAAGCGGCTTGAAATATGTATGACATATATTAGAATATTCTAAAGGTATAATTTCAGCTGTTCTCCAATATATCCTGTTCCAATGATCAGGACGACTGTGATTTACAGGAAGAGTTGGCTTCATTTATAGTTCTAAATATTGAAAACAAGTAGCAGGTGAAAACAATCATCAAAATTAGCGATTATATTTTATATGAAAAAAAATATTTAAGCTTAATTTCTTTTTAATCAAACATATCATTTACAAATAACATACTGGTTTTGAGAAAGTTTCATTGTTACATCATAGCGTCGTTTTATTCACATATAGAAATTTGACGATTTTATGGTCCCTTGATTTTTTTTTCTCACAATACTCTGAATAAAAAATGTTATTTCTGGAAATTATTTAATGTTTTTATTAAAAGGTAACATTTTATATCGGCTTTACCACATCTTATAGTATGTAAATTTATAATTAAGTTTATAAATTTTAAATTTTTCGAATTTCGAATTTTTCAAAAAGCTTGCATTTAAAAAAAACATTTACTTCATGCATCTTTTGCAATATTTGTAAAAATTACAAATAAGATGTCCATAGCAACTGAGCTCTAGCATAGAAAAAGAAATTGATTTTAATTTAGCAAGTAATATTTAATGTTATTTATTGAACCTAAAATATTGCACTTCATTATTAAGACGCATGAATGTGTGTTTTTATAATGTCTGATAAAGAAAGATTTTCGCAATAATTTTTTTGTTGAATTTTTAGAATAAAAACGAAAATAAGAAAAACAGATAAACAAGATAAAAAAAAAAAAAAGAAAAAAAACTGAAGTGTTTACAGATTCTTTTTAATTCCGCAATTCCTTTTTGTTCTAAATTAAAAGCAATATGATACGACTGATTAAAAAAGAACACTAGAGGGGAAAAAAAAGAAGAAGGTTCCAGTCGTTTTTTCAATAAAGAACGAATAGAAATGAATAAATAAACACCCAGTATGAATTAATTATATTTAATTCGAGTGCTAAAACTTTTATCAGTTTTGTGCATCGTGAAAAGAGCAAAAAATGCATTCATCTGTTGCATATATTTAAAAGGAAAAATAAATAATTTGGATAAAAAAAAAACAGAAAAAAAATTGAATCTTTTTTTCTATAACTTGTGAAATAAACAACTTTGTACAGAAACGAAAATGCAAACGCAGATTTATTTATTTATAAAAGTGCAGCTTTTAAGATGGATTAGATACTTTAAGATAATTTTTCAATTAATAAATGATCAATGACAATTATTAAAAGTAATATTTGTTGATCTATCTATGCATTAATTAACATCCCATACATATTTCTGTCCGTTATAAATAAAATCTTTCTTCTTTGAAATTTTTTGCCTTTCAAAAATACAGTAACAATAAGTAAATCTTCTAAAAATTAGAATATTTTAGTAATTTGAAACAAGAGAAATGGCGAAGATAATATTAATAAACTGAAAGTTTTAATCTAAGGAATATATTTAAACTAGTTGTGCCAAAATTGTCAGTGAAGATTATATTTAAAACTAAGCAATGAAATTAATGAGTTAATAAGTTAAAAATGTTGCAGCTTGTATTCTTGAAAAACAAAACTATAAGGGTTCACTCTCAGCCTGAATATTAAACCTTTAAATTTATTTAAAAATGGCGTAGAAAATTTTATATTGCTCCTTAGAGACCTCAGCACACGCGTGTGAATTTCGAAATGATTTTAAATATTTCTGCAGGGAAAAAGAGAATTAGCACGAAATATTTCGTGCATATTTTGCTAACCAAAATTAGTTACTAATTACAACTGTTTGAAAGAGTTCAAGAAATTAAGAAATTCTTAAACATTCTTGCATTTATCATAAGTAAATAACGTTTTAGTGAAAGGAAAAGAAATTTAAAGGAAAGAAAACTTTCCTTAGAAATTTTGATATTAATATACGGCAAAAATAAAGAAATGTATGACAATATTGTATATTTGTTATCAAAATTTTTTTTAATGATTTTGCGCTTTCTTATCGGAAAGTGTGGTTAATGATTAATTAGTTTTTATTTGAGTTATCGCTTGAGATAAATAAATATCTCATTAATATCATAAATAAAGAATATGAAATCTGTGCAATTGCTTAAATAAACTGCATTATTAGCTACTTGAAAGCATTAAATTTTATAAGAATATGAAATATTCTAAAGCTACATAAAATTAGATTTTTTTTTTCCATTTGATGTTAGCGATTAAATTAATGAAAAAACACTGAGAGTAAGGGAAATTGAAATAATCATAATTTATCATCTAATCCTTAGTTATCAATACCTTAAATCTTCTTTTTTCCTTTTAAATGTGCTTAGTTAAATATTTGTTGCATTTTTTTTGCACTCATTACTTAAGATGATTACTTACTTTACTTACTTTTAAGATTACTTACTTAAAAAAATTTCAGTAAACTTTTGAGTATAATTGTAAAGAGGATTAACATGAACGAGCCAATCCTCTTTTACAATTATAGAAAGTAAATAAGTCTTCAAAAAAGTTCATAGTTATATTATATGAAGAAAAAAAAAAGGAAAAAAAATCAAAATAATATCGTATAATCAGTTATTCAATTATATTTTTTTATTAAAATAAGGAAAAAATAACTCAAAAATTCTTTCTTCTGGTTCTCATGCATTATACGGTATCATTTTATGAGCATTTTTGAAGAAATTCTAATATATTTATTTTGCAACTAATCATTATTTTTATTTTAAGGCGTCACTTGAAATAATGAGTTAATTAGAGTTAATGAATGGTTAAAATGAGAATTATATTCGAAAGCAATAGTGCTTTTGATTGTGTAGGCCGAAAATATTGACAACACAAACTGAAAGTATGTGTTTTGCTATGAAACAACAAGCATGAGCCAGGACTTTCGCAGTGTAACCACAAAGAACTACTCCGATCCTCCATTAAGACGCACGTAAAAATCTGTATGACCAGACAGCCTTGACAGCATTGTTGGGAATTAAGATTGAGTCCTAATCCACCGATCACAATACAGTTCTAGTACAAGCAGGTGGGTCCTGCCTTCGGTAGGGGGGTGGCCATTTATACAACATTTGCGTACACTCATTAGTGGTGAGAACCAACCACCATTCCGAAACCATACATTGTGTGCCCAATATAAGATGCGTTACATTTTGTTGAAATTTACTAAAATACGAGTCGAATCAGTATTTGGAAAATTTACGACATTCTGTAAATCAAATGAAGTCTTCACATACTTTGAAATATTTATAAACAAAAAGATGATTTCGAACCAAATTTTTATTACCTGTTTTACTAAAGAGCCCAGTGCTCGTATTCAAATTGCCACAAATATCTTGTGGAATAAAGTTTGCTAACTTTTGAATAATCCTGAAGAAAATTCCAACTTAAGTAACCATACTTGGCGATCGAATTTCAGAATGCATACCGAGGTGATCACGTTTTCATACCACAAAAGATAAGCCAAATACATAACTATCAGATTCAAAAATTCTCGCTTCACCATTTTGTGACTGCCTGATCGCCATCCATGTTGTCTGATTGCATATTACGTCTTCAAATAGATCTTGTATAGCTTTAAAATGATAGATAAATACAAATATTAAGCTACAATGTTATTGAGTCTCAGATAATTTAAGCACAAACATCATCTCCCCTACTCCTTTTCTTTTTTCTTTCTATGTAAAAGAAAAAAGGAGAAAAAAAAAATAAGAGCCAATTAAATAATGCAAGCGGAGAAAAACTTTGAAAAAGCCTGCCATTTGGAGTTTGGGATCCCAATGGTGTATGCCATTCTGTTTTGTTTTGCAGAGTATCTTCTCTTTTTGGCAGAGAAAGACGGCCATAAAATAAGTTTAATAGCCCATTAAAACGCTTCGAGGTTTTGGCAATGCCGAATAAATGTTTCACCCTCTAATTATCGATGGACGGAAAAAGGATCCGCTGAAAGGACAATCTATTCCTCTCGAGGACATTTCCAGATGAAAGGCACATATCGATTGTTGCCTGCAAAATTTCCTAATCGTAAAATAAATTGTGTGGAATTTAAGAAGCCTATCTTTGTTTGTTTATTTATAAAGATGCAGCGTTTGTTTTACTTTATTCTACCATTATGTCGGTTTGCCGATTTAAAAGTTTTCTCGGTTCATTTAAGAAGGGAAAGTTACTTCTCATGATAAGAGAATTTTCTTAATGACTGCAAAGAAACATATTTTGTCCATTACTTAGAATTATACTGCCTCAGGACAAATATTGATCAGTTCAATAAATCCAATTTTTATTGAGAACAATAGATTTTGTTTTCAATAAATTTTTGATTGGATTCTTGGCATCAGTTGTACATACCTCTTGCTATGCCATACATACTTCTGTATACAGTATGTATGCTATACATACTTCTATGTAGGAGCTTGACAAACATCAATATTTTAGTGTTTTTTAGACCTGGGTGGTCTTTTAATATAATCTCGATTTCTAAAAACACTTCCATCAAGGATATGTGGAATGCGCAGTCCGGTGCGTATTAAGTCTATCAAAAACGTATTAGAGAATATCTCTCTGCATATCAAAAATTATCCCTCTGTTGAAATGTACAAATTTACAGATAATGTGATGACTAAAGAGAGAGAATGTAATTAATCATAAATAGTGATTTAGTTGGAGCTAATTCAACTCACTTTATATACAATTTCGATATCCCAATGAAGGATCTCAGCAGAGAGGATAACGAATGAAGCATTCAATCGTAATATCTTAATCAATATATCCAAAATAAAATATTTCTACCACATTATCCTTTCAAAATACATGCTCGAATAAAACTGTTGATATGTGAAGTGATAATAGTAAAATTTGTAATGCTATTATAAAATGAAATTTGTAATGGAATAATATTAATTTAAAATAATACATAAAAATAAAACCCTCAAAATAGTTTAGAATAATTGCCACATGGATTTTATGCTTTCAAGAAAAGGCAAATGAGCAGCTTAAATATAATTTAGAATAAGAAATGAAACAGCAGTTAAAAATATGAAGTTCTTATCAGGTTATTTTGTAAAGCAAAGAATAATTTCTTATCTACTTTTCTTCGGTAAACTTCTATCAATATTTAGGAAGAAAAGAAAAAACATCGCTTTACTGGAGTTTGAAAACTTTTATAGAAAATGTATTCATTTTATTACATTACAGCTACTAGCTGAAATTGGAAATGCATTACCGATAGTTTCTTTTAACTCATTCATAGACATAAAAACCTTTAAATCAATACAACACAGACAATGAAAAAGTGTATGTAAAAAACAGCTTCATTCTGAGTGGAGGCATTTTTAAAGAATTCATGAAAAGGACTCCTTTTTCCAGGCCACAATTATGTCGTCCGTCCCTCTGCATTATTAATACACCCCATTAACAATTGTGAAAGGAGGAAGGAATCGGTTTTTCTTGTATCGCGAGGGTTAATCGCCATTATGAGTGATTTTATTCATGGCGATTCGTATCCATAGAGGGAAGCGGTTAATTATTCACGAAAGCGATCGATGCATCCCATGAATGGTTAATGACATCACTCGCTGGTCGATGATGAACTATTCATAAATGAGATGGTTACTGTCTGTGAGAGAGAGCGTTAATTGGCTGGCGGCGCTTGATTACAGACGCCTTCAAAAGAAAAGACATTGTTTTCCAAGGGAATAATTGGTTTTAAATTGGGAGGCACGAAACAATTCTAGAAACCTTCCAGATGAAAACGGATAATTCGCTAATTTGTTCGAGAATGATTAATTCTGGAATTTCTAATTCCAACAGACTGTCATGAAATGTAATCATTTAACCTTAATTTCAAGAGTTTGCTAGAAGATTCTCGAACAATCATTCGAAATGAAATTTATTTTTGATTTAGTGTTAACTTAAGGATTGTGTGATTAAGATGCGAGCCTTTCTTGGTGAAATCGTATTCTGCTGTTATTTGTAACCATTTTACTAATTATTCATGATTAATAATGCAAAAGTGCAATTAATATTAAGAATATTAAAACAGAAACCTTTATCAATTAGAAGAAGAATATTCTGAATATGTTAAAATAGTTTTTAAAGAAACATTTCTATTAGTATATTTATAAAAAATACATTTTTATTTTTCAGTCTCTCATCTATATGTCTTTTTCAATCTATCATAATATAAATATCATGAAATATTGAATCCAATTTTATCTCAAATACACTACAAATTAGTGCCACTCGAGTAGAATCGAAATATATTAGTATATTGCATTTCAATTGCACACAGATTTGCAAAATTTCAAAATGTTAGAACGTCAAGAATTGAATGAAGAAAATGTACTAAATTTCATGTTTATAAATAGGAAATAAACAAATAAACAAATTCCAACAAATAAGTGCCTAAAAAAGTACTAAATTTCATGTTCATAAAATAAATAAATAAATAAAAGCTCATAACTATTCAGTTTTCAATAAACTATTGCCTAAAATTATTATTAATAAAAATTATAATTTATTATTTTTCTGACATAACATTCCTTAATATTTGTTCACTTATATTAAAATTATTGTAAGTTTTTACTAGTCTTATATCTTCAGACATTTATATGTAAGTTTTTCCTTCGTTTTCTCATATTAATTGATGATTATTTTTTTTTATAATCATGAATTTGAAATGCGTGATAGTATCATAAGTAAAAATTCATTAGCTTCATTTCTCATGTTATGACAGAAGAAACAAATGGAACTCATTCTTCTTAACTAACAAACAGTGCGAAAGGATGGATCCAGCAGAAGTGAATATTTATTTCACAAAGTCGTTTGTGATTAAGAATGGCTTGCTTTTCTCAACATACCTCAATTTACCGAAATTGCAAAAAAAAAAAAAAAAAAACTGCTATTGGAAAATAAAGTTTTATTCGAAAGTGCACTTGGCCTTTTATGTGAGACTTTACATAAAATACATTGCAAGACTGTTTATTTCGAAAAACAGCTTTTTATCTGCAAGAAAAAGAAATGACGCGGCGCGAGAATATGATAACGAGCAATCAGAAAGATCCGTTTATCTAAATTGCTCCGAATCAAAGAAGGACGGAACAGAAAGAAGGAATAAAGAAACAGAAAGATAGAATGGAAAAGGGAGACGCATCCGGACAAGAAAAGAAAGGAGAAAAAAAGAAAAAAAAAAGAAGAGAAAAAAAAGAAGAAGAAGAAGAAGACGCCATTTACCGGTCTATTTACCTGATTTCCGAGTCGAACAAGAGAAAAAAATGTCGCACGTACGGACAAACTGTCCATTTATTTGGACTGGATACTTCTCCGTTATTCTTTGGCATCTATCCAATCGGAATTACTTATACGTGCATTTGAAAAATCACTGAAACTGAAACGTGATTATATCTGAAACTAAGCTAAATTGCCAAATCTTCCAAATTTATTGTAAAGAGAAAGTGGATTGTTAAAATAAGAAACAAATGGTGATATAAAACAGCACAACGCATAAAGCTTTCAGGAAAAGGTATTTCAGTAGTAGGAATCGATTCATGAGTTGATTTCATTTTGTTTCTTTAACGCCCGTTTTTAAATCTATATTAGTGGAGAATAAAGTTTAGTTTAGTTTAGTTTAGTTTAGTTATATTAACGTCCCGTTGTAAAGCAACACTAGGACTATTTTGGGACGAACCTCGAAATTTTGAACCGCGGTCAGATGACGAGGACGACACCTGAGCTGGTACCCCCCACTCTACACCACACCAGCGGGAGGATGTATGGCATGACAGATTTAACGTGCAACAGACCCCCTTACATGACGGTTCTTCGGTGGAATCGGGTTTCGAACCTGAAACCCTACGGCTCACAAGCCGAGACCTTACCACCAGGCCACCGCGGCAGTGGAGAATAAGGATTTTACTTTTTATTTTATCGTTTTGAAATGTGATCAGATAACGAGGACGAATTGGCACTTTCCTGTGTTTACCAACGTGTGGTTCTTTTGCATAAGATACATATATGTCTTGTACATATACGGCACTATTGCAGAAAAATAGGGTCTGAGATTTACTATTCCAAAAGGGAAACATCTTTTTTACTTTTAAGTCATTATATTATTGTGAGAGTGGACACTTTCAGTGATGTTGGTTAATAATAAGATATTGGCCACTAAAGGTTTCCAGGTTTGACTGTATTTATTATATAGAGGACCATCTTAGATACTAAAACATTTGGTATAGTGATTTTATTTTAATTGTGAAGCAAAAAATATTTATTTAATTTATTAATTTATTTAAAAATATTTATTAATAATTTTAAACATTTTTAATGTAAAAAAAAGCCAGTTTCGTTTTTGTAGATAGATGGTTATTGACATAAGCATGTTTAGCAGTTCAAATAATATTTCTAGGGACAAGTAATATTTCTTCTTTCGCGCGATGCTTATCAATTATTAAATAGGTAATTGCGACAAATATCTAAAATGATAGGTGTTAATTAGATTTAGTTTTTTAGTCATACTATAAAACGAGTTCTATGTTAAAGAATATAGAGTCTCAAATTCAGAGGTTTTGATGGGGGAAAATGACCCCAACCATCAACGCTGTCATTTATTAAGATAATTCTCGTTCCACCCAAATTCCACCGTGTATATAATCTTAATGCAAATCGTACATCATAGATCAACCGATGGTATAGTGCTGAAGTTTAGCGAAGAATAGGTCGTTTCAGATAATGTCTAATCTTCTATTATTCCGAGTAAGGAATTTGCATGAAATAGTTCTCATGTTGTAGCAAAAAAGGAGACATAAATATAAATAAGCTTCGCCACCTTATTTAATAGATCAACAATTTCTACCCATTTTTCATCGTTTTTAAGAAGAAGATAGCTATTCACTGTACATTACCAAGCAAGCAATTTAAATCACGGAAATGTAACGCAACCTTGAAATTATATCAGCTTTACAATTAAAAGAAAGAATTTCTAATAACTTTTTTTTTCTTGAAATTACATTTTATAGATCTTAATATGAAATACATACTTGTGAATCAAATATTTTGGAATGTAAATTCTTTTATTTTTATACTGAAAGTCAAATTTTAATCTACTTCCATAAAATCATACATAATAATAGAATTTCAAAAGCTATAGAATCTAATCTTAAAATATACAGATACAAGTATCGTTTTTCACAATTTAATATGACAGTTTTTTTATTCATGCATTTGAGAGTAAATATTAGCTCTTTGCAATGGGGAAAGTGATAAGATGCATTTTTTTATTTAGACTTAAAAGTTCTATAACCTTACAACGTGCTTTTTTTGTAATTAGGAATCTATAAATTTTATTTCGATACTTAATTTTTATAATAATCGTTACATAGCAAGAATGTCAAAACAGACTACATGGAAAAAGTAAGTCTTAAAATTAATTTTTTGTTGAAATACAAGATTTTATTTTAAATCATCGCCAAACAAATTCTCTTTTAACACATTTTTTTTTTTAAATTCTATCTTTTCTTCCAATCTCTATTAGGATCACAATCGCTGTTTATTTTCTCTCATCCGTAATAAATCTAGCCTTTAAACACTGATTCATGGAGACAAGGATTTTGAGGTTAATGGGTCGTCCCATCGATTAGCTCCAAACGGAGAAAAAATTCCATAGCGTTAAAATAATAAAATCTTTAGCAGCCAATAATTAGACTGGAAGGAAAATTTGCTATTGCATTATATGCCCAGCTCACAAAATAAAGATTATGAAGCCCTGGTTGAAATCATCTATTCATCTGCTAATGCTACAATACATTCGGTTTTATTTTAATTTTGATATGTTTTATAATCGCGAAAGTGAGACAATCCATTGGTGTATTACTGAAGAAGACCCCTGATACTGAACTAGAACCAATCCCTCCTCCTCTCAATAATCCTTCCCGAAATCTCCATTCACGCCAGTGAACGTGAGCGGGTCACGTGTCATCCCCTTCTTCCATCCATCTAACGAAACTTCTCGAGCGACGACAAGGAGGCATTAGCTGGAGTCGTTCTAACGTCTCATTTTCGAAAGATTTATTCTGTCACTAACACCCTCGTCCGGAGCCGCTGCAAACGACTGCTAACGTCCACGCTGATGAAGAATGAGGCATCGCCGACCCTCCTCTTCAGGAGACCAGGGTGGATTAGGGGCAGGAGATGATACTTCGAAGACACACCAAGAATTTCCGAGAAAAAAATACCTCCCCTCGGAAAGTACTCCGATTTTTCTGGTACACGAACTGTGCCAAAATATAATAAAGGGTGTCCCGAATTAACGTAAGATTTGAATTTTTCACTATTCGTGCAGTAAAGTGTTGGCAACCATATTAAAAAAACCCATTTAACATGATAATTTAGGGTTAGTAAAAATGAAGCATTACATGATAGAACAACATGTTTTCACTGTTAAACCATATTCCAAAAATAATGAAAGTCGGGCGGTCGCAGTTCGAAAATTTGAGAATTTTCCTTCTAGATCATGTGATTTAACACCATTGGATTTCTTTTTATGCGGTTATTTAAAGTCAAAGGTCTATGTCAACTAGCCCACACGCATGCGCGCATTGAAGAGGGAAATTCAGCTGCATCAACGAAATTCAGCCACATTTATGCAAAATGACCATGGAAAATTTTGGCAAAAGAGTGTGTATGTGCCATTAAAGACGTGGGATTCATTTGCTCTGTGTATTATTCTGTGCATAACCCTATCCTGTGTACTTTAAAATTCAATAAAATACAACAATTTAAACAAAAAAAGGCTGTTTTTTTTTATTTAACCCTTTTCTAGGGCCGTGGGAAGTATGCTTCCCACCAAATTTATCAATCTTTGTATGAAATTATGTAAGTTGGCATAAGTTCTGACAATTTTTTTTAGTAAGTCAGAAACTTAGATGCTTCAGTTCTTTATCTCACACAAAATGATGTGTCTTGATTTGTTACTTAATTAATAATTAACCAAATTAATTAATGAATCAAATTAAATTTGTATAATAAGCTAAACGAATCCCTTTTCTTATTCTAATTTCAAGCCTAAAAATATTTTAACATAATATGACATGAAAAAATGACCCTTTAAAGGGTTAATCCAAGTTTTGCGTATATGTTGTTCTACCGTTTAATGCTCCATTTTTACTAACTCTAAACTATAAGATGGTTTTTTAATAGGATTGCCAACACTTTATCGCAAGAATTGAATTGTGGCAAATTCAATTTTTACGTTAATTTTGGGACAACCTTTACATATAGAATTGTCGTCAGTTAATTCTAAAGACTGAAAAGTTAAAATGCTTCATAGTACTTTTAAATCATACAATCTTTTTCTATCAAAAATTGACATTATTTTGTCATTCACTTGACTATTTTTAGAATTTAAAACCCTAAAGGATAGTGATTTAGGCAGATGAATGCATTTGTATAAAAAATATTAAGAAGGCACTGCATCCTTTTGAAAAAAATTTCAGTGGGAGTAGTTTCCTTTAAAGTTTCTTGTATACTCTCCAATAAAGATGTTATCACAGAATTTCAAGGAACACTGATTGCCTGAATTTATTGTGATCAATAGTGAGATCCTTGGCGATGTTTCTGGCGATTAATCCCTGACATGAGTTAATGGTATCTGAAAATCGAATTCATGTTTTAGACATGTTTTTCTTCGCACTTGTAGTTCTAAAATCGCATACCAAATTTGAATATTTAAATTCATTGCGTTTTTGAATTATCGTGTTTACATGCTTCTGAAAGTACACACCGACCGACTTCCAGCCCTTTGTTGAATTTTGGTAGGTGTCTACATTACAGATACTGAATCTGTGTACCGAATACTCTCTAAATAGCTCTCTTCATTTTGAAGTATCGTGCTATTTCAGCAGTCGGATTGCAAATACAATGCAATACATTGCAATGCAAATTGGGACCTAAAGACAAAGAATTGCGACATTTCAATACTTAAAATTGTTTATAATAGAATAAATATATGGTTAAATTCTTAAGGCACTGCTTTGTTAATTTTTTCAGAATTTTTAATGCTTTCCTGGAATGGAACAAGCCATAGGTATTTTGAATTCGATAATTGCCATCGATACAAGATAGAAATTAGCATCATAAAAATAATTTATAATTTATGAAATGAATTAAAAATCTAAATTGTGTCTAATCCTAGAAGCAATCAAGTAGGTACATTTGGTCTCTGTGAATCCATACTTGTTGACTCGTTGACCGCTGTTTTCTACAGAATGAATGGATGTTTTTAAATATGGGAAATCTAAACATATAAGTTCAATGAATTGTTGCACATTTTGACGGGCACTTTATTTGTGCCAAATATTTGCGTTCATGCCTAATATTTAGGGGAATATAGCTTAATTGAACCAATAGTTTTTTTTTTCTGGAATATATATATTGTGCACGATTTATTAAAAACGTTCCAGCGAAACAAAAGTTAGATGGTATTGCAGAATATTCTTAATTATTGAGAAATTTTCTGACTGTTGTGAACTCTCTAATACTTTGAGAATAAAAGTAATTTCTTAAACACGGTTAGCTTTTGATTTTGACTTAACGAAAAGGAACATCTCTTTTAAAGATAATTTAGCTAAGAACTCGAAAATGGATTTATATTCCTTCCGTGCTGTTAGATAGTTTTCCGATCTAATCTGTCATTGCTTTAGATCGCTTGTAGGATTTAATAGCACTTTAGTTAACTAGTGATAAACTTATTAACAAGAAAACGAGCAATAAAACTAGGCAAAACGGTGCCTTTAAGTTAATAAAAGTGCCATTAAGTTAATAAAAGGGGGGGAGGGAGCACCTCGTAATTGTTTATGAGAAGCTTCCGGGATGGTGTTTGGTTCTCTCCAAACCTGTGGGTACACGAAAACAGAGGAGGGTCTGGCTCCTCCTGTTGATAATGGGACGTACTTCCTTAGGGAAGAGTTCTACCTAGGCCGGTGATGGCTCTTAGGACTCAGCCACAGTTCCCACCAGTGTTACTGTTGCGGCTGTCTGGACATTCAAGATTTTCCGTGTTCCTTCTGGCGAAGCATTATGATTAAGTTAATGAAACGTCCAATGAGTAAGGGCTGCGAGAAGAGGGAAATTTTAATCATGATGTATAAATCAACCTTTAAACAAATGCGAAGAATTTACTTTTAAAAGCATATATACCTCCAAATTATCCGTAAGGAAAAAGGTTGAAAATACTTCGTATTTATATATCATATAGCATTAGATGCGAAAGAAAATTAACTATAAATTAACATTAGCAGAGTTAAGGATGCATAAAGGATAGCGTCGAAAATATAAGTAACATATACAAATATAAATTATGGGAAGAATCGTCAATGCTAATGTATTAGTTTACGGTTTTATACGATGTGAGACGAGTAAACTAGATTTTAATGAAAATTTTGATATGTTTAATTAATAAATAGACTTGAATCCTGCCAAAAACTTTGATTCCGGCATGGGATTCCTAATGAACGGAGCAAATAATTCCTGAAGCAGACCAGAGATAACAGCGGGAGGTCGGGCAAAGCGAAATTATCCCAACCGTAAATTAAAGTAATACGTTGGAAATGAAATTTGTCGTTTGTTTGAGGAGTTACTAATTACGAAATATCTAGTTACACATTCATTAAAGTTAATGAACTTGGAATATTAAGTGCATTCCTCGCAGCGACGATCGTGACAGGTGACTAAACACCCTTCTTATCCTCCCCGGAACGCGATTTAATCTTTCGGCGACTCGAGACACTTTTATGAAAGGGAGGGATAGAAAAGTTTGGAACGCTGCCCCCCCCCTCAGTAGTTAAATATATAGTTAGTAAGCGCTGAACAAACAATGCTTAATGTAATTTGTTTTTGTGCTTGTAGTATTAAGAAATTTTGGGAAAGGAAAACGTTTGTTTTCGATTGAATTTCAAAATTGAGTCTCTTCTCGGTAAACATAAGTTTAATTTTCATTGCGTTTATATACAGTTTTTTCATTGTTGGGATTGGTGGATTTATATATTTTGCGATATTATGCGGTGCACATTTTTAGGCCTTTCTTTTTAATAAGATGGTCAGATAGTCAATTTAGTTTCGTATTTCAGCATATTTCTGATTTGTTAAAGATTCACTTGAGATTAATATTTTTGTTTCATTAACCTGTTAACTGGATATAATGAAATACTTCAATGCAAAATAAATTGAATGTAAGTTAATTATCTGGTTAATAGGTTAACATAGTGAATATAATTTTACTTTTATTAATCTGTTGTTGTTACCCAGCAGACCGTCATCCACGTTTGTACAAGATATCATTGAAGTAGAGACTCGATGTTTATAAATATTCAAATAATACTCGGTATATAATATTGAATGAATGAGATATACTATTATAGGAGTTAAAAACTTTCATGCGTTTCTTCATATGGTCTTGAATTACTTTTCTAGTGGTGTTTTTTGCTGCTTGTTTGCCATATTTGAAATTTTAAATTAATTGTTCATTTGTCTTCTCTAAGCTTTGAATTTTTCACTTTTATATTTGTAGGTTGATTATATTTTAAATATTAATAAATTGTTTGATATTGCTGTACAGACCGTCCTTTGGTCATTGTGATTTTATTTTTATGTGCATGCTTTTTTTACTGTTTTCTTTAAATCCCTTGACTCCACTAGTAGGCTTGTTTATTGACTACATATTTTATTTTAGTCAAGTGAACGATTATGTATTCCATTAATAACCTCCCATATTCTGGTTATGATTGCAAGCTTTTCAATAAATGATGTCCTCTCCTTGGCGACAATTCTTCCACCCTTTCGGGTCGGCGGATTGTCGTGGAGTAGACTAAAATCAGACCAATTGTACTTGATATAATATTAATATTATCCTTACATTTTATAATTCATTGAATTTATATTTTTAGAAATTTATTTATTTGGAAACGAGAAAAATAATCTGCCAGTTTGCAATCCCTTTTCAATTTATCTTCAGGAAGCTGCGTAATCGGATATCCGGCATTGACGGGGAGGAAAAATGCTATGTCAATAGAATTTTTTACGGCCAAGTACATATGGTGAAAATGAATATAATATTTAAAAAAAAAATATTATTTCATTCACCTTGCTTCTTTAATCTAATATCTCCATATAAAATTAGGAATATTCCTTCATACCATTATGTCATGATAAGGAGAATAAACGTATACTGTGATTTCATAAAGCTAATGGGGATTAGTAAGAAATTGTAAAAAAGGCCGAAGTCAAATGAGACCGACTATCTTATATCTTGAAAAGGACATTTTTATTACGGGGGAAAAGTAGGCTTTTATTAGCTGTAAGCTATAAGGTATATATTATGTGGAATTCGGGAAATTTATTTGTTCTTCAATGAGATACAGTTATATTATTTTCAAGTCACTCGAATACTATTTAATACGGATCTCGCAATTCCAAATTATAGTCAGATGATGAGGCATCAGTTCTTCCTGACTGAGAGGCACCTGAGATGGCATCAGTTCTTCAGACTTCCACAGCACATTACGAAAAAGGGCGTTTGACTCTAGACGAATTTGACATGCACCAGGTTAATATACCGAACAATTTTTAAATGGAATTGGAACTTGAAGTCTGGGTTGTCATCTTTGTTATTTTAAGACTGAAAAAAGGCCACCATGCTATTTTGTTATTATAAAAAGGCCATTTAATCCTTATTGGGATTCATTTTAAGCCTAAATCAAGCAAAAGAAAAATAGTTTGCCTCATGTAATAAAGACAATTTTATTTCGCAATGCTTATGTTTCTCACAATTCTTTTCTACAAAACAGAATGATGTTTGTCTGCCGTTCTCTTATTTGCGAGATTTAATCTAACATTATCTTTCTTTTAAAACTGATATTAACTTTTTCAGCTATTCATTGTAAATATAACAACACGATTTACAATATGTTCCTTATTCTTTAATTGATTAAATGGAGAAAAATTCATCGTTTCCTTACCTTTTACTTTCGTAAATTTATTTTGATTTGCTCCTATCTAAGTATTTGATTTGAAGTAATTAAGCATCCTTCTAAGTAAAGAAGCATTGCTTTCATTCCAGGAATTGTTTAGATATTTATGTTTCATTGCATTATGGGAAATGGGGAGAATCTTGCAGGTGGATCGTTTGTTTTTGTTTGTTGATATTGTTTTTGGTTTATTTTTAGAGCATATATTATTCCACCGGATTTAAGTATGTTTACATTTCATTTAAGAACTCTTAAAAAGGTTTTTTATGAAGAAGTCCCAAAATGTTTTTCTATTCTTTGCTTTTGAGATACATTATTCAACTTTAATTTAATTATTTGTCTTTATCATTCTTAATCTAAGAGTAGCAAAACATTTATACAGCACTAAATGAATGCGCGCAATTACCAATACAATATTTCATATTTTTTAATTAATACTTTGAAATGATGAAACATTAAATATTTGCACAATTCTTTTAATTATTTATTTTTATGCCCTAATATTGAATAGATAGATACTTCCAGAGGATATTTTTATCTGCTTTTCTCTTTTCTGCAATATATCTCCAAGCATAAAAGTATTGAAACATTTTTAGGTTATATGAGAAATCGAATGAAAAATTTTACTAGACCTTAAAAACATTTTTAAATTGGAAAGTTTCGATTTCATTCTAATATAAGAAATGTGAGTTTCTAGTGATTAAGATACTATTTGTTCAGGGACATTTAGAGCAAATAACGAATGTATATAAAATTGAAGAAAAAAGTTCTTTGCATTCAAATGTAGTAAATAACAAGATTTTCGTAAGTATATATCAAATTGCAAATATTTGAAAAATGCAATTGGATGTTGTAGTCCTGACGTTAGTAATGCGATACAAAATCTGGAAAATGTAGTAAATGTCATGAAGTCTTTTGGAGCCATTATAATTTTATCAGCTGTTCAAAAGTGCCAAAATCGGCTCCATATTAACTTTTTTCCATAAAATTTGAGCCATTCATAATGCAATTTTCCATTTCTATTCATCAAAGCTGTAAACATTGGACAAGCAACAAATAAATACTCGAAAACAATATTTCAATATCGAATAGTTATTTTCCCAAAGTACTGCAAAGAAAAATTTATAATGTCTTATTTCTTTTAAATTAATTGTTTCGTTATAAGTTACTTATTATATGGTAATTGAAAGACATCGGCATGGACTTATTGAAGATTTTCATAAACTAATCCAGAATCAGTAGTGCTTATTATTTTTTGGGATAAAATTGTGTTTCTGCAAAGATTATTAGTTTTTAAATTGGATAATTTAATTGTATTTAAGGATATGGCTAACAATAAAAATAGAAGTTGACTGAATAATTAAAGAATGAATAATAATAATAAAAAAAAGAACTTAAAATGTTAATTCATTTTTAAATGAAACACTTTTATTTTTTTATTGATAAACTCAGCATTTTTATGAATAAGATTGCCCAAAACAAATTATAAAGAACTTAAAATTATTCTGTAATACGATTGTAAATATTTTAAACACTGACCAGAGGGGAAAAGCTTTAAAATAAAAAGTGAATTCAGAATTCGTATGTGAAATTTCATTAATTAGGTTATGTAAAAATATTTATAATCTCGGAAACATATCTTATTTCTGAGTTTCCTTAATATTAAAGAAAATATAAATATGGAAACGTCGGAATGTTGCTAAAAAAGGATTGCATTCCGAAAATGTTAATTCTTCCCTGGTGTCTTAAATTCTGTTAGAAACCCATTAACTGTAATGCCTTTTCTTGAAACCTAAGCTGCCTTTAAGAGAAGAGATAAGAAAGCAATTTGTATAAGCCTTCGAAATTTCTCGCTATTTTCTCCGAAAGAATTAGAAGCGAAGTAATCTCTAATCAGTTTACCTACTAAATGCGGGAGAAGGGAGTCACGTGACATATACTCGATTCCTGTTACCAGTTTGATAGTCACGCTTGAGGTAGATCTTGACGTGACTTTTTTTATATTTTGTTATTTCCTAGCATACACAGTTTCCTTTGAAATATAAATTGAAAACCCTTATTGTTTGCTAATACGAAATCTCATTAGTTGTATTGATTATTTTACACTTAATGATTTTTTGAAAATTCATAAAGTTATTTCAAAATAAATTTTAAGAATGGGAAAAATTTTGAGAACGAGAAATTTTCAGACCAGACTGATAAACTGATTCGTAATATATTTAAATTTTTAGTTTTTTCTTTTGTTTCTTTTTTCTTAAATGTATGTTTTAAATATTAATTTAACTTCAAATGTTGCACATTTTATTTATAAATGATAAAGGAGATAATCATTATATTTTATTAATATTAAAAACTACTTCGATTTAAAAATTTACTATACATTTATTTCTATTAGATTTATGATACTTGGTTTTTATTTAATGTCAAAAGGTCAAGAATTAGGAACGCTGCAGCAAATTCAGAATGCAGGCAGAGTATCTTTTTTAAAAAATCTGGACAAGCATCTAGTCGGAAACTAGTATTATTATGTTAAAAAGCAATTCTTATTTTGTCTGTCTGCTCTTTTAAAATTTATTTCACCATCGTTTTAAATAAAGTTTACAAATTATTAAAATCATATCAAAATAATACAAACACGATATACTTCCATTAAATTTGAAACAAATATACGAAAGTTAAATATTTTAAATTCTAAATTTAATAATTTTTCAAATTTATTATGAATGTGAAATCGACTACTAAGCTGCCTGCCGATTATTTCAGTAGTAAATAATTGCTAAAAAAATTTGATATATCACCTATTACATTATAAACATTTGAAAATTTGATAAAATTGAAGTAATATCTAAAAGCTAATTTTTTAAAACAATGAATGTGGTGTAAAATTTAATTTTGAATGATAATAAGTTCGGAACTTGTTAAGGAAAAACGACAAAATTTCAATTAGTTTTTAATTTTGTTTTTAGAAACCCTTTTTTAGTGAGCATCTTAGTATTTCGAACGATTTTACAGATAGTACGTCAGTCTAAAATCATCACCATGTCACAATCTATTTCAGGAAATAAGTGCGGAGTTTTTTTGCGAGAGAAATAAAGAGTTAGTGAGTGAAATTAAAATTTAAATTATATATATATGTATTGTGGGCTTTTAAAAATATGAAACTCAATAAATAATAATTAAGTTAAAACAAATTAATGAGAACTCGAAAGAACATCTTTCCTAAGAGCTATCAAACTCTGAATTAATAAGTTCTGCTGATTTAGATAAATAACTAGAATTCCAGTTAATTAAAGATAATGACCTTAACCTAATACTTTGAATAAAACCATTAAAGATTAGGAAAAATGTTATAATCATTTTAACAAGACAATTAATTCTAATACATAGAATAATCCGTTCTCTTATATTTCATCAAAAATTCTGAGGAAATTATTTTCACTTAATTGATGGCAAAAATATAATAAAACTGAAGTATTTGATTCGAAACGCTCTTAATAAGTGTTTGATTTTAATTCATTGTTTGCCCATTTATTTAATTTTTTAAGTAACATTTAAAGCTCAGGATTATTTTTTCTCAGAGTCAAAACAAGTAAGAAACAACTGTTCTTATATAATTTTGGGTTATTTATTAAAAATATTTTTATAAGGAATTATGTTCATAACATTTATTATTATTTCAAAATTTCTTTCAGCAACACTTTCTAATCATTTATTAATTATTATTTTTGATATCTGTTTAAGTGTATAAAAAAAAGAAAGGGAAGCTTATCGAAATACTTTCTCTTTCAAAACATGAAGAAAATACTTTTCCCTTTAATTTTACTCGTTTCTAAAAAGACTAGATTTTCCTTCTATTATTACTTTTACAAAAAATTTAAATGCTTTTGGAAGTGAAGAAGAAACGAGATTCTACAATGAGCTTTGCATTCTAACATTCAGTAAAGAAAATTGAAAAGGCAAAGTGAAAAAAATTGCTTAAATTAACGATCCAACAATTCTTTCTTCTCAAACAAATAAAATGTAAACACAAAGACGATATTAATAATGCAAAAAATAACAATAATAACCAAAGCGATTAATTTAAAACTTTTAACTTTCCTCTTTTAAGAAAAAGGAAAACAAAACGCTCTAGAATTAAAACAAATACTTTCTTCTCTTTTTTTTATTTTTAGAATTGTAAGTTGTTTTATATATACGTCTTTTCTGCGACCATTCCGGATTACATCTCTCCCCTCTCCCATCCCACCTCCTCAACTGCGACTCTATTTGTTCCAAGATAAGAACTTTTCATTAGTCAAATGATTCCCCTGAGAGTAAAAAAGAACGGAAAAAAAAAGTTAAGAAAGGGGGAGTTTTAAAAACTAAATTATCTTTAATCGTTTGCTTGCACACATGTAGCCTTTTCTCTTGTGAGTGGAAGGGGGTTTTGGAAAGAAAAAAAAAAATAGGCAAGTGAGGAAAATGATCTTTATTACAGATAAGGGTTGCTACATGGAACATCTTTGAAGCCAATTTGGCATGCTTTTGAAAATCCTTTTTCGGTTTTCTTTATAGTAAATGACAATTCGTATTGAAAGTACAATGAATAATGCTGGGTGTGTGGTTGCACTTAATTCGAAAGTTCTACCTTTTTTCTAACCATTCTAATAAAATAAAAAATTAAAAAAAAATCTGAGCTTTGAAATCGATTTCACATTTTTCTAAAATTTATGCATTTCGATACAGGGTCATGAGAGGTAATTGCGAACGATGATTACACTGCGAACAGGTGGGGCTTTAGTGAAAAGGAAAGATGTGCTCGTAGTTAAGATGCTTTAGAAAAAAAGCACCTTTACACATTTTGCAGTGTTGTTTTACAACATTTGTTTACTTTAGTTACGATAGTGCTCAGACAAAATGGAATCAAAATTCCATTATTTTAATTATTTGTTCTCTAATGCAAATCCCCTTTAAAAGCAAAGTAAATTGCTAAGTTATATATTTTTTTTAGATTGTAAGATATGAAGAGAGAGCTACAATTGTCATTTTTAGATTTTTTTTTCTTTTTGAGAAATAGACTAGTATTATTTTACCCCTAATAATTTAATTGTGGGATAGTTAGAAAAAGTCGTTTATTCTAATAAAAGAAATATTTATTATAAATATGGTGTAATTTATTAAAAGTAGGAATTAATATTTAATCCAGGAACGCAATAATGTTTATTTCATCTAATAATGCCAATTCTTTTGAATCAATTTAAAAACTGATAATATTTTTGTTATACCACTTGAAATTGCAAAAATAAAATTGTCGAATATGGCCAGAAAATTTCTTAATGTAAGAAAATATACAAATTGCGAACGATGATGGGGATTGATGATGGGGAAAAAGGAAAATTACTAAATGACGAATCTGAAGATGATAAATTTGATATTTTCAACAAAAAATGAGGCAACGGAAATGGAAGAAGTAACTTATCTCGAATGATTCATGGGTGATTTCTTTAATAAATATGGAAATATGTATTTTTATGATTGAAGTATGCCATTGTAAAGACCTATTATCTATGCATCTAGAGAATTTGTGGACACTTCATTATCAGTGCATGTCCATAATGATAAATATAATGCGATAACAATACATACATTTGTAAAAAAATTTAACCCTTTCGGAATGGGATGTCTTTATTCTAGACGCAGGCTCAGGATGGAGCGTATGCGAAAGGAGTCATCCCACAGACGACACTGTTGTATCGCTAAGTCTCACTTTGAAAAAATATCACAAAAATAAAGCATAAGTCTTAACATCGTAATATTTGATGCCTAATTAGATTATTAGTTCATCTGTCATTTTCGTTAAAATTAGCATTTAGTAATCTTTTTCTGTAAATTTACATTAAAATATATTTAAAACTCATTTATGTTTTGAAATAATTTTCTGAAATCCTTTTCAAATTATAGAAGGCAGGCAAAGATTCTGATAAAATATCCGTATAAAATCATTCAAAATCTATATTTCTAATTCTTTAGACCTTAAATAATCCGCTAATATTCTTCCTCTAATAAATAACGTTTTCTTACCATAATAAATTGAATGAAAGACATTCCGAAATAAAAAAGAAAGTGTGTAAGAAAGTATCTGAATGTTACACTAAATGCAACAGAATACGGATAAAACCCAAACAGACCCAGCATAGTAACAAAAAAAAAAATAATAATAAATCAAATTTGGAATGAGACCAGAAATGCGAGAACGCTTCTTTCACGTGGAAAGTTAGACTCAGCTCTGTTTATTTACATTACGGTTACTCCCCCCCCCTCCTGCAACAGCTGATGAATGGAATACCAATGTGAGGCAGAATACGAGCTACCTGAAGGTCAGGATACTAAAACTATGCTCATTTCATAAGTAATGGACACAGGGCGCCATCTGGTGACCTTTAAAAATTGCTCCAGCTTAAAATGCACAGATGTATCAGCCGTCCCCCTCACCTCAACTTCCAGTGATGCATGGGTGGTACCCCATAATGTGAGAAATGTTCGTGGGTGATGCATATATGACAAGGGCGTCACGAAAGAGTTAAGGTTTATTATTATCTTTTTCAGGTTCAATAAGATGGCTTCCCAAATATCCATCATAAATGAGATATCACACACTCTGTCTTCACTAAAAAAATTTTACTTTTGTTAGTTGTAATTTTACACATCACAATATGTTCTTACAAATTGTTGAAAAATGTTACTATATTTAATTTGTATATAATATTAATGAAGAAGCCCAAGATTTCTCTCCAACATCGCCTATATTTTCTCTTTGAAATTACCTTATAAAATACACAAAAAAAAATGACAGTTCAAAAATTTACGTTTTATACGACCTTCATAAACAGCTTTTTATAACAAATAATTTCATTTTCCCTTTTATTTATTATATTAAAATGTTTCTTGGTATTTTTAATGCCTGCTGTAGAACAGTTATGTCTTTTATTTTTATATTATATCGAGATAGCTATACAATATATTCCAAGTTCACAGCCACGATCGATCCATATTTTGGATAACTAAAGAAAACACAATTGATGTGACATTTCTGTTTATTCCATTGCACACACTTTGCGCAAAGGAGAGCTGCTTTGTTGGGCGGGGCGAGGCCCTCCATCGGAAGTCACCTCACGATCGTTTGTGACTCCCATAAATTCGGGAAAGAAAGAGAACTACGGCTTTTTATTTTCCTGCATTTTGTTCCGTGCCACTGGCTACGTGCATTCCATCATGAAATCCATCCAGCATTTCCCAAAAGATTGGAGAAATGTCACTTGGAATATTCCACGTTGGATTTGTAAAATATAAATGCGAATCATGCGCAGGAATATAGCGTGCATCTCACTGGCTGTTTCCTTACTCACGGCAGAAGAATTCACAGTCCACAGTAGTTTGCCCGGGGAAAGATACATCATGCCTATATTCGAATAAAATCATACGGAATCAAAATCAATGGACTTCCGCAAGGCAGTTCGGGAGAAATGGAATCAAAGATTTTTCAAAGAATCCCTTCTCCATAACTTCTTTTTGTGAAAAGAATATTTACTATCACGTAATAAAATCAGCATAATTTGCCATTTTCAGCTCCTGTTTCTTGAAAATGAAAGTAATGGATGACGACCTATTTTCAGTTGTTGTTCATTATATTCTCCTCTTTGTTTCACTTGTCTTGAAATAGATTTTCGATTATTCCAATGTCAAAAACTTTCATTTTAACCAAAAGGCCAAAAATCGAAAAATGTGAGTGAGGCTTGCCTACTCACATTTTCGCTTCCAAGTTTTTCTAAAAAATAATGTTGTTGTTGTTACTTATGGCACTTGCCATAAACAAGCACGCTGACGAAGTCAGCGATCTAAAAATTAATAAACTACTTAAAGTTTTAATGATCAAAGAGATGAAACACTTAGCCAACGTAGATATGACCTGTTTAGAGAATACAAATCGAATAGTTTCCTTAGCAATTGATTTATGAGTTAATTTTGTTGAAATATTCTGTTTGTTTTTATTTTCCCTATCTTTGAAGTTTTAGTTTTGAAAAACGTTTTCTAACATCTCTACGTAAAGAGTAATATAAGCAGTTACTATAGCGCCGTTTTGAAGAAAAGTAGTTAAAAAAATTTCACTATTATATCTCACCATTATTTTCACAGGTGACATTCATGATGAATCATTCAGGAATGAATGATTTTGTGGCTAAGGATCTCGTTGTGTCAGCTGTTTTAGAAGTGATGCCTACAGAATCATAAATAAATAACAAAATAATCACTTTTAATTGGTTATAAGTATGCACGTACTGCTCTCCAGTCCTTAACAGTATATTGGTTATTCTACCATAATGTATGTGTATGTATGATATCCCGTGTCCTCAAACTAATTATGATAAATAAAGTTAACATGCTCACTGCCATAAGCGTCACCCGTGGGTCATATCTGCTTTCTAATTGTACTAAATTCTTCTAATGATAATACCCCGTCCCTGGTATAATTAACAGATGGTAAAGAAGGTATCATCTATTAGATGGATTCTCCAAATATCAAGCTTGAGCAATGACATTAATGAAGCATACTGTTCAATGGATCGCTATTCATTTTCACTTTTAATACCAGTAGTACTCTTAGTTAGAAGAAAAAAAAATTAACCCAAAAAATATATGTGAATATGATATGTAATAAAAACATTACTGATATTTTTACTAAAGTTGAAAATTTAGGAATTTCAACAATATAATTACTTTTAAAACTTATAACGTTTTTTGAGTAATGTAATACTCATAGAATACCTTAAGTAGTATCCATTATGTTAATGATCCGAAAAGAAAGTATGTATTCCTTTAAGAACAATTTTTTGTATATTATCAATGATAATACGCTATTTTAATATTTTTAGAATTTAATTAGGGGAAAGTGAGGCAAAAGTGGGTAGCTGCGATTCGAAATATTTTGGCACAAAAATATTAGGTTTAGAGATTGCTATTTTTTATTAAAATATTAATTTTTCAATCAATACAGTATGCAATACGAGTCATAGTTTTGCTATTTTACATTAATTTTTTATAAAAAAAGTAAAATCGCTTGGTCTTATCCCTCTGATATGATAAGGCTTAATGCTAACTTTATGGAAACGCACAGTTAGATTTTTACTAAATAAGCAGACATTTTTGATTTTATATGACAATTCAAGAAGGTCATTTCTTCCAAACACTTTCTGCATTGGACCCACCTTTTTCCTTTCTTTGAGTTAAAAAAAAATACTCATAGCATTATAAAGATTTCAGCGTCTGATGTGTTTCTAACCTGTTCATCTGAATACAATAATAAACGCTAAAAAGAGCCATAAAAGCCACTTGAAACTGTTGATTCTGTGAGAAAAATGTGGCGGCTCCCACAATAAAGTAACAGTTTTAAGCAACGTTCACACGAGGCCAACTATTGAGCGCTGTAGAAGGCCACGCCTACTTCAGGAGGATCATATAACCGCAATGGGGCAATGGCAAATAGTTGTCTCGATGAGACACCCATTTGCCATTGTCTCGTGATGCTCCTTAAATAGATGCTTTAGTCTTAAATAGACAGACAAGACCAGTTAGTATCCGGTTTTGCCCCACTTGGCATGCCCAATCTTACTCTAAGTACAGAGATTATAAAAATAAAACAGAGCTATGTTACTATTGAATTAAATATTTAATGTTTTTTATGTTTAAATCTTTAATGAACATAGCTGGACTAAATAGAATTTTTATAACTTTAATAGCTATTAAGCAAGAACAAAACTAAATTAGAGAGTTGACATCGTAAACGAACATAATTATTTAGACTCGCGAATTGTACGGAAACAACAAAGCCAATATGGGCGCTCTTTTTCTTTGCTAATGGAGTGTTGGAAAAGTTTGTAAACCAGAGAATAGAACTAATGATGCCAGAATCAAGATACCCGTCATTTTGTTTCCTTGTCTTATCTTATATTCGTCTTATGGAAATTGTTAGACTCGATTTAATTTTTATCCTGTGCAAATCGCCTTCTCTGATAGTAAATTTGAGAAAGAAAAACTGATTTCAAGATTATTTAATATAAACAATAATGAATAATAAATTAAACGACAAAAATATAAAGTAATTAAAATGAAAAAAACAAATAATTTTAGTATACGAATAAATGTTTCATCTAAAAATTTGGTTTTAATAGATTATTTCACTCTGAATCATTTCTAAAAATTCTCGGCTGTCTCACAAAAAATTATTATTATTAATTTACAGTTTTAATTCTATAATCTAAATAGTATTTAGAATAAATGGCTATATTTTTTGATTGTGTTAGAGACTGGATTATAATACAAATACTAAATCGGGTATAAAGTAAAGCAAACATATTCAAATCAAATCTGATACGACATAGAACCAAAAACAGAAACTAAAATGAATGTCACTGCACTTCGAAAAGCACTGAAAATCAGCAATGGCGCATACTTCACAAACTTTCAATAAGCAGAATCTTTATGGATCGTGACAGTTTCGACATCAGTCCGAACTAATTTTCTTAGAATCGCACTGATGCGTATGGAAACAGAAATGGAGAGAAATGACAGCGGTTGTCGCAAATTCTTGTTGTCTCTTTCACGTCGGGTTTTCATTTGGTAAACGGGCGCCAATCCAATAATCTTTCTTTTCATTTTTACTAGACTGTGATTTGCAGTTGTCTTTTCATGGATGTTAATTAGATCTTGAAGTTTCAATATCGCAGGTCAAATGTTGGCATAAATGAAAATTATTTTGTAACAGGCAAAGTGGCAAATAAAGAAATCTTTACAAGAAATAATTCCGTCCGTCAGATTGTTTCGAAAGTTCTGAAGTGTCAGAAAAATATGAGTTACTTTTCACTTATTTGTTTATATTTATAAATTAAAAGTATTGAATTGAATATCTCTGACTTGAAAAGCTAGAGTATCAAATGAATGATAGAATTAGATAAAGTAGAATCCATTGAAAAAATCGAAAATAAAATTAATGTTTTGTAATTTAAAAAATATTTAAACAAGTATGATATTAAGTATCTTCATGTTTGGAAATGTACATTAAGATAATTGCCACTGCTCCTGATAGACACTAGTCTCTTAATTATGTTTTCATGTTGGCGAATTGCTTGATAGACAGTTTTCAAGAGTTGGGGTAGAAACAGTTCTTATGAGCAATTGGTCCACATTTTTATAGAACAAAGTAGTAATTCTTTAAATAATTAATATGGCCGCATCTTGACCTTTGTTGTAATATTTCACGATTTGATATTTCCATCAATTGGTATTTTAATGGGACAGAGCGTTTGTTTATTTTTCAGAAGAGACGATTATTCCCTTTTTGATACATTTTCACAGCTTTTTGATTCAAATTGAGTTCTGTTGCATTAAGATAATACCAAATGTATGTTGACTTATACTCATAAAAACAATTTTTACTTTAGTCCTCGTCTACAGAACAGTATATTGCTTTTCCGTCAACATATTCCCTAATGTTGGGAATCAAATATTTTGAGAAATGATTGTAAGATCATTATTATAAAATTTACTCAAAAAGATCTAGTTTGCTTTTCTAATTGTGAATCTTCACAATTCTAGATGCTGGAAAATTTACCAACGTCCAAGTTTTGCTAGTGTATAGAGTTTTATGCTAACAACTTATACTGCTATTTTTCTCTCTAATATTTTAACAGAAGGAAATTGTCGTCTATTACCTAAAGCAAAATAAAAGCGTTATCTTTCCAGAAATAAACTTTCGAGTCCTTATCTTGAGACAACGCCTTTGTCAAAAATGTTTTGGAAAGGACAGTGGATTGTTTTTTCTGTTTCTTCAGTAGACACTCTCTTTAGGGGAGGAATGGGGTGGGTGAAAAAATATCAGAAACTGCAAAAACAAGAAAATCAAAAATAAATGGAAAATACTTTTGATATTTCCTCCATTTTCACCCCTCCCCACTATCGATTCCTGGAGGGGGTGACTCCAGTATCACGTCCGCCCTCCACTGTCGCAAAATTGAAAAATGGAATTTTCAGAAACCATTTTTTTATTTATTTATCTCCACCCCGAAGTCACAGGAGAGTAGAGGCTACACGCTTTCCTGGTATGAAATGTCACGATTTTGCGCAGACCACCGGAATCAATCCTTTCTCTTTGCTTTTCTTTTTCGGTTCTTTTCTTTATTTTTATTTCACTTTAAAGCATTCAGTAGAAAGAATATCCACACACACAAAAAAAGGTTCTATATGTATATATCTATATAAATGCTTATCTTATATTTTGTCTTATTATTATAGCTCAGTCTTTAAATCTCCATGTAGTTGTTGAAGAAGTTGCCATTTTTTTCCTCCTTTCTTTCCATGCTGGAGATATAATCTTCCTCTCACGTTAGCAAGCAGATATACTTTTATTTTTTAATATTTTATTTTATTTCTGTATTTTTCTTATTCGATCGTGAGTTGGAAGTTTTTCCACGATTATGTCCTGGATTTGCCCCAAGGAAATAGACTCGAATAAGATTTTTGGGGGAAGATTGCTGATGCACGTTTTTTCCATTGCAGAATTTTTTTTCCATTCCGAGCTAGAAATTCAGACTAGTGATGAATTTCCTATCCGTCAAAATACCTTCAGGCCTTCTCGAAAACTGCAGATCTTCGAATTGTTTCAAGAGAGACAATATAGTTTACTCTATTTTTATATGTAAAATGTTAGCATTATTTTGCTGTATTTGCATGTTTTGAAAGATACGGGTCCCACATATTTTGTGGGTTTTAGTAATTTAAAAGATGCACTATTTGCAAAAAATATCATCAAATGTTCTTACTATGCTTAGGAAAGTTTGAATGTTGTAGATCTTATATAGATCACTGGAGCAAATAAAGATATTATAATTAGAAACAGGTTGGAAATTTATTTCAGTAGTCTACATCATTTTATTTGTCTTTAAATAGTATTTTCATTGATTGATCACACAGGGTGATTCGTAAAAATTTATACACTCTCTAAATGCTTAAAAACAGTAACAATCAAAGACAGAAACCACCTTAGCGAATCGTGAGGTAGATATGCACTTAAAGTTTATGTCTCGCCCTTGACGGAAGTCACATAGGCAGTGGCATGTGTGCAGTCCGTCGAAATGGCTGTTATCTGCAATGAAAAACGATTTTTCTGTTTATCAAAACGGAATCCTCAATTGCCATTGGTGCAATGGCATTTTCGATCACAATTCGGAAAGAAGATCCAATTAGAAAATCAACCTATCATTGGCATGACATTTTTTTAACTACGGCTATTTTTGCAAAGGTATAAGTCCTGGACGACTGACTGTATCGCAAGAAGTCGTCATTTAATGAAGTCCGGGAAAAATCAAAGCTGAGGGTGAATCGTGAAGAGCAGATTTCTCAACCCACCGTCTGGAAATTTTGTGAAAGAAGCTGAAAATAATTCCATACGAAGTGTAGGCGTTGCAAAATCTAGCAAGCAAAAGCGCTTAGAATTTTGCGCTGATATGCAACTTCGTTTTGAAAATGATGATTTTGCCTCTGACTTACTTTTCATTGATGAAGCAATATTTTATGTCAATTAAAATGTACATAAGCACAATATTCGATTTTGGGGAAAATGTAATCAAAAACTCATAGGCCAGAAAAAAGTATACGGCCTCCTCTAAGGGTCACTAACAGAACATCTGCAACTGTCTCTAACAAAACTTAAAATAACCTTTCTGTTGCAGTTGACATATAATGTCTTACATTATTCTTGATTTATAGTGCATTGAAACTGTATACTTTTTTATGAATCACCCTTTATAATATTATTAAGATAAATTAAAATTTCAAACCAGGTCTCATTAATTTTTGATATATTTTTATCAAATTTCCGATGTTTTCCCCATCACTCTTATTTCACTGGGAAGTAGTTGCTGTGTTTCATCTATTATTTGTTCCTTTCCTGACAACATCTCTGCGTTTCTTTTTCTGTGGCATAGAATGCCTCTACCATATATATGGTGGCTTTGTTCTATTTCCATCTTATTAAATGTCGTTGCTATCCGCCTCTCTCTCTCGATAATCTTGACCAGAGACAAAATCTCGTCGATTTAGGCTCAACACGCTCTTATTCAAGTAAAGTTCGACAACGCTATCCGGCCAAAGCTTCTTCCATGTGCATAGAGTTCTCTTCAAATAAGTGGTCAACGCAGACTAATGCATGCCAATCCAGTGTGGGACATCATCATGTCTCCTCGCCATTCATTCAGCGAAACATCGCTTGTTAAGCGAGCCATTTTTATGTTTTTGCTCCTTACGTGAATCGCTCGTTGTTCCATGTGCACGTTAAGCTAAGTTCGACTGTACTTTTCTTGATTTCAATTGATTGAAAACAGAATGCGATGAAGCATTAAATGTTTTTGTCCTCATATATGCATATCAAGTAAAAAAAGAGGTTATAAATGCTATATCGAAGAGCTGGCGTATAGAACATGCAAACGAAGTCAATCACTCCCTAGCCCATCCTCTCAGAGCTATCCATTCCCGTTTACCTTCATAGGAACATTATCAGTGAGTAACTGATTTAATTTTCTTGCAAAAAATTATATTGATCAAAGCTTTACATATTTTCAGAAGACTTCAGGCTTTTTATAATAAATGTCAAGAGACATAATTCATGCATAAATTATGAATTTGTATATTAATAAAAATATTCCACCTATAGACAAGCATTTTGATTAAAATAACTATCAAAAAGTTGCTTTTAAGCCTGATTCTATAGAGCAATAATTACATGGAACATTTTAAAAAATGGCAGCTGTTATAAATTTGACCTCAAAATTTTGACGAATCTTCCCATTTTATACCTCTGAAGAAAACATTTTCGAAATATTATTTTGATGTCTAATGCTTTGTCTGGAAAGACGTAATTCCAAAATGTTTGAACAAGCCAGGTGAAATCTTGCAATTTGTTTTTACACCGAATTTGGAGATTATCAAATTTTGACCGAATTCCATTCATAAGAAATTTTTCCATCTATTTGTTCGAATGAAAATGAATGCACTAGCTACAAAATAATAAAAGCTATATTTAAAAGATACTAGCTAATAGAAAATTTCGCACCGAATTCAGCAATCTAAATTGTAAATCTGCTTCAAATTTTGAGCCAAATTCTTCGAAAGGATGTCGCTTTATAAATTCGAATGTATATAAGTGCAATAGCTGGAAACGATTTAGATAAATAAAATTTTGTATATAGTTCTACGTCACATATGTTTTGTTAATCTGTCGACAAAATATCGTCCAAAACGCATATTCGGTTTCGTTTATTGTATTATCCAGTTCAAAGCGCTTGCTCGCCGAGATTGAAAATAAAGCGTTGAACCCTTATGGCCTTCATGGCCTATCCGAAGGCTTCCAATTTTTGTGCCGGGGGGAGGGGGTGTAACACTTTTAATAGGATGTATGTGAAAAAGTTTCGGAAAAAACACGAGCATTAGTTTTCTCACTCATATTCTTAGTATTTTCTGATATTTTTACGTTCTGGGAGAATTAATAAAAGCAAAAATTCACAATGAATTTCTAAATTAGCTTATTATTCTTCAACTAATATGATGTTCTATATAAAGTAATGGGAAGATTTCGTTGTAATCCAAATCAAACCATACAATGAGTTCGATGATCGAGTTCGAAATCTTTTCAATATATTTTTAATAAAATTACGAAAATATTTTCTACTTGATGAGAATATTTGTAATATATTTTTTAAATTATGAAATTTTTTATATAATTCAGAAATAAAAAAAAAAATCAGAAAATTAAGTCAGAAGTTTATAACATTTTTTTTTGAAACTCTAAAATGATATCAGAGTTAATGGTTTCTTTTTGAAATTAAATGTACGATTATGTTCAAAAAATGAATATTGATTTGAAGATAATGGTTAAGAAAAACACTTCAAACTGAAAATGGGAAAGAGTGTTATTCATTGCGATTCTTTTCTATGAAACTGGAGTTTTCGCAAACTTTTCCGAACTCTTTGCAAGTTCCGAAACGGCGATGCGTCGCCAAATGTAGCATTTCGAAATTCCACGTTCATTTCATTATAGACAGAACTGAAAACAAACTTTGAAGCCGAGAAGGATGAGGGGGACTGTAATTCCTTCATCGGATGAATTTGGGGTGCATTTGGAAAGGTGCCAGCCCTTTGCAGAGGTTCCACAAAAGATGACGTCACAGTCGCAACGTCCCATTTCGGACCCGCATTGGCACACTTTCCAGAATAAACTTCTTTCCTTTCCCAATTTTTTTTTGTTTTGTTTTTCTTCACCCTCTAAAATCCTTTTATTGGTTGTAAATAGTGGCAGCAGGCTTCCTGCCGATTTGGCGACTTAGAAACGACTTCCGACGGGGACGACGCGAATGAAATTGAAAATCTTTGGCCTCCTTATTCTGCCCTTACGCAGCCGTAAATTTCAAATATCCTAACACGCAATCTCTTTTTTCCCCTATGTAAATGCAATAAAAGAAAAATTCGAAATTTGTAATCTTTTCAAAATATTTCCTTCCTTCGGTGGCATTCGTGTCGACGCGCTACGGTTGTAAAGTTTTGATCTTGAATATTCGAATTTCTGAAATATACTTCACCACATATCTCAGAAAGTGACTTTTTTGAAACAACCCTATTCTATCTTATGTTTGTTTCATGGTTTTGAAGGTTCGTAAAAGCCGAATTGTTTTGAAATTTTAACGAAAATAGTGATCTCTATTGCAAGAATTACGGTAACTTTTCATACTAAAATTGTCTTTCTTTTAGTTTTATCTAAGTTTAACGAAAACTAAACATAACAAACCTGGAACGCAGACGATGAAGCATCATCGTTTAAAAGAAAGTTAGTGATGAAAAAAATCGGCGAATAAAAGTTCAAATATGAATTCTGATCTTAAGTTGGGGAATTTCTATACATCCTAACAATAGGAATGTTCATATGTTTTGTCAGCTATAAAGCGGTTCGAAGACTCAAATCTTATGAGGTATCAATTTTGCTAAGAAATGCTAGCTTTTCTTCAATTTGTTTTAATGTTAGTTTTTAATAGACTTGTAGAAGTGACAAGTAAATATGAAACATAAAGTAAAATTGCCATCTTTGTATGTAGTTTCAATCGTTTTGTTTATTGGAGATATGTAAAGCGACAAAGTTATACAATAAATGGGTTATTCAATACTTTGAATAATATTCCCTAATTAAAATGTAGCCACTACAATGTTTTTTATTAATCTTGTGCAAAAATGTTTCTGGAATTTAAGGGCAATTTTACTATGTGCATGATGTTATTCCGACCTTTTATCTGCAACTACATATTGAAGGGGAAAAGGGGGGGAGATACAGCAACAATATAAATGCTCAAAATAAGAGGGCAAGAATTGTTACTGTTTGGCAGAGAATATTTTTTCTGCCCTTGGTTATTACTTGAGATTCAATGCATCGCTATAATGCTATTATTCATTAACATGTTTCCTGCGTTGATTCTCTTGTAACAAAGAGGTTCGTACATTGAGATGCATTATCTTAAGAAGAAAAAAAAATTTCTTATTTATGATCCAAGATAATTTTTAATTGTATTTCTGCATTTGTCGGAAACAATATTGTTTTTTTTTGTGTGTGTGTGTGCAAAAAATAATGGAATTAAATCATTTTGCATAGAATTTATGTGTAGACAATTTTGAAAATTTCACCACGTGCAATACCTTTAACCTCAAATACCCTACAATGCATGGCGTAATATTAATGATACCATTTGTTCGTAAACTAAACCTGAAGTATTCTTGAATCGAGATTTTATTTGTTCTCCTAATAATTTGTTCTCTAAATAAATTTTATTGGCGAAATAGTTGCATTTCTGTATAATTATAGTTAAGAATTTGTTGATAAGTCTTGTTATATGACATTCATTTTTGAAAAAGTTAACATGTACATATTTGTCTGTCCTTACGTGTACATTATTCCAAGCCTTTACATACCCAAAGCGCCATGCAATCTAAACATGAATACGAAATTGCACAACATTGCAAATCCTGTATAGTATTGCAAAATCCGCATTTTTGTGCTAAACTCATTCTGAATATTTATTATTACACACATTTTATTGGTAAAAAAGTTCCAATTATATATAATTATCGTGAAATTTTTTTTGTTAAAACAGTTAGATGGTATTTATTTTTGAGAGTGTTAGCATATACATATTTGTCTTTTTACGTTCGTATCCCAAACCTTTACATATCCATTTGGCGCCATATAATCTACAATATGATGATGATATTATACAACATTGTAAATCATGAACAATGCTGAAAAAATGTTTTCAGTGTATTTCCGTTAATAACGCAAGTTAGCTTAGCTAAGTTACGGTGATTGTTCTTGAGGAAAAACAAGTAATAATTTTGGATTTTTTTTTGTGAGTTTGATGCACTTAACAATGTTATCTCTTCCTCTTGCTCCCGATATCTCACCAAAGCGCATGATACGCAGATTCTAAGCTCTTATGGCTTTTTTATAATATATTACACCCTCCTGCATGCAAATTACCACTTACCTTTTGATAGCAATGGACTATATAGCAATATGTTGTACTTCACGAAGTGAGTGATTTCTTAAAATTCAAGAAATAAGCTTCTTAGTTTGTGAGTGTAGCTTGAGGTACTCCAAATAACATTTTACTTTTACTACCAACAAATATCTTTTAAAACAGATTTGTAATAAAAACCATGTTGTAAAATGGAAAGCATTTCTTAGAAATCCATCTTAGCAAAAATTTTTCTCTTAAGCTCTGTAGGAGATTTGGAAGGGTCCGCAAATTTTTGCTGCACTTTATGCTGGCTCTAAGAAATCTTTCAAGGTAGACATGCAGCCACTCAACTGTAGAAATCCTCGACGGAGTTCAGAAAACTAAATCCTTTTTCTTTCTCTTGCACAATCTTTCCTGAGATTTATTGGAACTCTTCTTAGCAGAAATGCTTGGCAACACAGATGTCTTCCAGCGTATGGATTTCGCAAGCGGATCATCCTCCAGAAGAGAGATTTTTGCCTTAAGCTCTGCTTCGAGATTTTATTCGATATTTCTTTCGATTAAACTTGTACTGGGCTTGAATTTAATAGGAATGTTTCTTTCATTGTATAATTTTCTTATTATTTACATGCAGTGCATCAGTTTGGAAACTAAGGCTAAAGTAAAAAAAAAAAAAAATGAATATTTATTATTGCTTTCTCACTTGTATCGGTGCCGCGGTGACCTGGTGGTAAGGTCTCGGCTTGTGAGAAGTAGGGTTTCAGGTTCGTGGCCCGATTCCACCGAATAACCGTCGTGTAAGGGGGTCTGTTGTACGTTAAATCCGTTAGACCAAACGTCCTCCCGCTGGTGTGGTGCGGTGTGGAGAGGGGGGCAGCTCAGGTGTCGTCCTCGTCATCTGACCGGGGTTCAAAATGACGAGGTCCGTCCCAAAATAATCCTAGTGTTGCTTCACAACGGGACGTTAATATAACTAAACTAAACTAAACTTCTCACTTATATCAATGATGCAAACGCTGATGTGATTCTCATCAAATTCTTCAACTGATTATAATTCGCAATAATGATATTATGGCGTAGAGGAACCCGTGTTAACTAAAGTCAATAATAGCACTGTCTAATCTCAACTCGAGACTTTATTCAAGGAACTAAGGCTTACATCTGTTTTTATCCACAAAACGAAATGGCTACAATCTTCCAGATTTAGAAACATACAGAAATATAAGAATATTCTAGAGCAAACGTGAAATAACAGGAAGTAAATCAATAAATAACAAAACAATTTTTAGGCAACTTGTCTGCGTTCATATACGAACTTGTGAACTGTCGTTCTCAGTTCATAGCATTCTACTACTGAGCCATTCAGTCCGTTCCAAGTTAGAACAAGTTTCGTTACAAATGAATATTTTTTTATAATGGATTATATAATTTCCAACATAATTTTGTATTATTATAAATATTCCTTTTAGATGTGCTAACTCAGTTGAAAAAAAAAATCTTGTTGTCTTTTCACTTTTAAATGTCGTTCACTGTTAATCCCGCACTATAAATGTGCATATGTCTTTCAAATCCTTCATGACCTGTTTCTGTAATATGTAAATAGATAAACACGCCTTCCTCGTTAGAAGTACAACTGTGCTCAAAACAGAAACATCGCCATATTTTACTTTAAACATTAATGCCCTCACGTCTACGCAGTCAAATATAGCCAGAGCATGGCAATATTTTTGAAGAATTAATTGATAAACTTTATGTAAATTCACAAATAAATCAACATGTGCGTACGTACCCATAAAACATAACGGTAGCATCACACCCATGCTGTGGAAGTGAATGCTAAAATTGATCCCTTCTATTACACACATATTGTATGAGCGACCATTAAAATGTTAAAGAATTAAATCAAAATAATGGTAGCCTCTGCATGTATTAACAATACAGTTTGCAATGAGTCAGTACTTTTATTTAAAGCTTTCAAAATAGAATTGTGCTCATTCTAATCATATAATACATAAAGGCATTCATTCATTGAATTTCCTATTCATTTTCAAAAAAACTCTTCTCATAAATAAATCGATACTTGAGTTCAAATGTAAACACTCCTCCCTGTCTCGTTTAGTTTTGATATAATTCCATCGTTTTTTGAAATAACATGAGGACTTTCTTAGCAGGATTTTTGGTCAGATGGCGATGAAGATATTTGTGTTATTACCGGAAGGATGTTTAACCCACGGCATCCAATTTAACATGCACTAGTCCCATTTATGAGATGCATCTTTAGGTGAATCGTGTTTCGAACTTGTAAGTCTCTGGGCCGAAGCCGAATACCGTTAAGCCGTCACAGGTTCCATTATGATCCTTCTGAATGTATTGGTATATTCAGGATTGTTTGCATTTTAATCAATAATCGTATATTAACCATTTGCTAGAATAGCTAATAGTTTATTTCAGAAGAAAATAATTTACGTTACTTAAATTTTCTAAAACTATATACCTTGAAATAATGACTATTTTCTATGAATAATTCACAGTAGCGATTTAAATTTCTAATCGTCATTTACGTATGTATATATTAGGAACTTTCAGACCTTACTTCTATCAGCTAATCACATACAAGCAAAACAGCTATTTTTCACCGTCTCCTTTTCGTGATCAGAGACTATAGTGTCTATCCGAAGGACCCGGGAATTGGAAGAAGATGAATGACGATGGATAGGAAGAGGGAAATTGGCTCTCTTCAATCTTTCTTTCCGGAACTGCAAATTGAACATAGTTTTTTTCTGTTGCGCCTTCGATCAAATTCGCACGATGCTAAATATAAATCGATAGAGATAGTCACGACTGTTGTGTTCGATGTTACAAATAGAAATCCAGTATTTGTTTTTTGGAGGAAGCTCTTTTCGAAACAAAGAAATTGATTTTAAAGAAAAGTATTTCATTGTAAGAATAGCTTTTATCTAAACAAAGTTAACAGGACTCTATATCAAAAATAATGAATCTTTTTAGCCAATCAAATACATATGTACCAACAAATTTTTGAGTTGTTGACTAATTGTGACTTACCTAACTAAATAAAATCCGTTTTAGAAGTAACATTAGAGCCGCTGTGGCCTGGTGGTAAGACCTCGGCTTCGAAAATGGAGGGTTTCAGGTTCGAGACCCAATTTCACCGAAGAACAGTCGTGTAAGTAGGTTTGGTGCACGTTAAATCCATCGGGGTCTGCTGTCCTCCCGCTGGTGTGGTGTGGTGAGGTGTGAAAGTTTCTAGAGGGGGTGCCAGCTCAGGTGTCATCCTCGTCATCTGACCATGATTTAAGCTTATAAGGTCCGTCCCAAAATATCCCTATTGGTACTTTAAAACTGGACTTTAATATAACTAAACTTGAGATAACCTTAACCGGCTACTCCGACCTGTACACGGATAAATCTGAATGACCCGACCGATGCAACAGCAACACGGCGGAAACTATAGTGTAGTTCTACGGGCCATCACCGGCCATTGTACAACCCTTCCCGTGGGAGGAACGCCCCGCCATAGATAAGAGGTAGCCGACCCCTACTGTCTCTGTACCCACCTGGGTGGTGTGAACTAACCACCATGCTGGTAGCTTCTCATCCTCATTTCTGAACTGCCCCGAGAGGGAGCTGATTTAGAGATAAAGAAAAAAATACCTTTAAAATGTTAATATTGTACTCAAAAGAGTCTAATCTTTTTCGGAATTCAATATTGATTCATCTAATGAATTTGAAAAAGCATAAATAGTGTGAAATTCAAATCTGATATTTTTTTATACGACCATCTAATCAAAAGGTAACAGTTTCAACGCCGAAAAATTACAGCTTTCAGGTCTAATATTAACTAATATCAATCATAAATGTCTCAATCATAAAAATCTCAGTACATAAAGTTTGTCATCTTTTCAATTTTTGCTTTCTTTTGGAAGTTATGGAAGTTTTCTCTTCTTATCTATGTCATATTGGGACGATTCAAAATTTTAAAACACAATTTTAAAAATCCAAAAATATAATAAATTAAATAGCCGTATTTTCTGAATGCAAGCTAGAAACAATTCACCATTATGTTCTCATTCGAGTCCAAACAACTACAAATAACATTTAAATATGAAAAATATAGAATATCTTTGATGATAAATGTTAGAATTTATTGCCTCCGATGTGAAAAAGAAGGACACATTTTTTTTTTTAAAATATAGACTGATTATATTGTAATAAAATATAGACCATAAAATTCTATTCCTTATCGCAATATCTCGGTCCGCTTTGGCTTTTTAATTGTACGGCTCATTCAGCACAGTTCATATTGTTCGATATTTAAAATCTGACTTGAATAGTTTTAGAAATATCTTTATCCTCACAATTTCATCTTTAAACATTAATGTTTCTGTGAATTTTATTTTTAATACTATAGAATTTTATAGAGAGACTGTGAAATTATCATAATCATAATATATACAAGATGTACTAAAAGTGTATGTGATATTAGAAAATGTTTAATTTTGTAATATTAAGTAATTAAACCTTGTAAAATTCAGTTTATGATCGAGAAAATCTAAAATTGTCAGGAGTTTTCACTACCAAGATTTTTAGACGATATATTTTGTGTGTATAATAAAATTATTAACGTATAATTATTTTGTAAAATCATTGTTGAAAACTGAGATTAACTTCAGTTTAAACTCTCAAAGGTTTATCAATTTTATTATCAACATAAATTGTTCCTGTACAATTTTTTCACCTTTTTGAAATTCTTACGTATTGCTTTTCCTATATTTCCTAGATTTTTGAGTTTTGCTTACAGAAAAGAGGTTAATATCAGTTTAACCAATTGAGAATATAATTTATAATATTTCTAAAATCAAAAAGAGGGAGGGAGGAAAGCTTATCGAAATTTCCATTCTAAAAACTCTGCATTTTCTTTCTATCGGAGATTCTTATCAGTTTATAATTACATATTTGAATTTGCCGTTATAAACTTGTAATAATCTGCAATTATAAACTTGCCATCATTTTTTGTACGAAGTATAAAATTATAAACTTGCCATTATTTTTGTATGAAGTATAAAGTTATAAACTTGTATTTATTTTATTACGAAAGTATAAAATAAAAGTAAAACTTTATCATTTTTTTCAAATGGGTCATTTTTGAAAAGGATAGATGCAAAGTAATGAATTTATAAGAACATTAATCAGTATGATTCACAGAAGAAAAAAAAATCGCGCGAGTATAGTAACTAGATATTTTTAAGCGCAGCTGAATCATTAAAGCAAAACATGTTGATGCCTGCGAACAATGTTTAAAAACTGAAAATCCGATTATGCGTCACTTATTTTTATTTCACTTCTGCTGTGTCTCTTAAATATTCTGCATGAAAAGAAAGGAACCTAATAGGCGGCTAACAAAAAAACTTTGGAGACGCTGTTACGTAAAGGTCCCCTATTAAAACACATTTTCCAGTGACAATGAGTATTTTATGCTAAATTAGGTGCTTGCTGCCAACTTTTTAAAGCACCTCTCTTCCTTAAAGTATGTTTAAAAGAATTATACAACTTCTAAAAGTACCGTCTAGGCTTAATGCAACTTTAAAAATGTATGCAAAGCAGCATATTTTTACACATAAAAATGACATTCTTCTCTTAGTTTATTTTTACCAACTTGCTGTTTCTTTCGCTCTTTTTAAAAATATGGTGTCTTAACTGAAGAAAATTATTCAAGGTTGTTCAAATTAAACTTGATCCATTCAGAAGGCAGAGACATCTTTCTATTGTTCCAAATGATATGAAATGGAAAAACAAGTATTTTGAATGATTTTCTCACCATTTATTAAAGGAAATGTCAAATCGGTATGATGTCAAAAGAAAATTAAAATACGCTCTTTTGTCTAACTTTATGAAAGTAATGATGATGAAAGTGAATAAAACAAAATCTGTATTTGGAAGTTGTAGATACTTTACCAGAATGTGAAAAATTTTAAATTTGGATTTAATGAATTTGCAAATTTAATTATAGCATTTTTAATTCAATGTACACAGCGAAATGACATGACTGGATGTTAACATTTGACGAAGATTCTTTCCTGACTTAGATCTGATCAAATTCTTAAAGAAATATGCGGGTAGGATTGGTAACAATTCAAGAAATCGTTTATTTGTTTCAAAGGGCTCCTTTGGGACCCAAACTATAACAATAAGAGAATCTCTTTCGAATGTTTCGCTTTCAAATAACTCTAAATATCAAACAATTATGTAACCTCATTATGATTTATATGCCCTCATTAGTCATTTATTATATCGGTGCTCTAAAAGTCAAAATTCGATAGAGGAATAGCAGTGGATTCTGGTAAGGAGAAATTGACCTTCATTAATTGTTTAAGGTCAAATCACTTCATAAGCAAATGCTTATTTACTGACCATTGTAAAATTTGTCAAAGTAAACTTCATTTTATTATTATTTACAGGGGAAAAGGAAACAAAGAAAAAAGTTTGGAAAGTTAGAAAGTTTTATATAAGAATATATCGATGAGCATGTGAAGCAATTGATAGAGGTCAAAGGCCGAGTTTTTTCCAGAATGTAAATCGATCGACTCAAGTTCTTTCTGTACCCGAATGAATGAATAAATTTTATTGTTTACAGCTTTAATTATATCCACAACATCTACACTACTACATTGGAGGGCTGTGGAGATTTGGTCACTTGCAGGGCACTCTTGGTTATAGGCAGTTTTGAGATCTTGCTATGAAAAAGGTTGAAGGGTAGACCAACTATTCACAGAATAAAAGTAATAACAACAAAATTGCTGAAAAATCTTTTGGGAATGAAGCCTTGCTTGTCACTCGGATTATTTTAAACTTGGCAAATTTTAAAATAAAACTGGAGGCATAGTCTTTATTCGGGGGATTAAGACTTGCAGATCCTACATTTCATATCTCTGCACCAGTCGTGGTTCTGATCGATACGGATTTGGACGCAGATATGATGATTCGTTAATCCACTAAGATTGGAAGCGGAGCTTCGATTGCGATCAATATTAAACTTGGTTGGATTCTGTTAGATATGGTCAAATTCTATTCTGAAAGTTGATTATTAAACTAATATTTGGATAAGACACTCAAGTTGCAACAAAATTTGCTGAAATTGTTTTTGAAATTTCGGATTTATCCATTATGTCTGAAAGCATACCTGAGAAAATATATAGTATGATTTATGGAAATGGAGATCAGATCGATTATCAGAGAATCTTTTGGCGTTTTAATTCCACAGACCAAGTTAAGAGTTGCCCTTTACTAACAGTGACATACTGTTTAGCTTGTATACCTTTCTTGGCATTAGGACCTTGCATCAATTAACCAAGGACTATCAAAAGCCTTCCTAGATATAGTAAAAGTTATTAAAAAGGTTTTCTTTGTTGATAATTTTCTGACGAGTACAAATTCAGTACCAGAGACCAAACGATTAGTTAAAAAATTCAAGTGACGAGAATGGTAGAATTCACGATAAGAAAATAGGAATGTAATGATCTTGGTGTTATCTCGGATCTTCTCAATGTTTTAAAATGTCTAGAATTGGAAGCAGAATTTTGTGATGTATGTGAACTGCTTGGATTATTTTGGAATACTTCGGAGGATATGTTAAAAGTCACTGTTTTCCCCTTTAAATTGGTAAACCACAAAACGGTAACTATTGCCAGTCATGGCAAGTAATTTTGATCCTCTAGGATTTTTGTCCAGTCTACTATTTATTTAAAGATCATGCTCCAAAGTGTATGGAAGGATCTGAGAGGAAAGATGGAAGGAAGGTTTCTTGAGATAATCCATTGCCAAAATTACTTTAAGCAATTGAGAGGAATTCTCTGTTGTGACCTTAACTAAACTACTAAATACAATTAAAATTCCGTAGGTTCTGAAGGTTCTCAAGGAGACTAACTTTCAGATTATTCATGAAACGCATGGACAATGTCATATATCAGGTAAATCTTTTCAGGCAATATTATAACTTAGAATTATTCCTCTCAAGAAAGGTGCTGAAAAAGACGAGTCAGTGTTGTTGCTTCAAAAACGCAGGTTAATCTAATTGAACCTATTACTCTCCCTAGAATCCAGACATATGTTTTTTGGCGTGCTTGAATGCAACTATTCTTGCATTGCTAAACATTACTCATACAAATGAATGGAATTTTTCTTTGTTAGATTCTCAAATTGTATTGAAATTTATACATTTGACGCCCAAAAAGAGTAATAAACTGATATCAAACAGCATGGTTCAGATAAGATCCTTATTTCTGCAAGATGGATCACACTGAGGATATTCAAATACTGCTGACTGTTGTTCCTGGGGAGTTTCGTCACAAATTCTGCTAAATCGTCCATTGTGATATGGTCCACAATGGTTCGGCCAAACGAATATGTTTTTGTCTCTTTGATCAACATATTTATTTTCGAACCCGAGTTCGATTGAGTAATTTGTATATCACGACCTCTTCCTGATTTTGTTGAAGTTTTAATTATTTTCAAAACACTCTAGACTACAGACACTGTGTTTCCGTTTACTTCGTTGTTCAAGAAATCTGGATAAGGAATATAGGGGTTATTTAACTTCCCAAGAAATCTCATATTCCATATATATTACTGTCCAACTTATTCAATAGGAATTTTCGGTGGAAGTTGAATCACTAAAGCTGCAGAAGCCTATATCTAGGAATGAGGTTGTCTCTGAATTTGATTCTAGATCCTGAGGGTGTCATTCGAGTATGTGGTCGCCTTTTCTCATCGACAGTCTTTAAAGTTTAATCAAAAATATTCCATGCTCCTCCTATCTCGGTATATAGTAAATAGGTTATTGGTTCTATAATTCCATGAAAGACATTTTCATGCTAGTCCTCTTCTTGAGTTGTCGTCAATTAGTCATGAATACTGGTGTGTCAATGGGCGTTCCGCTATACCCCCGACAGATACACATTTACCCTTTATGCAAAAGATTAAGAGCTCAGCCATTTCGTCTATTAATAGATAATTCGTCCACTGATAGAATTACTTCTTGTCTGCCTTTTTTTAAAGTTAAAATGAATCTTGTTTGTCCGTTTTTAACCAAACCTCACCTGCCTCGCATAAAGCCGTACACTTGTTCGTATATATATAACAATGTACAGTTATATTGAAAGAATATGATGTCTGATTTTGCCTGTTTGGGGAATTATGTGGGAAAATTATGAACAATATAGATACTACTAATAATATAAATACTAAGCAAAATATAAATATGATTTTTTTTAGTTCAACCTCATTGTTGTCATTTTTTTCACCTAAATAATGAGTCGCAGTCCATTGATCATGCTCGGGCAATTTACCAACTTCATTAACTACGATCGCACACATATTTCCCTCGCAGTCTTAAAGACTAATGATCTCTCCTCGGGTTTTTCATCGGGGCACGTGAGTAAATGTAAAACCACTCACATCCTGCGCAACGGAATTGTCCTCCACCCCTACAACAGGGTCGCCCCGGAGAGAAATCGAAAACTTGATTACGCGTATTCCAAATATCTGGAAATGGGCTGATGCATGGGAGGAAGGGGGAGGTCCAGCTTCGAGATTCCACATCGCTGGGAATGGAAATCGGATTCGCCTGGAATTTCCAATGATAGCCATCGACCCGTTTCCTGTACCCTCTGCCTCACCCCCGCCCCGTCCAGTTAGCGGAAACGGGAAAAGTTTCGGGAGTTTCATTAATTTCATCTAGAAAGGGGGAATGAAGGCTCGTGCAGAAGCACGTGACTACGATGTCGATATTTTGATGGTAAATCACCCCAATTGATGGATAATGAAAATGAATTGACATCCCACCCCCACACTCTTAGATGTTTGGTATTGAACTTTTGTTTCGCGCACGCGTATTAGCGTTCTGTGGGACTTTACTTTTACCCTTTGGCTCTTTCGGTACTAGAGAACGCAAGTTTCATAGTTTTTGTAAATTTCTTTACTAGGCGATCTGTCCATCGGGAAAAGGGGTTGGGAAAAGTATCTTTATTGTTTAAAATTTTGTTGTAATCCATATAAGTTATCGTCTCTTGTTTTATCACAAAGTTTAATTTTTTTCTATTCCTCAGATCATTCGATTTCAGGTACATTGGGATATTGGAAACCCTAATTTCTCTTTCAAACATGAGAAAAACTCCCCATTCTGCCCTTCAAAAAAATCAATGCCAATTACGAGGTTAACATATAGAAAAGGAGTCTGCTTAGTTAATGGTTATTTAGCAAAGGTATGATGCTACATCTTTCAGGAATTTTCGAAAAACTTCCATGTCTCTCTAATTTATCTGGGCGAGCAGCTCTAGCGAAAAAAGTACGTGCATCAGGTATTCAGTCAATCATACTGAACGAAACGGGGTAGAAATTTTACAGTGGTCTCTTGAATCACTTAAGGTGCCCTATTACCTGTTTCATAATTTTTTAATCTTTTTTATATAATTTTCATTCAGTGAATTAATCATGACATTTAAAATATTACTTATAATCAGAAAAAAATGAATAATTATATTCAAATCTCGACTGAAAATGAATTCTAATCATTTTAGTCAGTCGCTTTTTCACTTTAGCGCAGAATGATGTAAAGTGATAGTAAATAGTTTGATATTCAATGGTATGTTTCGAAAATTCTTTTTTTTTTCATATTAAAATAAATAAATATAATGATATTAAAACTTTGGTTTCATTTAATATCAATTTTATTTAGAATCATGATGCTTTGCCGCACGATATCCATTCACAGATTTCAGCTAAAGCTAATTAATATCTGAATTAAGATTGCCTTTAAAGCGTTATGTTTATGTCTTGTGTAGAAGTTTCATAGTTAATAGTTATATAATTAGAAACAAACATAGAATAATATAAACGAAATATGATAATTAATAGGACAAATGTAAACGATTTTTTTTTAATCAACGATGTGTATTTTGTTCTTACATTAGACATTACGTTTCACATTACGTCTGATTTTTGTAAAAAAGTAACAATTATGGAGTGATATATATTTAATATAAACAACATTAAAATATATCACAACAAAATTATGGTTCATTCTTATACATAAGCATACTAATGCTTTTTCTTAGATATGCTGAACGGATGTTCTCTATTCTTATATCGCGTTTAAAGAATTGTGATGCACGAGGATTGAACCTGGGACCTTATGGTTCGCAGCCGAGTAACATGACCACAATACAAAAGCAATTGCCCGTGTAGCGCTGCTGTTAACTGGCTTATAAGCTTTCACCACAAAAGTAATATTTAAAGGGCAGTTATAAATATAATTTTTAACAAATTGAAAATATGTTTTTAACTCATATATATATATATATATATATATATATATATATATATATATATATATAATCTTTTTAGAATTCTAAATCAATACATTCCTCGTTTTTGTAAGGAAATAATTTTTAAAAGATAAATATCGGAAAAAACATTCACAGCCAAAAGATATGCAGTTTTTTAAATACATATACAAACAATACGTATACAAACTAAACTAAATACATATACAAACTATCTCAATACTGATTCAATTTACATATCTCGCTTTTGTAGAGGGTGAATATAAAACGTTTTTCGAATTTTGATTCTTACACGAAATGAAAACCCAAACCGACAAGTTGTCAAGAAGCAATAAAGTGAGGCAGAAAAACTAAGGCGACAGGAAGAAATACTGGTCAGTTGAAAGTCAGTCGAGGTGAGAGTGGTCAAAAGGTGGTGTGCGGATCATTTTGATCTTTAGATTCTTTTCCAACATATGAATTCCGAGCACGACTCGAATTGCCATGACAGCTGATACTCTCTTCTCCCTTTTTATGGTGCATTGCCTCTTTTATTGCTTTTTTAGTTGTTTCTGAAGGGGCGTTTCGGAGAATCTGTCACTTGAGCAAAATTTATTCAACAACCGGAAAGGAAATCTTCTGGTAAGAAAGAATAAATACCAGAAACAGCAAATGATATCAGAAAAGATATTTGTTGTTGTTTTCTGATATTATAAAAAATGTGAATTTTTAAAGTCCACTATTTAAAATAAATGCCACTAACATAAAGAAATATTCATTGTAGTTTTTCAACTTTTGAAGCGTTTCCTCGTGGATTGTTATTAGGATTTTAGTATCAGATAAATTCCAGAATCTAAAAAAGGTTTCCTCAGTCATTCTTTAGTCGAAATTTTTTCCCCAAGAGGAAAATCACTTTCTTTTAGCCTTTTCTATAAAATTAATTTAAACCTATTCTAAATCAAAAAGGTGACAAAAATTATTACTATAAAACTGGAAAAATACGTATTAGAAAATTGTAATTCGGTAGCAGATTTTACTTTAACCATCTCATTACTAACTCCGCTAGTCCTACGCAAATTCTGAACTCCTGGATGATTTTTGGGACTGTTTCTTTTTCAGAAAAGGTCTTTAAAGGGAGGAGACAAATCAAATGACATTTTTTAATTTACCGAATTATAATTCTAAATGTTTTTTCTAATGAATTCAAAATAATTGACAAATTATTGTTAATATAAATAAGCTAGAAAGAGTTAATCTAAATGAAGTGTTGACTCAAAAATGATTTATGCGACAAAAGTTATGTTTTAAATGTTCTTTTTGAAATTCTATCATATCAAAATTCTTATGATTAATATCTGATGCTAATTTTTTTATATATATTAACAGTTTTAAATGAGCTAAGAATAATGCCTATTCAATCCTTTTTGTTTCCAGAAAACGAAAGAACGATGTTCTCAAGATATACTTAAAAAACAGGCAGATCTGAGCATATTGTGGCCCAGGAAAGCATATAATGACTCCTCGTTTTATGAAATCCCTATAATCTCGCATTTCAATGCATATTTAATTTAAATAACGTAATTTATTTAATAACTTTGTGAAACTGTAAATTTTATTACTGACATTATGAATCACATTTGTATACATTATTGCTTTAAGTGGACGCTCGGTGTTCATAAGTTCTGTAATAATCGAAGTGAACGTTAGGAAACCGATAAGAAAATAACCAATTATATTTGACAAAGTGTTAAAATTATCGTAATAATTTTTTTAATCTACAGAATTTGTATTATTTTTTTAAATAATTTCTTGTTAATGATTTATTTGTAATCCTCTCAAACAAACTAACGGACCTATGCAGTTGCCTAATCATGAATTCGATGTCGATCCCTTCTAATGGGTTCACGCGGTTTCAACAGCTCATAATATATCTTATCAAATGGGTCAGAACAAATGCGGTGTATAAACCTGACCCCTTCTGATTGGCATTCGATCTGAAGCGTTGAAACAACTCAAATTATATTCTTTTACTTAGAGCAGATTCACCCCAAGTACTTGAGAACTTTCGATGGACCTCAACTGCAGTTTTCTTCGAATTGAAAAATAAATAACTCAATAAATAAATAAATAAAAAAGGAAAAAAATAAAAGATTAAATATCCTGCGAATGGTGAGAACTGACATTTTGATTCATTGCAAATTTATGATGAAAATACAAATTCACTAATGTGGTTCTATCGTTATGTTGCCAGATGTCCAAGCTTACAGTTTGAAAGTATCTGTCTATTTCGATTAGTATTCACGGTTCAACCTTCTATCGAAAAACGGCGGAAGAAAAGTTAGACGCCTACTAGGAGGTGTCTTGAACAAAAATCTTAATTTCAAATATAGATCAGTCGGTATTGAAAATTTTGCTCTCGAAATCCTTAGAATCTATGGAATGCCTGCGCTGGAGTGCCACCCACAAATATAATTTAAGAACGTGTGCTGGCGTTCGTCATTTGATATTTCTCCCCGCTTTTCCATCGGACTAATGCAGGAGGTCTATCAGTTCTTTTGATGAGATTAGAGAATTACTCAGAGCAGCCCACGGAGGCAGTAAAAAAAGTTGACCGGAATGCTGGCGATCTCATAAGTAATCCCGATTTATGACTTTCCTAACACCCCATAACATTTCCGGTCATAAAACAGTTCCCTTTTTTTCCAGTTCCTCCCCTTCTAAGGCTATTTCTTTTCTTTCTATTTTTTTATTTTGCCGTTATTTTATGGGTCAATTCACTCTCGCAGAAATTTCCAGGCCTCGCCCATCAGCCATATTGGTTGCACAGTCACTCTCCATTCTGCTTCGAGCCCCATCTTTCATGAAGAGCTGGTCCGTGAGAGTCAAGTTTTTGTTGCGGCCGAGGAACAAGTATTTTTTTTATTTCTATTTCCCCAGGAGAGTAAATCCGTAAAATCGATCAATCGAAAACTTTTGGCACAAATTAGAAGACTGTACGATTTTGAACACTTGTAAATGTACATGTGCAAATTTGAGTCTTTAATCACCAATGATACAAAGCTAATCTATTCTATATAATGTGAATTATTATGTAGAATAAAAATGTTCTTCTCATCATTACAGTTGATAATTATGGAGAATTCATTCTTTCTAGTTACCCTATAATTTGTAAAAATTCATATAATTATACATTTATGTAGGTATAATATAATTTCTGTAGAATAAAAGTATTTTTATTTATATAAAATAGTAATTTATCATTTGTTTATATAGAATAAAAGTAGTGCGTATGTCTTGTACTTCTGTGAAATTACAGTCGTTGGCATTCTACTCTTTTTGTCTAATTATATTAATTTTTCTGTAAAAAATTCAAGAGAAAAAAATGAAATATATAACTTTCTAAAAGCTCGATTAACCAATTTGTTGAACAAAAAGCTGTTAATAATAAGTAGAAAAAAATTTCTAAATTTTGATTTTTTTTTTCGATATTTTTTCTTACTTGCCCAGCTGAAGTGTCTGCTCTTGTTTCTAATAGCAACAACCGGGCATGAAGCTTTCTGTTATTTATTTTAAGAAATGAAATTTATTAAAGGTTACATATATAAATACAGTCAACAATAATTATATTCTATATAAATAAACCCTCTGAATATATTAATAGCTTTATAAAATAGAACAGAACATAAAATTAAATAAATTTCCTGGTATAATCTTTCGTACAATATTTGTATAGTATTTCAGATCTTTAGTAATATCTAGATATATTTTACATTGATTTGCCAGAAAAAATTGTCTGCTGTATTACAATTAATTTTTACATCATTTTTTAATAATATAGTGTGGTAAATAACATAAGATTCAAAATGAATTTTTTTTAATACATACATCCGCAATCATATTCTTGAATAACTGATATTCATTTAAAATATTAAAATCAAGAAAAATTTAATATTTTGTGCAGTGCTTCGTAGGATATA